>NW_027307808.1:300000-600000 GCF_047496885.1 Scyliorhinus torazame | reverse complement strand
ATGCTGAGGATGGGTTTCTGCAGGTCGTGTTATTGGAAGGTTAGTGAATATGTTGTTGATGGGTTCTGCAGGTTGTGTTATTGGAAGGTGAGTGGAGATGCTGAGGATGGGTTTCTGCAGGTTGTGTTATTGGGAGTTATGTGGAAATGCTGACGATGGGTTCTGCAGGTTGTGTTATTGGAAGGTGAGTGAAGATGCTGAGAATGGGTTTCTGCAGGTTGTGTTATTGGAAGGTGAGTGGAGATGCGGAGGATGGGTTTCTGCAGCTTGTGTTATTGGAAGGTGAGTGGAGATGCGGAGGATGGGTTTCTGCAGGTTTTGTTATTGGGAGGTGAGTGGAGGTGCTGAGGATGGGTTTCTGCAGCTCGTGTTATTGGAAGGTTCGTGAATATGTTCTGGATGGGTTCTGCAGGTTGTGTTATTGGAAGGTGAGTGGAGATGCTGAGGATGGGTTTCTGTAGGTTGTGTTATTGGGAGTTATGTGGAAATGCTGACGATGGGTTTCTGCAGGTTGTGTTATTGGAAGGTGAGTGGAGATGCTGAGGATGGGTTTCTGCAGGTTGTGTTATTGGGAGGTGAGTGGACATGCTGAGGATGGGTTTCTGCAGGTTGTGTTATTGGAAGGTGAGTGGAGATGCTGAGGATGGGTTTCTGCAGTTTGTGTTATTGGGAGGTGAGTGGAGATGCTGAGGATGGGTTTCTGCAGGTCGTGTTATTGGAAGGTTAGTGAATATGTTGTTGATGGGTTCTGCAGGTTGTGTTATTGGAAGGTGAGTGGAGATGCTGAGGATGGGTTTCTGCAGGTTGTGTTATTGCGAGTTACGTGGAAATGCTGACGATGGGTTCTGCAGGTTGTGTTATTGGAAGGTGAGTGAAGATGCTGAGAATGGGTTTCTGCAGGTTGTGTTATTGGAAGGTGAGTGGAGATGCGGAGGATGGGTTTCTGCAGGTTGTGTTATTGGAAGGTGAGTGGAGATGCGGAGGATGGGTTTCTGCAGGTTGTGTTATTGGGAGGTGAGTGGAGGTGCTGAGGATGGGCTTCTGCAGGTCGTGTTATTGGAAGGTTCGTGAATATGTTGTGGATGGGTTCTGCAGGTTGTGTTATTGGAAGGTGAGTGGAGATGCTGAGGATGGGTTTCTGCAGGTTGTGTTATTGGGAGTTATGTGGAAATGCTGACGATGGGTTCTGCAGGTTGTGTTATTGGAAGGTGAGTGAAGATGCTGAGAATGGGTTTCTGCAGGTTGTGTTATTGGAAGGTGAGTGGAGATGCGGAGGATGGGTTTCTGCAGGTTGTGTTATTGGAAGGTGAGTGGAGATGCGGAGGATGGGTTTCTGCAGGTTGTGTTATTGGGAGGTGAGTGAAGATGCAGAGGATGGGTTTCTGCAGGTTGTGTTATTGGAAGATTTGTGAAGATGATGAGGATGGGTTTCTGCAGATTGTGTTACTGGGAGGTGAGTGGAGATGCTGAGGATGGTTTCAGCAGGTTGTGTTATTGGTAGGTGAGTGGAGATGTTCAGGATGGGTTTCTGCAGGTTGTGTTATTGGGAGGTTAGTGAAGATGTAGGGGATGGGTTTCTGCAGGTTGTGTTATTGGAAGGTTAGTGAAGATGCTGAGGATGGATTTCTGCAGGTTGTGTTATTGGGAGGTGAGTGGAGATGCTGAGGATGGGATTCTGCAGGTTGTGTTATTGCGAGGTTAGTGAAGATGTTGGGGATGGGTTTCTGCAGTTTGTGTTATTGGGAGGTGAGTGTAGATGCTGAGGATGGGTTTCTGCAGGTTGTATTATTGGAAGGTGAGTGGAGATGCTGTGGATGGGTTTCTGCAGTTTGTGTTATTGGGAGGTGAGTGGAGATGCTGAGGATGGGTTTCTGCAGGTTGTGTTATTGGAAGGTGAGTGGAGATGCTGAGGATGGGTTTCTGCAGTTTGTGTTATTGGGAGGTGAGTGGAATGCTGAGGATGGGTTTCTGCAGGTTGTGTTATTGGGAGATGAGTGAAGATGCTGAGGATGGGTTTCTGCAGGTTGTGTTATTGTGAGGTGATTGGAGATGCTGAGGATGGGTTTCTGCAGGTTGTTTTATTGGGAGGTGAGTGGAGATGCTGTGGATGGGTTTCTGCAGTTTGTGTTATTGGGAGGTGAGTGGAGATGCTGGGATGGGTTTCTGCAGGTTCTGTTATCGGGGGGTGAGTGGAGATGCTGAGGATGTGTTTCTGCAGGTTGTGTTATTGGGAGGTGAGTGGAGATGCTGAGGATGGGTTTCTGCAGGTTGTGTTATTGGAAGGTGAGTGAAGATGCTGAGGGTGGGTTCTGCAGGGTTTGTTATTGGAAGGTAAGTGAAGATGCTGAGAATGGGTCTTTGCAGGTTGTGTTATTGGGAGGTGAGTGGAGATGCTGAGGATGGGATTCTGCAGGTTGCGTTATTAAGAGATGAGTGTAGATGCTGAGGATGGGTTTCTGCAGGTTGTGTTATTGGGAGATGAGTGGTAATGCTGAGAATGTGTATCTGCAGGTTGTGTTCTTGGGAGGTGAGTGGAGATGCTGAGGATGGATTTCTGTAGGTTGTGTTATTGGAAGGTTAGTGAAGATGCTGAGGATGGGTTTCTGCAGGTTGTGTTATTGGCAGGTGAGTGAAGATGCTGAGAATGGGTTTCTGCAGGTTGTGTTATTGGGAGGTGAGTGAAGATGCTGAGAATGGGTTTCTGCAGGTTGTGTTATTGGAAGGTGAGTGGAAATGCTGAGGATGGGTTTCTGCAGGTTGTTTTATTGGGAGGTGAGTGAAGATGCTGAGAATGGGTTTCTGCAGGTTGTGTTATTGGGAGGTGAGTGGAGATGCTGAGAATGGATTTCTGCAGGTTGTGTTATTGGGAGGTGAGTGAAGATGCTGAGAATGGGTTTCTGCAGGTTGTGTTATTGGAAGGTGAGTGGAAATGCTGAGGATGGGTTTCTGCAGGTTGTGTTATTGGGAGGTGAGTGAAGATGCTGAGAATGGGTTTCTGCAGGTTGTGTCATTGGGAGGTTAGGGAAGATGCTGAGGCTTGCTTTCTGCAGCTTGTGTTATTGGGACGTAAGTGGAAATGCTGAGGATTGGTTCTGCAGGCTGTGTTATTGGAAGTTTGGTGAAGATGCTGAGGATGGTTTTCTGCAGGTTGTTTTATTGGGATGTCAGTGAAGATGCTGAGGATGGGTCTCTGCAGGTTGTTTTATTGGAAGGTGAGTGGAGATGTTGAGGATCGGTTTCTGCAGATTGTGTTATTGGGAGGTGAGTGGAGATGCTGAGGATGGGTTTCTGCAGGTTGTGTTATTGGGAGATGAGTGAAGATGCTGAGGATGGGTTTCTGCAGGTTGTGTTATTGTGAGGTGATTGGAGATGCTGAGGATGGGTTTCTGCAGGTTGTGTTATTGGGAGGTGAGTGGAGATGCTGTGGATGGGTTTCTGCAGTTTGTGTTATTGGGAGATGAGTGGAGATGCTGGGGATGGGTTTCTGCAGGTTGTGTTATCGGGGGGTGAGTGGAAATGCTGAGGATGGGTTTCTGCAGGTTGTGTTATTGGGAGGTGAGTGGAGATGCTGAGGATGGGTTTCTGCAGGTTGTGTTATTGGAAGGTTAGTGAAGATGCTGAGGATGGGGTTCTGCAGGTTTTGTTATTGGAAGGTTAGTGAAGATGCTGAGAATGGGTCTCTGCAGGTTGTTTTATTGGGAGGTGAGTGGAGATGCTGAGGATGGGTTTCTGCAGGTTGTGTTATTTAGAGGTGAGTGTAGATGCTGAGGATGGGTTTCTGCAGGTTGTGTTATTGGGAGATGAGTGGTAATGCTGAAAATGTGTATCTGCAGGTTGTGTTCTTGGGAGGTGAGTGGAGATGCTGAGGATGGATTTCTGTAGCTTCTGTTATTGGGAGGTTAGTGAAGATGCTGAGGATGGGTTTCTGCAGGTTGTGTTATTGGGAGGTGAGTGAAGATGCTGAGAATGGATTTCTGCAGGTTGTGTTATTGGGAGGTGAGTGAAGATGCTGAGAATGGGTTTCTGCAGGTTGTGTTATTGGAAGGTGATTGGAGATGCTGAGGATGGGTTTCTGAAGGTTGTGTTATTGGGAGGTGAGTGAAGATGCTGAGAATGGGTTTCTGCAGGTTGTGTTATTGGGAGGTTAGGGAAGATGCTGAGGATTGCTTTCTGCAGGTTGTGGTATTGGGACGGATGTGGAAATGCTGAGGATTGGTTCTGCAGGTTGTGTTATTGGAAGATTGGTGAAGATGCTGAGGATGGTTTTCTGCAGGTTGTTTTATTGGGAGGTGAGTGGAGATGTTGAGGATGGGTTTCTGCAGATTGAGTTATTGGAAGGATAGTGGAGATGTGGAGGATGGGTTTCTGCAGTTTGTGTTATTGGGAGGTGAGTGGAGGTGCTGAGGATGGGATTCTGCAGGTCGTGTTATTGGAAGGTTAGTGAATATGTTGTGGATGGGTTTCTGCAGGTTGTGTTATTGGAAGATTAGTGAAGGTGCTGAGGATGGGTTCTGCAGGTTGTATTATTTGAAGGTGAGTGGAGATGCTGAGGATGGGTTTCTGCAGGTTGTGTTATTGGGAGGTGAGTGGAGATGCTGAGGATGGGTTTCTGCAGGTCGTGTTATTGGAAGGTTAGTGAATATGTTGTTGATGGGTTCTGCAGGTTGTGTTATTGGAAGGTGAGTGGAGATGCTGAGGATGGGTTTCTGCAGGTTGTGTTATTGGGAGTTATGTGGAAATGCTGACGATGGGTACTGCAGGTTGTGTTATTGGAAGGTGAGTGAAGATGCTGAGAATGGGTTTCTGCAGGTTGTGTTATTGGAAGGTGAGTGGAGATGCGGAGGATGGGTTTCTGCAGGTTGTGTTATTGGAAGGTGAGTGGAGATGCGGAGGTTGGGTTTCTGCAGGTTTTGTTATTGGGAGGTGAGTGGAGGTGCTGAGGATGGGTTTCTGCAGGTCGTGTTATTGGAAGGTTCGTGAATATGTTGTGGATGGGTTCTGCAGGTTGTGTTATTGGGAGGTGAGTGGAGATGCTGAGGATGGGTTTCTGCAGGTTGTGTTATTGGAAGGTGAGTGGAGATGCTGAGGATGGGTTTCTGCAGTTTGTGTTATTGGGAGGTGAGTGGAGATGCTGAGGATGGGTTTCTGCAGGTCGTGTTATTGGAAGGTTAGTGAATATGTTGTTGATGGGTTCTGCAGGTTGTGTTATTGGAAGGTGAGTGGAGATGCTGAGGATGGGTTTCTGCAGGTTGTGTTATTGGGAGTTATGTGGAAATGCTGACGATGGGTTCTCCAGGTTGTGTTATTGGAAGGTGAGTGAAGATGCTGAGAATGGGTTTCTGCAGGTTGTGTTATTGGAAGGTGAGTGGAGATGCGGAGGATGGGTTTCTGCAGGTTGATTTATTGAAAGGTGAGTGGAGATGCGGAGGATGGGTTTCTGCAGGTCGTGTTATTGGAAGGTTCGTGAATATGTTGTGGATGGGTTCTGCAGGTTGTGTTATTGGAAGGTGAGTGGAGATGCGGAGGATGGGTTTCTGCAGGTTGTGTTATTGGGAGTTATGTGGAAATGCTGACGATGGGTTCTGCAGGTTGTGTTATTGGAAGGTGAGTGAAGATGCTGAGAATGGGTTTCTGCAGGTTGTGTTATTGGAAGGTGAGTGGAGATGCGGAGGGTGGGTTTCTGCAGGTTGTGTTATTGGAAGGTGAGTGGAGATGCGGAGGATGGGTTTCTGCAGGTTGTGTTATTGGGAGGTGAGTGGAGGTGCTGAGGATGGGTTTCTGCAGGTTGTGTTATTGGGAGGTGAGTATAGATGCTGAGGATGGGTTTCTGCAGGTTGTGTTATTGGGAGGTGAGTGAAGATGCAGAGGATGGGTTTCTGCAGGTTGTGTTATTGGAAGATTTGTGAAGATGATGAGGATGGGTTTCTGCAGATTGTGTTACTGGGAGGTGAGTGGAGATACTGAGGATGGGTTTCAGCAGGTTATGTTATTGGGAGGT
The DNA here is from genome assembly GCF_047496885.1 of Scyliorhinus torazame. Classification (NCBI taxonomy): domain Eukaryota; kingdom Metazoa; phylum Chordata; class Chondrichthyes; order Carcharhiniformes; family Scyliorhinidae; genus Scyliorhinus; species Scyliorhinus torazame. The sequence goes on along the minus strand of NW_027307808.1, from coordinate 594,002 downwards.
GAGTGGAGATGCTGAGGATGGGTTTCTGCAGGTTGTGTTATTGGGAGGTTAGTGAAGATGTAGGGGATGGGTTTCTGCAGGTTGTGTTATTGGAAGGTTAGTGAAGATGCTGAGGATGGGTTTCTGCGGGTTGTGTTATTGGGAGGTGAGTGGAGATGCTGAGGATGGGATTCTGCAGGTTGTGTTTTTGGGAGGTTAGTGAAGATGTTGGGGATGGGTTTCTGCAGTTTGTGTTATTGGGAGGTGAGTGAAGATGCTGAGGATGGGTTTCTGCAGGTTGTGTTATTGGAATGTGAGTGGAGATGCTGTGGATGGGTTTCTGCAGTTTGTGTTATTGGGAGGTGAGTGGAGATGCTGAGGATGGGTTTCTGCAGGTTGTGTTATTGGAAGGTGAGTGGAGATGCTGAGGATGGGTTTCTGCAGTTTGTGTTATTGGGAGGTGAGTGGAGATGCTGAGGATGGGTTTCTGCAGGTTGTGTTATTGGGAGATGAGTGAAGATGCTGAGGATGGGTTTCTGCAGGTTGTGTTATTGTGAGGTGATTGGAGATGCTGAGGATGGGTTTCTGCAGGTTGTGTTATTGGGAGGTGAGTGGAGATGCTGTGGATGGGTTTCTGCAGTTTGTGTTATTGGGAGGTGAGTGGAGATGCTGGGGATGGGTTTCTGCAGGTTGTGTTATCGGGGGGTGAGTGGAGATGCTGAGGATGTGTTTCTGCAGGTTGTGTTATTGGGAGGTGAGTGGAGATGCTGAGGATGGGTTTCTGCAGGTTGTGTTATTGGAAGGTGAGTGAAGATGCTGAGGATGGGATTCTGCAGGGTTTGTTATTGGAAGGTAAGTGAAGATGCTGAGAATGGGTCTCTGCAGGTTGTGTTACTGGGAGGTGAGTGGAGATGCTGAGGATGGGATTCTGCAGGTTGCGTTATTGAGAGGTGAGTGTAGATGCTGAGGATGGGTTTATGCAGGTTTTTTTATTGGGAGATGAGTGGTAATGCTGAGAATGTGTATCTGCAGGTTGTGTTCTTGGGAGGTGAGTGGAGATGCTGAGGATGGATTTCTGTAGGTTCTGTTATTGGGAGGTTAGTGAAGATGCTGAGGATGGGTTTCTGCAGGTTGTGTTATTGGGAGGTGAGTGAAGATGCTGAGAATGGGTTTCTGCAGGTTGTGTTATTGGGAGGTGAGTGAAGATGCTGAGAATGGGTTTCTGCAGGTTGTGTTATTGGAAGGTGAGTGGAAATGCTGAGGATGGGTTTCTGCAGGTTGTGTTATTGGGAGGTGAGTGAAGATGCTGAGAATGGGTTTCTGCAGGTTGTGTTATTGGGAGGTGAGTGGAGATGCTGAGAATGGGTTTCTGCAGGTTGTGTTATTGGGAGGTGAGTGAAGATGTTGAGAATGGGTTTCTGCAGGTTGTGTTATTGGGAGGTTAGGGAAGATGCTGAGGCTTGCTTTCTGCAGGTTGTGTTATTGGGACGTAAGTGGAAATGCTGAGGATTGGTTCTGCAGGCTGTGTTATTGGTAGATTGGTGAAGATGCTGAGGATGGTTTTCTGCAGGTTGTTTTATTGGGAGGTCAGTGAAGATGCTGAGGATGGGTCTCTGCAGGTTGTTGTATTGGGAAGTGAGTGGAGATGTTGAGGATCGGTTTCTGCAGATTGTGTTATTGGGAGGTGAGTGGAGATGATGAGGATGGGTTTCTGCAGGTTGTGTTATTGGGAGATGAGTGAAGATGCTGAGGATGGGTTTCTGCAGGTTGTGTTATTGTGAGGTGATTGGAGATGCTGAGGATGGGTTTCTGCAGGTTGTGTTATTGGGAGGTGAGTGGAGATGCTGTGGATGGGTTTCTGCAGTTTGTGTTATTGGGAGGTGAGTGGAGATGCTGGGGATGGGTTTCTGCAGGTTGTGTTATCGGGGGGTGAGTGGAAATGCTGAGGATGGGTTTCTGCAGGTTGTGTTATTGGGAGGTGAGTGGAGATGCTGAGGATGGGTTTCTGCAGGTTGTGTTATTGGAAGGTTAGTGAAGATGCTGAGGATGGGGTTCTGCAGGTTTTGTTATTGGAAGGTTAGTGAAGATGCTGAGAATGGGTCTCTGCAGGTTGTGTTATTGGGAGGTGAGTGGAGATGCTGAGGATGGGTTTCTGCAGGTTGTGTTATTGAGAGGTGAGTGTAGATGCTGAGGATGGGTTTCTGCAGGTTGTGTTTTTGGGAGATGAGTGGTAATGCTGAAAATGTGTATCTGCAGGTTGTGTTCTTGGGAGGTGAGTGGAGATGCTGAGGATGGATTTCTGTAGGTTCTGTTATTGGGAGGTTTGTGAAGATGCTGAGGATGGGTTTCTGCAGGTTGTGTTATTGGGAGGTGAGTGAAGATGCTGAGAATGGATTTCTGCAGGTTGTGTTATTGGGAGGTGAGTGAAGATGCTGAGAATGGGTTTCTGCAGGTTGTGTTATTGGAAGGTGAGTGGAGATGCTAAGGATGGGTTTCTGAAGGTTGTGTTATTGGGAGGTGAGTGAAGATGCTGAGAATGGGTTTCTGCAGGTTGTGTTATTGGGAGGTTAGGGAAGATGCTGAGGATTGCTTTCTGCAGGTTGTGGTATTGGGACGGAAGTGGAAATGCTGAGGATTGGTTCTGCAGGTTGTGTTATTGGAAGATTGGTGAAGATGCTGAGGATGGTTTTCTGCAGGTTGTTTTATTGGGAGGTGAGTGGAGATGTTGAGGATCGGTTTCTGCAGATTGAGTTATTGGAAGGATAGTGGAGATGTGGAGGATGGGTTTCTGCAGTTTGTGTTATTGGGAGGTGAGTGGAGGTGCTGAGGATGGGTTTCTGCAGGTCGTGTTATTGGAAGGTTAGTGAATATGTTGTGGATGGGTTTCTGCAGGTTGTGTTATTGGAAGATTAGTGAAGATGCTGAGAATGGGTCTCTGCAGGTTGTGTTACTGGGAGGTGAGTGGAGATGCTGAGGATGGGATTCTGCAGGTTGCGTTATTGAGAGGTGAGTGTAGATGCTGAGGATGGGTTTATGCAGGTTTTTTTATTGGGAGATGAGTGGTAATGCTGAGAATGTGTATCTGCAGGTTGTGTTCTTGGGAGGTGAGTGGAGATGCTGAGGATGGATTTCTGTAGGTTCTGTTATTGGGAGGTTAGTGAAGATGCTGAGGATGGGTTTCTGCAGGTTGTGTTATTGGGAGGTGAGTGAAGATGCTGAGAATGGGTTTCTGCAGGTTGTGTTATTGGGAGGTGAGTGAAGATGCTGAGAATGGGTTTCTGCAGGTTGTGTTATTGGAAGGTGAGTGGAAATGCTGAGGATGGGTTTCTGCAGGTTGTGTTATTGGGAGGTGAGTGAAGATGCTGAGAATGGGTTTCTGCAGGTTGTGTTATTGGGAGGTGAGTGGAGATGCTGAGAATGGGTTTCTGCAGGTTGTGTTATTGGGAGGTGAGTGAAGATGTTGAGAATGGGTTTCTGCAGGTTGTGTTATTGGGAGGTTAGGGAAGATGCTGAGGCTTGCTTTCTGCAGGTTGTGTTATTGGGACGTAAGTGGAAATGCTGAGGATTGGTTCTGCAGGCTGTGTTATTGGTAGATTGGTGAAGATGCTGAGGATGGTTTTCTGCAGGTTGTTTTATTGGGAGGTCAGTGAAGATGCTGAGGATGGGTCTCTGCAGGTTGTTGTATTGGGAAGTGAGTGGAGATGTTGAGGATCGGTTTCTGCAGATTGTGTTATTGGGAGGTGAGTGGAGATGATGAGGATGGGTTTCTGCAGGTTGTGTTATTGGGAGATGAGTGAAGATGCTGAGGATGGGTTTCTGCAGGTTGTGTTATTGTGAGGTGATTGGAGATGCTGAGGATGGGTTTCTGCAGGTTGTGTTATTGGGAGGTGAGTGGAGATGCTGTGGATGGGTTTCTGCAGTTTGTGTTATTGGGAGGTGAGTGGAGATGCTGGGGATGGGTTTCTGCAGGTTGTGTTATCGGGGGGTGAGTGGAAATGCTGAGGATGGGTTTCTGCAGGTTGTGTTATTGGGAGGTGAGTGGAGATGCTGAGGATGGGTTTCTGCAGGTTGTGTTATTGGAAGGTTAGTGAAGATGCTGAGGATGGGGTTCTGCAGGTTTTGTTATTGGAAGGTTAGTGAAGATGCTGAGAATGGGTCTCTGCAGGTTGTGTTATTGGGAGGTGAGTGGAGATGCTGAGGATGGGTTTCTGCAGGTTGTGTTATTGAGAGGTGAGTGTAGATGCTGAGGATGGGTTTCTGCAGGTTGTGTTTTTGGGAGATGAGTGGTAATGCTGAAAATGTGTATCTGCAGGTTGTGTTCTTGGGAGGTGAGTGGAGATGCTGAGGATGGATTTCTGTAGGTTCTGTTATTGGGAGGTTTGTGAAGATGCTGAGGATGGGTTTCTGCAGGTTGTGTTATTGGGAGGTGAGTGAAGATGCTGAGAATGGATTTCTGCAGGTTGTGTTATTGGGAGGTGAGTGAAGATGCTGAGAATGGGTTTCTGCAGGTTGTGTTATTGGAAGGTGAGTGGAGATGCTAAGGATGGGTTTCTGAAGGTTGTGTTATTGGGAGGTGAGTGAAGATGCTGAGAATGGGTTTCTGCAGGTTGTGTTATTGGGAGGTTAGGGAAGATGCTGAGGATTGCTTTCTGCAGGTTGTGGTATTGGGACGGAAGTGGAAATGCTGAGGATTGGTTCTGCAGGTTGTGTTATTGGAAGATTGGTGAAGATGCTGAGGATGGTTTTCTGCAGGTTGTTTTATTGGGAGGTGAGTGGAGATGTTGAGGATCGGTTTCTGCAGATTGAGTTATTGGAAGGATAGTGGAGATGTGGAGGATGGGTTTCTGCAGTTTGTGTTATTGGGAGGTGAGTGGAGGTGCTGAGGATGGGTTTCTGCAGGTCGTGTTATTGGAAGGTTAGTGAATATGTTGTGGATGGGTTTCTGCAGGTTGTGTTATTGGAAGATTAGTGAAGGTGCTGAGGATGGGTTTTGCAGGTTGTGTTATTTGAAGGTGAGTGGAGATGCTGAGGATGGGTTTCTGCAGGTTGTGTTATTGGGATGTGAGTGGAATGCTGAGGATGGGTTTCTGCAGGTTGTGTTATTGGAAGATTTCTGAAGATGCTGAGGATGGGTTTCTGCAGATTGTGTTACTGGGAGGTGAGTGGAGATGCTGAGGATGTGTTTCAGCAGTTTGTGTTATTGGGAGGTGAGTGGAGATGCTGAGGATGGGTTTCTGCAGGTTGTGTTATTGGGAGGTTAGTGAAGATGATGGGGATGGGTTTCTGCAGGTTGTGTTATTGGAAGGTTAGTGAAGATGTAGGGGATGGGTTTCTGCATGTTGTGTTATTGGAAGGTTAGTGAAGATGCTGAGGATGGGTTTCTGCAGGTTGTGTTATTGGGAGGTGAGTGGAGATGCTGAGGATGGGATTCTGCAGGTTGTGTTATTGGGAGGTGAGTGGAGATGCTGAGGATGGGTTTCTGCAGGTTGTGTTATTGGAAGGTGAGTGGAGATGCTGAGGATGGGTTTTGCAGGTTGTGTTATTGTGAGGTGATTGGAGATGCTGAGGATGGGTTTCTGCAGGTTGTGTTATTGGGAGGTGAGTGGAGAAGCTGTGGATGGGTTTCTGCAGTTTGTGTTATTGGGAGGTGAGTGGAGATGCTGGGGATGGGTTTCTGCAGGTTGTGTTATTGTGGGGTGAGTGGAGATGCTGAGGATGTGTTTCTGCAGGTTGTGTTATTGGGAGGTGAGTGGAGATGCTGAAGATGGGTTTCTGCAGGTTGTGTTATTGGGAGGTGAGTGAAGATGCTGAGAATTGGTTTCTGCAGGTTGTGTTATTGGGAGGTGAGTGAAGATGCTGAGAATGGGTTTCTGCAGGTTGTCTTATTGGAAGGTGAGTGGAAATGCTGAGGATGGGTTTCTGCAGGTTGTGTTATTGGGAGGTGAGTGAAGATGCTGAGAATGGGTTTCTGCAGGTTGTGTTATTGGGAGGTGAGTGGAGATGCTGAGAATGGGTTTCTGCAGGTTGTGTTATTGGGAGGTGAGTGAAGATGCTGAGAATAGGTTTCTGCAGGTTGTGTTATTGGAAGGTGAGTGGAAATGCTGAGGATGGGTTTCTGCAGGTTGTGTTATTGGGAGGTGAGTGAAGATGCTGAGAATGGGTTTCTGCAGGTTGTGTTATTGGGAGGTTAGGGAAGATGCTGAGGCTTGCTTTCTGCAGGTTGTGTTATTGGGACGTAAGTGGAAATGCTGAGGATTGGTTCTGCAGGCTGTGTTATTGGTAGATTGGTGAAGATGCTGAGGATGGTTTTCTGCAGGTTGTTTTATTGGGAGGTCAGTGAAGATGCTGAGGATGGGTCTCTGCAGGTTGTTTTATTGGGAGGTGAGTGGAGATGTTGAGGATCGGTTTCTGCAGATTGTGTTATTGGGAGGTGAGTGGAGATGCTGAGGATGGGTTTCTGCAGGTTGTGTTATTGGGAGATGAGTGAAGATGCTGAGGATGGGTTTCTGCAGGTTGTGTTATTGTGAGGTGATTGGAGATGCTGAGGATGGGTTTCTGCAGGTTGTGTTATTGGGAGGTGAGTGGAGATGCTGTGGATGGGTTTCTGCAGTTTGTGTTATTGGGAGGTGAGTGGAGATGCTGGGGATGGGTTTCTGCAGGTTGTGTTATTGTGAGGTGATTGGAGATGCTGAGGATGGGTTTCTGCAGGTTGTGTTATTGGGAGGTGAGTGGAGATGCTGTGGATGGGTTTCTGCAGTTTGTGTTATTGGGAGGTGATTGGAGATGCTGAGGATCGGTTTCTGCAGATTGTGTTATTGGGAGGTGAGTGGAGATGCTGAGGATGGGTTTCTGCAGGTTGTGTTATTGGGAGATGAGTGAAGATGCTGAGGATGGGTTTCTGCAGGTTGTGTTATTGTGAGGTGATTGGAGATGCTGAGGATGGGTTTCTGCAGGTTGTGTTATTGTGAGGTGATTGGAGATGCTGAGGATGGGTTTCTGCAGGTTGTGTTATTGGGAGGTGAGTGGAGAAGCTGTGGATGGGTTTCTGCAGTTTGTGTTATTGGGAGGTGAGTGGAGATGCTGGGGATGGGTTTCTGCAGGTTGTGTTATTGGGGGGTGAGTGGAGATGCTGAGGATGTGTTTCTGCAGGTTGTGTTATTGGGAGGTGAGTGGAGATGCTGAAGATGGGTTTCTGCAGGTTGTGTTATTGGGAGGTGAGTGAAGATGCTGAGAATGGGTTTCTGCAGGTTGTGTTATTGGGAGGTGAGTGAAGATGCTGAGAATGGGTTTCTGCAGGTTGTGTTATTGGAAGGTGAGTGGAAATGCTGAGGATGGGTTTCTGCAGGTTGTGTTATTGGGAGGTGAGTGAAGATGCTGAGAATGGCTTTCTGCAGGTTGTGTTATTGGGACGTAAGTGGAAATGCTGAGGATTGGTTCTGCAGGCTGTGTTATTGGTAGATTGGTGAAGATGCTGAGAATGGTTTTCTGCAGGTTGTTTTATTGGGAGGTCAGTGAAGATGCTGAGGATGGGTCTCTGCAGGTTGTTTTATTGGGAGGTGAGTGGAGATGTTGAGGATCGGTTTCTGCAGATTGTGTTATTGGGAGGTGAGTGGAGATGCTGAGGATGGGTTTCTGCAGGTTGTGTTATTGGGAGATGAGTGAAGATGCTGAGGATGGGTTTCTGCAGGTTGTGTTATTGTGAGGTGATTGGAGATGCTGAGGATGGGTTTCTGCAGGTTGTGTTATTGGGAGGTGAGTGGAGATGCTGTGGATGGGTTTCTGCAGTTTGTGTTATTGGGAGGTGAGTGGAGATGCTGGGGATGGGTTTCTGCAGGTTGTGTTATTGTGAGGTGATTGGAGATGCTGAGGATGGGTTTCTGAAGGTTGTGTTATTGGGAGGTGAGTGGAGATGCTGTGGATCGGTTTCTGCAGTTTGTGTTATTGGGAGGTGATTGGAGATGCTGAGGATCGGTTTCTGCAGATTGTGTTATTGGGAGGTGAGTGGAGATGCTGAGGATGGGTTTCTGCAGGTTGTGTTATTGGGAGATGAGTGAAGATGCTGAGGATGGGTTTCTGCAGGTTGTGTTATTGTGAGGTGATTGGAGATGCTGAGGATGGGTTTCTGCAGGTTGTGTTATTGGGAGGTGAGTGGAGATGCTGTGGATGGGTTTCTGCAGTTTGTGTTATTGGGAGGTGAGTGGAGATGCTGGGGATGGGTTTCTGCAGGTTGTGTTATCGGGGGGTGAGTGGAAATGCTGAGGATGGGTTTCTGCAGGTTGTGTTATTGGGAGGTGAGTGGAGATGCTGAGGATGGGTTTCTGCAGGTTGTGTTATTGGAAGGTTAGTGAAGATGCTGAGGATGGGGTTCTGCAGGTTTTGTTATTGGAAGGTTAGTGAAGATGCTGAGAATGGGTCTCTGCAGGTTGTGTTATTGGGTGGTGAGTGGAGATGCTGAGGATGGGTTTCTGCAGGTTGTGTTATTGGGAGGTGAGTGAAGATGCTGAGAATAGGTTTCTGCAGGTTGTGTTATTGGAAGGTGAGTGGAAATGCTGAGGATGGGTTTCTGCAGGTTGTGTTATTGGGAGGTGAGTGAAGATGCTGAGAATGGGTTTCTGCAGGTTGTGTTATTGGGAGGTTAGGGAAGATGCTGAGGCTTGCTTTCTGCAGGTTGTGTTATTGGGACGTAAGTGGAAATGCTGAGGATTGGTTCTGCAGGCTGTGTTATTGGTAGATTGGTGAAGATGCTGAGGATGGTTTTCTGCAGGTTGTTTTATTGGGAGGTCAGTGAAGATGCTGAGGATGGGTCTCTGCAGGTTGTTTTATTGGGAGGTGAGTGGAGATGTTGAGGATCGGTTTCTGCAGATTGTGTTATTGGGAGGTGAGTGGAGATGCTGAGGATGGGTTTCTGCAGGTTGTGTTATTGGGAGATGAGTGAAGATGCTGAGGATGGGTTTCTGCAGGTTGTGTTATTGTGAGGTGATTGGAGATGCTGAGGATGGGTTTCTGCAGGTTGTGTTATTGGGAGGTGAGTGGAGATGCTGTGGATGGGTTTCTGCAGTTTGTGTTATTGGGAGGTGAGTGGAGATGCTGGGGATGGGTTTCTGCAGGTTGTGTTATTGTGAGGTGATTGGAGATGCTGAGGATGGGTTTCTGAAGGTTGTGTTATTGGGAGGTGAGTGGAGATGCTGTGGATGGGTTTCTGCAGTTTGTGTTATTGGGAGGTGATTGGAGATGCTGAGGATCGGTTTCTGCAGATTGTGTTATTGGGAGGTGAGTGGAGATGCTGAGGATGGGTTTCTGCAGGTTGTGTTATTGGGAGATGAGTGAAGATGCTGAGGATGGGTTTCTGCAGGTTGTGTTATTGTGAGGTGATTGGAGATGCTGAGGATGGGTTTCTGCAGGTTGTGTTATTGGGAGGTGAGTGGAGATGCTGTGGATGGGTTTCTGCAGTTTGTGTTATTGGGAGGTGAGTGGAGATGCTGGGGATGGGTTTCTGCAGGTTGTGTTATCGGGGGGTGAGTGGAAATGCTGAGGATGGGTTTCTGCAGGTTGTGTTATTGGGAGGTGAGTGGAGATGCTGAGGATGGGTTTCTGCAGGTTGTGTTATTGGAAGGTTAGTGAAGATGCTGAGGATGGGGTTCTGCAGGTTTTGTTATTGGAAGGTTAGTGAAGATGCTGAGAATGGGTCTCTGCAGGTTGTGTTATTGGGTGGTGAGTGGAGATGCTGAGGATGGGTTTCTGCAGGTTGTGTTATTGAGAGGTGAGTGTAGATGCTGAGGATGGGTTTCTGCAGGTTGTGTTATTGGTAGATGAGTGGTAATGCTGAAAATGTGTATCTGCAGGTTGTGTTCTTGGGAGGTGAGTGAAGATGCTGAGGATGGATTTCTGTAGGTTCTGTTATTGGGAGGTTAGTGAAGATGCTGAGGATGGGTTTCTGCAGGTGGTGTTATTGGGAGGTGAGTGAAGATGCTGAGAATGGATTTCTGCAGGTTGTGTTATTGGGAGGTGAGTGAAGATGCTGAGAATGGGTTTCTGCAGGTTGTGTTATTGGAAGGTGGGTGGAGATGCTGAGGATGGGTTTCTGAAGGTTGTGTTATTGGGAGGTGAGTGAAGATGCTGAGAATGGTTTTCTGCAGGTTGTGTTATTGGGAGGTTAGGGAAGATGCTGAGGATTGCTTTCTGCAGGTTGTGGTATTGGGACGTAAGTGGAAATGCTGAGGATTGGTTCTGCAGGTTGTGTTATTGGAAGATTGGTGAAGATGCTGAGGATGGTTTTCTGCAGGTTGTGTTATTGGGAGGTGACTGGAGGTGCTGAGGATGGGTTTCTGCAGGTCGTGTTATTGGAAGGTTAGTGAATATGTTGTGGATGGGTTTCTGCAGGTTGTGTTATTGGAAGATTAGTGAAGGTGCTGAGGATGGGTTCTGCAGGTTGTGTTATTTGAAGGTGAGTGGAGATGCTGAGGATGGGTTTCTGCAGGTTGTGTTATTGGGAGGTGAGTGGAGATGCTGAGGATGCGTTTCTGCAGGTTGTGTTATTGGAAGATTTCTGAAGATGCTGAGGATGGGTTTCTGCAGATTGTGTTACTGGGAGGTGAGTGGAGATGCTGAGGATGGGTTTCAGCAGGTTGTCTTATTGGGAGGTGAGTGGAGATGCTGAGGATGGGTTTCTGCAGGTTGTGTTATTGGAAGGTTAGTGAAGATGCAGAGGATGGGTTTCTGCAGGTTGTGTTATTGGGAGGTGAGTGGAGATGTTGAGGATGGGATTCTGCAGGTTGTGTTATTGGGAGGTTAGTGACGATGTTGGGGATGGGTTTCTGCAGGTTGCGTTATTGGCAGGTTAGTGAAGATGCTGAGGATGGGTATCTGCAGGTTGTGTTATTGGAAGGTGGTGGAGACGCTGAGGATGGGTTTCTGCAGGTTGGGTTATTATGAGGTGAGTGGAGATGCTGAGGATGGGTTTCTGCAGGTTGTGTTATTGGAAGGTGAGTGGAGATGCTGAGGATGGGTTTCTGCAAGTTGTGTTATTGGAACATGAGTGGAGACGCTGAGGATGGGTTCCTGCAGGTTGCGCTATTGGAAGTTGAGTGGAAATGCTGTGGATGGGTTACTGCAGGTTGTGTTATTGGAAGGTGAGTGGAGATGCTGTGGATGGGTTTCTGCAGTTTGTGTTATTGGGAGGTGAGTGGAGATGCTGAGGATGGATTTCTGCAGGTTGTGTTATTGGTAGATTAGTGAAGATGCTGAGGATGGGTTGCTGCAGGTTGTGTTATTGTGAGGTGATTGGAGATGCTGAGGATGGGTTTCTGCAGGTTGTGTTATTGGGAGGTGAGTGAAAATGCTGTGGATGGGTTTCTGCAGTTTGTGTTATTGGGAGGTGAGTGGAGATGCTGTGGATGTGTTTCTGCAGGTTCTGTTATTCGGGGGTGAGTGGAGATGCTGAGGATGGGTTTCTGCAGGTTGTGTTATTGGAAGGTGAGTGAAGATGTTGAGGATGGGTTTCTGCAGGTTTTGTTATTGGAAGGCTAGTGAAGATGCTGAGAATGGGTCTCTGCAGGTTGTGTTATTGGGAGGTGAGTGGAGATGCTGAGGGTGGGTTTCTGCAGGTTGTGTTATTGAGAGGTGAGTGTAGATGCTGAGGATGGGTTTCTGCACGTTGTGTTACTGGGAGATGAGTGGTAATGCTGAGGATGGGTTTCTGCAGGTTTTGTTATTGGAAGGTTAGTGAAGATGCTGAGAATGGGTCTCTGCAGGTTGTGTTATTGGGAGGTGAGTGGAGATGCTGAGGATGGGTTTCTGCAGGTTGTGTTATTAGGAGGTGAGTGGAGATGCTGAGGATGGGCTTCTGCAGGTGGAGATAATGAGGATGGGTTTCTGCAGGTTGTGTTATTGGGAGGTGAGTGGAGATGCTGAGGATGGGTTTCTGCAGGTTGTGTTATTAGGAGGTGAGTGGAGATGCTGAGGATGGGCTTCTGCAGGTGGAGATAATGAGGATGGGTTTCTGCAGGTTGTGTTATTGGGAGGTGAGTGGAGATGCTGAGGATGGGTTTCAGCAGGTTGTGTTATTGGAAGATTTGTGAAGATGCTGAGGATGGGTTTCTGCAGACTGTGTTACTGGGAGGTGAGTGGAGATGCTGAGGATGGGTTTCAGCAGGTTGTGTTATTGGGAGGTGAGTGGAGATGCTGAGGATGGGTTTCTGCAGGTTGTGTTATTGGGAGGTTAGTGAAGATGTTGGGGATGGGTTTCTGCAGGTTGTGTTATTGGAAGTTTAGTGAAGATGCAGAGGATGGGTTTCTGCAGGTTGTGTTATTGGGAGGTGGTGGAGATGCTGAGGATGTGTTTCTGCAGGTTGGGTTATTGTGAGGTGAGTGGAGATGCTGAGGATGGGTTTCTGCAGGTTGTGTTATTGGAAGGTGAGTGGAGATGCTGAGGATGGGTTTCTACAGGTTGTGTTATTGGAAGGTGAGTGGAGATGCTGAGGATGGGTTCCTGCAGGTTGCGTTATTGGAAGGTGAGTGGAGATGCTGTGGATGGGTTTCTGCAGGTTGTGTTATTGGGAGGTGAGTGGAGATGCTGAGGATGGGTTTCTGCAGGTTGTGTTATTGGAAGGTGAGTGGAGATGCTGTGGATGGGTTTCTGCAGTTTGTGTTATTGGATGGTGAGTGGAGATGCTGAGGATGGGTTCCTGCAGGTTGTTTTATTGGAAGGTTAGTGGAGATGCTGTGGATGGGTTTCTGCAGTTTGTGTTATTGGGAGGTGAGTGGAGATGCTGAGGATGGCTTTCTGCAGGTTGTGTTATTGGGAGATTAGTGAAGATGCTGAGGATGGGTTTCTGCAGGTTGTGTTATTGTGAGGTGATTGGAGATGCTGAGGATGGGTTTCTGCAGGTTGTGTTATTGGGAGGTGGGTGGAAATGCTGTGGATGAGTTTCTGCAGTTTGTGTTATTGGGAGGTGAGTGGAGGTGCTGAGGATGTGTTTCTGCAGGTTGTGTTATTGGGCGGTGAGTGGAGATGCTGAGGATGGGTTTCTGCAGGTTGTGTTATTGGAAGATGAGTGAAGATGCTGAGGATGGGTTTCTGCAGGTTTTGTTATTGGAAGGTTAGTGAAGATGCTGAGAATGGGTCTCTGCAGGTTGTGTTATTGGGAGGTGAGTGGAGATGCTGAGGATGGGTTTCTGCAGGTTGTGTTATTGAGAGGTGAGTGTAGATGCTGAGGATGGGTTTTTGCAGGTTGTGTTATTGGGAGATGAGTGGTAATGCTGAGAATGTGTATCTGCAGGTTGTGTTATTGGGAGGTTAGGGAAGATGCTGAGAATGGGTTTCTGCAGGTTGTGTTATTGGGAGGGGAGTGGAGATGCTGAGGATGCATTTCTGCAGGTTGTGTTACTGGGAGGTGAGTGGAGATGCTGAGGATGGGTTTCTGCAGGTTGTGTTATTGGGAGGTGAGTGAAGATGCTGAGGATGGGTTCCTAAAGTTTGTGTTATTGGGAGGTGTGTGGAGATGCTGAGGATGGGTTTCTGCAGGTTATGTTATTGGAAGAAGATGGAGATGCTGAGGCTGGGTTTCTGCAGGTTGTGTTATTGGGAGGTGAGTGGAGATGCTGAGGATGGGTTTCTGCAGGTTGTGTTATTAGGAGGTGAGTGGAGATGCTGAGGATGGGCTTCTGCAGATGGAGATAATGAGGATGGGTTTCTGCAGGTTGTGTTATTGGAAGGTGAGTGAAGATGCTGAGGATGGGTTTCTGCAGGTTGTGTTATTGGAAGGTGAGTGGAGATGCTGTGGATGGGTTTCTGCAGGTTGTGTTATTGGGATATTAGTGAAGATGCTGAGGATGGGTTTCTGCAGGTTGTGTTATTCGAAGGTGAGTGGAGATGCTGAGGATGGGTTCCTGCAGGTTGTGTTATTGGAAGGTGAGTGGAGATTCTGAGGATGGGTTTCTGCAGGTTGTGTTATTGGAAGGTTAGTGGAGATGCTGAGGATGGGTTTCTGCAGGTTGTGTTATTGGAAGGTGAGTGACGATGTGGAGGGTGGGTTTCTGCAGGTTGCGTTATTGGGAGGTGAGTGGAGATGTGGAGGGTGGGTTTCTGCAGGTTGCGTTATTGGGAGGTGAGTGAAGATGCGGAGGATGGGTTTCTGCAGGTTGTGTTATTGGAAGGTGAGTGAAGATGCTGAGGATGTGTTTCTGCAGTTTGTGTTATTGGAAGGTGAGTGAAGATGCTGAGAATGGGTTTCTGCATGTTGTGTTATTGGGAGGTGAGTGGAGATGCTGAGGATGGGTTTCTGCAGGTTGTGTTATTGGAAGGTTAGTGAAGATGCTGAGGATGGGGTTCTGCAGGTTTTGTTATTGGAAGGTTAGTGAAGATGCTGAGAATGGGTCTCTGCAGGTTGTGTTATTGGGTGGTGAGTGGAGATGCTGAGGATGGGTTTCTGCAGGTTGTGTTATTGGGAGGTGAGTGAAGATGCTGAGAATAGGTTTCTGCAGGTTGTGTTATTGGAAGGTGAGTGGAAATGCTGAGGATGGGTTTCTGCAGGTTGTGTTATTGGGAGGTGAGTGAAGATGCTGAGAATGGGTTTCTGCAGGTTGTGTTATTGGGAGGTTAGGGAAGATGCTGAGGCTTGCTTTCTGCAGGTTGTGTTATTGGGACGTAAGTGGAAATGCTGAGGATTGGTTCTGCAGGCTGTGTTATTGGTAGATTGGTGAAGATGCTGAGGATGGTTTTCTGCAGGTTGTTTTATTGGGAGGTCAGTGAAGATGCTGAGGATGGGTCTCTGCAGGTTGTTTTATTGGGAGGTGAGTGGAGATGTTGAGGATCGGTTTCTGCAGATTGTGTTATTGGGAGGTGAGTGGAGATGCTGAGGATGGGTTTCTGCAGGTTGTGTTATTGGGAGATGAGTGAAGATGCTGAGGATGGGTTTCTGCAGGTTGTGTTATTGTGAGGTGATTGGAGATGCTGAGGATGGGTTTCTGCAGGTTGTGTTATTGGGAGGTGAGTGGAGATGCTGTGGATGGGTTTCTGCAGTTTGTGTTATTGGGAGGTGAGTGGAGATGCTGGGGATGGGTTTCTGCAGGTTGTGTTATTGTGAGGTGATTGGAGATGCTGAGGATGGGTTTCTGAAGGTTGTGTTATTGGGAGGTGAGTGGAGATGCTGTGGATGGGTTTCTGCAGTTTGTGTTATTGGGAGGTGATTGGAGATGCTGAGGATCGGTTTCTGCAGATTGTGTTATTGGGAGGTGAGTGGAGATGCTGAGGATGGGTTTCTGCAGGTTGTGTTATTGGGAGATGAGTGAAGATGCTGAGGATGGGTTTCTGCAGGTTGTGTTATTGTGAGGTGATTGGAGATGCTGAGGATGGGTTTCTGCAGGTTGTGTTATTGGGAGGTGAGTGGAGATGCTGTGGATGGGTTTCTGCAGTTTGTGTTATTGGGAGGTGAGTGGAGATGCTGGGGATGGGTTTCTGCAGGTTGTGTTATCGGGGGGTGAGTGGAAATGCTGAGGATGGGTTTCTGCAGGTTGTGTTATTGGGAGGTGAGTGGAGATGCTGAGGATGGGTTTCTGCAGGTTGTGTTATTGGAAGGTTAGTGAAGATGCTGAGGATGGGGTTCTGCAGGTTTTGTTATTGGAAGGTTAGTGAAGATGCTGAGAATGGGTCTCTGCAGGTTGTGTTATTGGGTGGTGAGTGGAGATGCTGAGGATGGGTTTCTGCAGGTTGTGTTATTGAGAGGTGAGTGTAGATGCTGAGGATGGGTTTCTGCAGGTTGTGTTATTGGAAGGTTAGTGGAGATGCTGAGGATGGGTTTCTGCAGGTTGTGTTATTGGAAGGTGAGTGGAGATGCTGAGGATGGGTTTATAGAACATAGAACATATAACAATAGAGCGCAGTACAGGCCCTTCGGCCCACGATGTTGCACCGAAGCAAACGCCATCTAACCTACACTATGCCATTATCATCCATATGTTTATCCAATAAACTTTTAAATGCCCTCAATGTTGGCGAGTTCACTATTGTAGCAGGTAGGGCATTCCACGGCCTCACTACTCTTTGCGTAAAGAACCTACCTCTGAACTCTGTCCTATATCTATTACCCCTCAGTTTAAAGTTATGTCCCGTCGTGCCAGCCATTTCCATCCGCGGGAGAAGGCTCTCACTGTCCACCATATCCAACCCCCTGATCATTTTGTATGCCTCTATTAAGTCTCCTCTCAACCTTCTTCTCTCCAACGAAAACAACCTCAAGCCCATCAGCCTTTTCTCATAAGATTTTCCCTCCATACCAGGCAACATCCTGGTAAATCTCCTCTGCACCCGCTCCAAAGCCTCCACGTCCTTCCTATAATGCGGTGACCAGAACTGTACGCAATACTCCATATGCGGCCGAGCAAGAGTTCTGTACAGCTGCAACATGACCTCCTGACTCCGGAACTCAATCCCTCTACCAATAAAGGCCAACACTCCATAGGCCTTCTTCACAACCCTATCAACCAGGGTGGCAACTTTCAGGGATCTATGTACATGGACACCTAGATCCCTCTGCTCATCCACACTTTCAAGATCTTTACCATCAGCCAAATATTCCGCATTCCTGTTATTCCTTCCAAAGTGAATCACCTCACACTTCTCTACATTAAACTCCATTTGCCACCTCTCAGCCCAGCTCTGCAGCTTATCTATATCTCTCTGTAACCTGCTACATCCTTCCACACTATCGACAACACCACCGACTTGAGTATCGTCTGCAAATTTACTCACCCACCCTTCTGCGCCTTCCTCTAGGTCATTCATAAAAATGACAAACAGCAACGGCCCCAGAACAGATCCTTGTGGTACTCCACTTGTGACTGAACTCCATTCTGAACATTTCCCATCAAGCGCCACCCTCTGGTTGTGTTATTGGAAGGTTAGTGGAGATGCTGAGGATGGGTTTCTATAGGTTGTGTTATTGGAAGGTTAGTGAAGATGCTGAGGATGGGTTTCTACAGGTTGTGTTATTGGAAGGTGAGTGGAGATGCTGAGAATGGGTTTCTACAGATTGTGTTATTGGAAGGTGAGAGGAGCTGCTATGGATGGGTTTCTTCAGGATGTGTTATTGGGGGGTGAGTGGAGATGCTGAGGATGGGTTTCTGCAGGTTGTGTTATTGGGAGGTGAGTGAAGACGCTGAGGATGGGTTTCTGCAGGTTGTGTTATTGGACGGTGAATGGAGATGCTGAGGATGGATTTCTACAGGTTGTGTTACTGCAAGGTGAGTGGAGATGCTATGGATGGGTTTCTTCAGGTTGTGTTATTGGGGGGTGAGTGGAGATGCTGAGGATGGGTTTCTGCAGGTTATGTTATTGGACGGTGAGTGGAGATGCTGAGGATGGGTTTCTGCAGGTTGTGTTATTGGACGGTGAGTGGAGATGCTGAGGATGGGTTTCTGCAGGTTGTGTTATTGGGAGGTGAGTGGAGATGCTGAGGATGGGTTTCTGCAGGCTGTGTTATTGGGAGGTGAGTAAAGATGCTGAGGATGGGTTCCTGCAGCTTGTGTTATTGGGAGGTGAGTGGAGATGCTGCGGATGAGTTTCTGCAATTTGTGTTATTGGGAGGTTAGTGGAGTTGCTGAGGATGGGTTTCTGCAGGTCGTGTTATTGGGAGGTTAGTGGAGTTGCTGAGGATGGGTTTCTGCAGGTTGTGTTATTGGGAGGTGAGTGAAGATGCTGGGGTTGGGTTTCTGCAGGTTGTGTTATTGGAAGGTGAGTGGAGATGCTGAGGATGGGTTTCTGCAGGTTGTGTTATTGGAAGGTGAGTGGAGATGCTGAGGATGGGTTTCTGCAGCTTGCGTTATTGGGAGGTGAGTGGAGATGCTGAGGATGGGTTTCTGCAGGTTGTGTTATTGGAAGGTGAGTGACGATGTGGAGGGTGGGTTTCTGCAGGTTGCGTTATTGGGAGGTGAGTGGAGATGTGGAGGGTGGGTTTCTGCAGGTTGCGTTATTGGGAGGTGAGTGAAGATGCAGAGGATGGGTTTCTGCAGGTTGTGTTATTGGAAGGTGAGTGGAGATGCTGAGGATGGGTTTCTGCAGGTTGTGTTATTGGGAGGTGAGTGGAGATGCTGAGGATGGGTTTCTGCAGGCTGTGTTATTGGGAGGTGAGTGGAGATGCTGAGGATGGGTTTCTGCAGGTTGTGTTATTGGGAGGTGAGTAAAGATGCTGAGGATGGGTTCCTGCAGCTTGTGTTATTGGGAGGTGAGTGGAGATGCTGCGGATGAGTTTCTGCAATTTGTGTTATTGGGAGGTTAGTGGAGTTGCTGAGGATGGGTTCTGCAGGTTGTGTTATTTGAAGGTGAGTGGAGATGCTGAGGATGGGTTTCTGCAGGTTGTGTTATTGGGAGGTGAGTGGAGATGCTGAGGATGGGTTTCTGCAGGTTGTGTTATTGGAAGATTTCTGAAGATGCTGAGGATGGGTTTCTGCAGATTGTGTTACTGGGAGGTGAGTGGAGATGCTGAGGATGGGTTTCAGCAGGTTGTCTTATTGGGAGGTGAGTGGAGATGCTGAGGATGGGTTTCTGCAGGTTGTGTTATTGGAAGGTTAGTGAAGATGCAGAGGATGGGTTTCTGCAGGTTGTGTTATTGGGAGGTGAGTGGAGATGTTGAGGATGGGATTCTGCAGGTTGTGTTATTGGGAGGTTAGTGACGATGTTGGGGATGGGTTTCTGCAGGTTGCGTTATTGGCAGGTTAGTGAAGATGCTGAGGATGGGTATCTGCAGGTTGTGTTATTGGAAGGTGGTGGAGACGCTGAGGATGGGTTTCTGCAGGTTGGGTTATTATGAGGTGAGTGGAGATGCTGAGGATGGGTTTCTGCAGGTTGTGTTATTGGAAGGTGAGTGGAGATGCTGAGGATGGGTTTCTGCAAGTTGTGTTATTGGAACATGAGTGGAGACGCTGAGGATGGGTTCCTGCAGGTTGCGCTATTGGAAGTTGAGTGGAAATGCTGTGGATGGGTTACTGCAGGTTGTGTTATTGGAAGGTGAGTGGAGATGCTGTGGATGGGTTTCTGCAGTTTGTGTTATTGGGAGGTGAGTGGAGATGCTGAGGATGGATTTCTGCAGGTTGTGTTATTGGTAGATTAGTGAAGATGCTGAGGATGGGTTGCTGCAGGTTGTGTTATTGTGAGGTGATTGGAGATGCTGAGGATGGGTTTCTGCAGGTTGTGTTATTGGGAGGTGAGTGAAAATGCTGTGGATGGGTTTCTGCAGTTTGTGTTATTGGGAGGTGAGTGGAGATGCTGTGGATGTGTTTCTGCAGGTTCTGTTATTGGGGGGTGAGTGGAGATGCTGAGGATGGGTTTCTGCAGGTTGTGTTATTGGAAGGTGAGTGAAGATGTTGAGGATGGGTTTCTGCAGGTTTTGTTATTGGAAGGTTAGTGAAGATGCTGAGAATGGGTCTCTGCAGGTTGTGTTATTGGGAGGTGAGTGGAGATGCTGAGGATGGGTTTCTGCAGGTTGTGTTATTGAGAGGTGAGTGTAGATGCTGAGGATGGGTTTCTGCACGTTGTGTTACTGGGAGATGAGTGGTAATGCTGAGGATGGGTTTCTGCAGGTTTTGTTATTGGAAGGTTAGTGAAGATGCTGAGAATAGGTCTCTGCAGGTTGTGTTATTGGGAGGTGAGTGGAGATGCTGAGGATGGGTTTCTGCAGGTTGTGTTGTTAGGAGGTGAGTGGAGATGCTGAGGATGGGCTTCTGCAGGTGGAGATAATGAGGATGGGTTTCTGCAGGTTGTGTTATTGGGAGGTGAGTGGAGATGCTGAGGATGGGTTTCTGCAGGTTGTGTTATTAGGAGGTGAGTGGAGATGCTGAGGATGGGCTTCTGCAGGTGGAGATAATGAGGATGGGTTTCTGCAGGTTGTGTTATTGGGAGGTGAGTGGAGATGCTGAGGATGGGTTTCAGCAGGTTGTGTTATTGGAAGATTTGTGAAGATGCTGAGGATGGGTTTCTGCAGACTGTGTTACTGGGAGGTGAGTGGAGATGCTGAGGATGGGTTTCAGCAGGTTGTGTTATTGGGAGGTGAGTGGAGATGCTGAGGATGGGTTTCTGCAGGTTGTGTTATTGGGAGGTTAGTGAAGATGTTGGGGATGGGTTTCTGCAGGTTGTGTTATTGGAAGGTTAGTGAAGATGCAGAGGATGGGTTTCTGCAGGTTGTGTTATTGGGAGGTGGTGGAGATGCTGAGGATGTGTTTCTGCAGGTTGGGTTATTGTGAGGTGAGTGGAGATGCTGAGGATGGGTTTCTGCAGGTTGTGTTATTGGAAGGTGAGTGGAGATGCTGAGGATGGGTTTCTACAGGTTGTGTTATTGGAAGGTGAGTGGAGATGCTGAGGATGGGTTCCTGCAGGTTGCGTTATTGGAAGGTGAGTGGAGATGCTGTGGATGGGTTTCTGCAGGTTGTGTTATTGGGAGGTGAGTGGAGATGCTGAGGATGGGTTTCTGCAGGTTGTGTTATTGGAAGGTGAGTGGAGATGCTGTGGATGGGTTTCTGCAGTTTGTGTAATTGGATGGTGAGTGGAGATGCTGAGGATGGGTTCCTGCAGGTTGTGTTATTGGAAGGTGAGTGGAGATGCTGTGGATGGGTTTCTGCAGTTTGTGTTATTGGGAGGTGAGTGGAGATGCTGAGGATGGGTTTCTGCAGGTTGTGTTATTGGGAGATTAGTGAAGATGCTGAGGATGGGTTTCTGCAGGTTGTGTTATTGTGAGGTGATTGGAGATGCTGAGGATGGGTTTCTGCAGGTTGTGTTATTGGGAGGTGGGTGGAAATGCTGTGGATGAGTTTCTGCAGTTTGTGTTATTGGGAGGTGAGTGGAGGTGCTGAGGATGTGTTTCTGCAGGTTGTGTTATTGGGCGGTGAGTGGAGATGCTGAGGATGGGTTTCTGCAGGTTGTGTTATTGGAAGATGAGTGAAGATGCTGAGGATGGGTTTCTGCAGGTTTTGTTATTGGAAGGTTAGTGAAGATGCTGAGAATGGGTCTCTGCAGGTTGTGTTATTGGGAGGTGAGTGGAGATGCTGAGGATGGGTTTCTGCAGGTTGTGTTATTGAGAGGTGAGTGTAGATGCTGAGGATGGGTTTCTGCAGGTTGTGTTATTGGGAGATGAGTGGTAATGCTGAGAATGTGTATCTGCAGGTTGTGTTATTGGGAGGTTAGGGAAGATGCTGAGAATGGGTTTCTGCAGGTTGTGTTATTGGGAGGGGAGTGGAGATGCTGAGGATGCATTTCTGCAGGTTGTGTTACTGGGAGGTGAGTGGAGATGCTGAGGATGGGTTTCTGCAGGTTGTGTTATTGGGAGGTGAGTGAAGATGCTGAGGATGGGTTCCTAAAGTTTGTGTTATTGGGAGGTGTGTGGAGATGCTGAGGATGGGTTTCTGCAGGTTATGTTATTGGAAGAAGATGGAGATGCTGAGGCTGGGTTTCTGCAGGTTGTGTTATTGGGAGGTGAGTGGAGATGCTGAGGATGGGTTTCTGCAGGTTGTGTTATTAGGAGGTGAGTGGAGATGCTGAGGATGGGCTTCTGCAGATGGAGATAATGAGGATGGGTTTCTGCAGGTTGTGTTATTGGAAAGTGAGTGAAGATGCTGAGGATGGGTTTCTGCAGGTTGTGTTATTGGAAGGTGAGTGGAGATGCTGTGGATGGGTTTCTGCAGGTTGTGTTATTGGGATATTAGTGAAGATGCTGAGGATGGGTTTCTGCAGGTTGTGTTATTCGAAGGTGAGTGGAGATGCTGAGGATGGGTTCCTGCAGGTTGTGTTATTGGAAGGTGAGTGGAGATTCTGAGGATGGGTTTCTGCAGGTTGTGTTATTGGAAGGTTAGTGGAGATGCTGAGGATGGGTTTCTGCAGGTTGTGTTATTGGAAGGTGAGTGACGATGTGGAGGGTGTGTTTCTGCAGGTTGCGTTATTGGGAGGTGAGTGGAGATGTGGAGGGTGGGTTTCTGCAGGTTGCGTTATTGGGAGGTGAGTGAAGATGCGGAGGATGGGTTTCTGCAGGTTGTGTTATTGGAAGGTGAGTGAAGATGCTGAGGATGAGTTTCTGCAGTTTGTGTTATTGGAAGGTGAGTGAAGATGCTGAGAATGGGTTTCTGCATGTTGTGTTATTGGGAGGTGAGTGAAGACGCTGAGGATGGGTTTCTGCAGGTTGTGTTACTGGAAGGTGAGTGGAGATGCTATGGATGGGTTTCTTCAGGTTGTGTTATTGGGAGGGGAGTGGAGATGCTGAGGATGGATTTCTGCAGGTTGTGTTATTGGAAGGTTAGTGGAGATGCTGAGGATGGGTTTCTGCAGGTTGTGTTATTGGAAGGTGAGTGGAGATGCTGAGGATGGGTTTATAGAACATAGAACATATAACAATAGAGCGCAGTACAGGCCCTTCGGCCCACGATGTTGCACCGAAGCAAACGCCATCTAACCTACACTATGCCATTATCATCCATATGTTTATCCAATAAACTTTTAAATGCCCTCAATGTTGGCGAGTTCACTATTGTAGCAGGTAGGGCATTCCACGGCCTCACTACTCTTTGCGTAAAGAACCTACCTCTGAACTCTGTCCTATATCTATTACCCCTCAGTTTAAAGTTATGTCCCCTCGTGCCAGCCATTTCCATCCGCGGGAGAAGGCTCTCACTGTCCACCATATCCAACCCCCTGATCATTTTGTATGCCTCTATTAAGTCTCCTCTCAACCTTCTTCTCTCCAACGAAAACAACCTCAAGCCCATCAGCCTTTTCTCATAAGATTTTCCCTCCATACCAGGCAACATCCTGGTAAATCTCCTCTGCACCCGCTCCAAAGCCTCCACGCCCTTCCTATAATGCGGTGACCAGAACTGTACGCAATACTCCATATGCGGCCGAGCAAGAGTTCTGTACAGCTGCAACATGACCTCCTGACTCCGGAACTCAATCCCTCTACCAATAAAGGCCAACACTCCATAGGCCTTCTTCACAACCCTATCAACCAGGGTGGCAACTTTCAGGGATCTATGTACATGGACACCTAGATCCCTCTGCTCATCCACACTTTCAAGATCTTTACCATCAGCCAAATATTCCGCATTCCTGTTATTCCTTCCAAAGTGAATCACCTCACACTTCTCTACATTAAACTCCATTTGCCACCACTCAGCCCAGCTCTGCAGCTTATCTATATCTCTCTGTAACCTGCTACATCCTTCCACACTATCGACAACACCACCGACTTGAGTATCGTCTGCAAATTTACTCACCCACCCTTCTGCGCCTTCCTCTAGGTCATTCATAAAAATGACAAACAGCAACGGCCCCAGAACAGATCCTTGTGGTACTCCACTTGTGACTGAACTCCATTCTGAACATTTCCCATCAAGCGCCACCCTCTGGTTGTGTTATTGGAAGGTTAGTGGAGATGCTGAGGATGGGTTTCTATAGGTTGTGTTATTGGAAGGTTAGTGAAGATGCTGAGGATGGGTTTCTACAGGTTGTGTTCTTGGAAGGTGAGTGGAGATGCTGAGAATGGGTTTCTACAGATTGTGTTATTGGAAGGTGAGAGGAGCTGCTATGGATGGGTTTCTTCAGGATGTGTTATTGGGGGGTGAGTGGAGATGCTGAGGATGGGTTTCTGCAGGTTGTGTTATTGGGAGGTGAGTGAAGACGCTGAGGATGGGTTTCTGCAGGTTGTGTTATTGGACGGTGAATGGAGATGCTGAGGATGGATTTCTACAGGTTGTGTTACTGCAAGGTGAGTGGAGATGCTATGGATGGGTTCCTTCAGGTTGTGTTATTGGGGGGTGAGTGGAGATGCTGAGGATGGGTTTCTGCAGGTTATGTTATTGGACGGTGAGTGGAGATGCTGAGGATGGGTTTCTGCAGGTTGTGTTATTGGGAGGTGAGTGGAGATGCTGAGGATGGGTTTCTGCAGGCTGTGTTATTGGGAGGTGAGTGGAGATGCTGAGGATGGGTTTCTGCAGGTTGTGTTATTGGGAGGTGAGTAAAGATGCTGAGGATGGGTTCCTGCAGCTTGTGTTATTGGGAGGTGAGTGGAGATGCTGCGGATGAGTTTCTGCAATTTGTGTTATTGGGAGGTTAGTGGAGTTGCTGAGGATGGGTTTCTGCAGGTCGTGTTATTGGGAGGTTAGTGGAGTTGCTGAGGATGGGTTTCTGCAGGTTGTGTTATTGGGAGGTGAGTGAAGATGCTGGGGTTGGGTTTCTGCAGGTTGTGTTATTGGAAGGTGAGTGGAGATGCTGAGGATGGGTTTCTGCAGGTTGTGTTATTGGAAGGTGAGTGGAGATGCTGAGGATGGGTTTCTGCAGCTTGCGTTATTGGGAGGTGAGTGGAGATGCTGAGGATGGGTTTCTGCAGGTTGTGTTATTGGAAGGTGAGTGACGATGTGGAGGGTGGGTTTCTGCAGGTTGCGTTATTGGGAGGTGAGTGGAGATGTGGAGGGTGGGTTTCTGCAGGTTGCGTTATTGGGAGGTGAGTGAAGATGCAGAGGATGGGTTTCTGCAGGTTGTGTTATTGGAAGGTGAGTGGAGATGCTGAGGATGGGTTTCTGCAGGTTGTGTTATTGGGAGGTGAGTGGAGATGCTGAGGATGGGTTTCTGCAGGCTGTGTTATTGGGAGGTGAGTGGAGATGCTGAGGATGGGTTTCTGCAGGTTGTGTTATTGGGAGGTGAGTAAAGATGCTGAGGATGGGTTCCTGCAGCTTGTGTTATTGGGAGGTGAGTGGAGATGCTGCGGATGAGTTTCTGCAATTTGTGTTATTGGGAGGTTAGTGGAGTTGCTGAGGATGGGTTTCTGCAGGTTGTGTTATTGGGATATTAGTGGAGTTGTTGAGGATGGGTTTCTGCAGGTTGTGTTATTGGGAGGTGAGTGAAGATGCTGGGGTTGGAGTTTCTGCAGGTTGTGTTATTGGAAGGTGAGTGGAGATGCTGAGGATGGGTTTCTGCAGGTTGTGTTATTGGAAGGTGAGTGGAGATGCTGAGGATGGGTTTCTGCAGCTTGCGTTATTGGGAGGTGAGTGGAGATGCTGAGGATGGGTTTCTGCAGGTTGTGTTATTGGAAGGTGAGTGACGATGTGGAGGGTGGGTTTCTGCAGGTTGCGTTATTGGGAGGTGAGTGGAGATGTGGAGGGTGGGTTTCTGCAGGTTGCGTTATTGGGAGATGAGTGAAGATGCAGATGATGGATTTCTGCAGGTTGTGTTATTGGAAGGTGAGTGAAGATGCTGAGGATGAGTTTCTGCAGTTTGTGTTATTGGAAGGTGAGTGAAGATGCTGAGAATGGGTTTCTGCATGTTGTGTTATTGGGAAGTGAGTAAAGACGCTGAGGATGGGTTTCTGCAGGTTGTGTTACTGGAAGGTGAGTGGAGATGCTATGGATGGGTTTCTTCATGTTGTGTTATTGGGAGGGGAGTGGAGATGCTGAGGATGGATTTCTGCAGGTTGTGTTATTGGGAGGTGAGTGGAGATGCTGAGGATGGGTTTCTGCAGGTTGTGTTATTAGGAGGTGAGTGGAGATGCTGAGGATGGGCTTCTGCAGGTGGAGATAATGAGGATGGGTTTCTGCAGGTTGTGTTATTGGAAGGTGAGTGAAGATGCTGAGGGTGGGTTTCTGCAGGTTGTGTTATTGGAAGGTGAGTGGAGATGCTGTGGATGGGTTTCTGCAGGTTGTGTTATTGGGATATTAGTGAAGATGCTGAGGATGGGTTTCTGCAGGTTGTGTTATTCGAAGGTGAGTGGAGATGCTGAGGATGGGTTTCTGCAGGTTGTGTTATTGGAAGGTGAGTGGAGATTCTGAGGATGGGTTTCTGCAGGTTGTGTTATTGGAAGGTTAGTGGAGATGCTGAGGATGGGTTTCTGCAGGTTGTGTTATTGGAAGGTGAGTGGAGATGCTGAGGATGGGTTTATAGAACATAGAACATATAACAATACAGCGCAGTACAGGCCCTTCGGCCCACGATGTTGCACCGAAGCAAAAGCCATCTAACCTACACTATGCCATTATCATCCATATGTTTATCCAATAAACTTTTAAATGCCCTCAATGTTGGCGAGTTCACTACTGTAGCAGGTAGGGCATTCCACGGCCTCACTACTCTTTGCGTAAAGAACCTACCTCTGAACTCTGTCCTATATCTATTACCCCTCAGTTTAAAGTTATGTCCCCTCGTGCCAGCCATTTCCATCCGCGGGAGAAGGCTCTCACTGTCCACCATATCCAAACCCCTGATCATTTTGTATGCCTCTATTAAGTCTCGTCTCAACCTTCTTCTCTCCAACGAAAACAACCTCAAGTCCATCAGCCTTTCCTCATAAGATTTTCCCTCCATACCAGGCAACATCCTGGTAAATCTCCTCTGCACCCGCTCCAAAGCCTCCACGTCCTTCCTATAATGCGGTGACCAGAACTGTACGCAATATTCCATATGCGGCCGAGCAAGAGTTCTGTACAGCTGCAACATGACCTCCTGACTCCGGAACTCAATCCCTCTACCAATAAAGGCCAACACTCCATAGGCCTTCTTCACAACCCTATCAACCAAGGTGGCAACTTTCAGGGATCTATGTACATGGACACCTAGATCCCTCTGCTCATCCACACTTTCAAGATCTTTACCATTAGCCAAATATTCCGCATTCCTGTTATTCTTTCCAAAGTGAATCACCTCACACTTCTCTACATTAAACTCCATTTGCCACCTCTCAGCCCAGCTCTGCAGCTTATCTATATCTCTCTGTAACCTGCTACATCCTTCCACACTATCGACAACACCACCGACTTGAGTATCGTCTGCAAATTTACTCACCCACCCTTCTGCGCCTTCCTCTAGGTCATTCATAAAAATGACAAACAGCAACGGCCCCAGAACAGATCCTTGTGGTACTCCACTTGTGACTGAACTCCATTCTGAACATTTCCCATCAACCGCCACCCTCTGGTTGTTTTATTGGAAGGTTAGTGGAGATGCTGAGGATGGGTTTCTATAGGTTGTGTTATTGGGAGGTTAGTGGAGTTGCTGAGGATGGGTTTCTGCAGGTTGTGTTATTGGGAGGTGAGTGAAGATGCTGGGGTTGGAGTTTCTGCAGGTTGTGTTATTGGAAGGTGAGTGGAGATGCTGAGGATGGGTTTCTGCAGGTTGCGTTATTGGGAGGTGAGTGGAGATGTGGAGGGTGGGTTTCTGCAGGTTGCGTTATTGGGAGGTGAGTGAAGATGTGGAGGGTGGGTTTCTGCAGGTAGCGTTATTGGAAAGTGAGTGAATATGTGGAGGGTGGGTTTCTGCAGGTTGCGTTATTGGGGGGTGAGTGAAGATGCTGAGGATGAGTTTCTGCAGTTTGTGTTATTGGAAGGTGAGTGAAGATGCAGAGGATGGGTTTCTGCAGGTTGTGTTATTGGAAGGTGAGTGAAGATGCTGAGGATGAGTTACTGCAGTTTGTGTTATTTTAAGGTGAGTGAAGATGCTGAGAATGGGTTTCTGCATGTTGTGTTATTGGGAGGTGAGTGAAGACGCTGAGGATGGGTTTCTGCAGGTTGTGTTACTGGAAGGTGAGTGGAGATGCTATGGATGGGTTTCTTCAGGTTGTGTTATTGGGAGGGGAGTGGAGATGCTGAGGATGGATTTCTGCAGGTTGTGTTACTGGGAGTTGAGTGGAGATGCTGAGGATGGGTTTCTGCAGGTTGTGTTATTGGGAGGTGAGTGAAGATGCTGAGGATGGGTCCCTAAAGTTTGTGTTATTGGGAGGTGTGTGGAGATGCTGAGGATGGGTTTCTGCAGGTTATGTTATTGGGAGGTGAGTGGAGATGCTGAGGATGGGCTTCTGCAGGTGGAGATAATGAGGATGGGTTTCTGCAGGTTGTGTTATTGGAAGGTGAGTGAGATGCTGAGGATGGGTTTCTGCAGGTTGTGTTATTGGAAGGTGAGTGGAGATGCTGTGGATGGGTTTCTGCAGGTTGTGTTATTGGGATATTAGTGAAGATGCTGAGGATGGGTTTCTGCAGGTTGTGTTATTCGAAGGTGAGTGGAGATGCTGAGGATGGGTTTCTGCAGGTTGTGTTATTGGAAGGTGAGTGGAGATTCTGAGGATGGGTTTCTGCAGTTTGTGTTATTGGAAGGTTAGTGGAGATGCTGAGGATGGGTTTCTGCAGGTTGTGTTATTGGAAGGTGAGTGGAGATGCTGAGGATGGGTTTATAGAACATAGAACATAGAACAATACAGCGCAGTACAGGCCCTTCGGCCCACGATGTTGCACCGAAGCAAAAGCCATCTAACCTACACTATGCCATTATCATCCATATGTTTATCCAATAAACTTTTAAATGCCCTCAATGTTGGCGAGTTCACTACTGTAGCAGGTAGGGCATTCCACGGCCTCACTACTCTTTGCGTAAAGAACCTACCTCTGAACCCTGTCCTATATCTATTACCCCTCAGTTTAAAGTTATGTCCCCTCGTGCCAGCCATTTCCATCCGCGGGAGAAGGCTCTCACTGTCCACCATATCCAACCCCCTGATCATTTTGTATGCCTCTATTAAGTCTCCTCTCAAACTTCTTCTCTCCAACGAAAACAACCTCAAGTCCATCAGCCTTTCCTCATAAGATTTTCCCTCCATACCAGGCAACATCCTGGTAAATCTCCTCTGCACCCGCTCCAAAGCCTCCACGTCCTTCCTATAATGCGGTGACCCGAACTGTACGCAATATTCCATATGCGGCCGAGCAAGAGATCTGTACAGCTGCAACATGACCTCCTGACTCCGGAACTCAATCCCTCTACCAATAAAGGCCAACACTCCATAGGCCTTCTTTACAACCCTATCAACCAGGGTGGCAACTTTCAGGGATCTATGTACATGGACACCTAGATCCCTCTGCTCATCCACACTTTCAAGATCTTTACCATCAGCCAAATATTCCGCATTCCTGTTATTCTTTCCAAAGTGAATCACCTCACACTTCTCTACATTAAACTCCATTTGCCACCTCTCAGCCCAGCTCTGCAGCTTATCTATATCTCTCTGTAACCTGCTACATCCTTCCACACTATCGACAACACCACCGACTTGAGTATCGTCTGCAAATTTACTCACCCACCCTTCTGCGCCTTCCTCTAGGTCATTCATAAAAATGACAAACAGCAACGGCCCCCGAACAGATCCTTGTGGTACTCCACTTGTGACTGAACTCCATTCTGAACATTTCCCATCAACCGCCACCCTTTGGTTGTGTTATTGGAAGGTTAGTGGAGATGCTGAGGATGGGTTTCTATAGGTTGTGTTATTGGAAGGTTAGTGAAGATGCTGAGGATGGGTTTCTACAGGTTGTGTTATTGGAAGGTGAGTGAAAATGCTGAGGATGGGTTTCTGCAGGTTGTGTTATTGGACGGTGAGTGGAGATGCTGAGGATGGGTTTCTACAGGTTATGTCATTGGACGGTGATTGGAGATGCTGAGGATGGGTTTCTGCAGGTTGTGTTATTGGGAGGTGAGTGAAGACGCTGAGGATGGGTTTCTGCAGGTTGTGTTATTGGACGGTGAACGGAGATGCTGAGGATGGATTTCTACAGGTTGTGTTACTGGAAGGTGAGTGGAGATGCTATGGATGGGTTTCTTCAGGTTGTGTTATTGGGGGGTGAGTGGAGATGCTGAGGATGTGTTTCTGCAGGTTATGTTATTGGACGGTGAGTGGAGATGCTGAGGATGGGTTTCTGCAGGTTGTGTTATCGGGAGGTGAGTGGAGATGCTGAGGATGGGTTTCTGCAGGTTGTGCTATTGGAAGGTGAGTGGAGATGCTGAGGATGGGTTTCTGCAGGTTGTGTTATTGGGAGGTGAATGGAGATGCTGTGGATGGGTTTCTGCAGGCTGTGTTATTGGGAGGTGAGTGGAGATGCTGAGGATGGGTTTCTGCAGGTTGTGTTCTTGGGAGGTGAGTAAAGATGCTGAGGATGGGTTTCTGCAGCTTGTGTTATTGGGAGGTGAGTGGAGATGCTGCGGGTGAGTTTCTGCAATTTGTGTTATTGGGAGGTTAGTGGAGTTGCTGAGGATGGGTTTCTGCAGGTTGTGTTATTGGGAGGTTAGTGGAGTTGCTGAGGATGGGTTTCTGCAGGTTGTGTTATTGGGAGGTGAGTGAAGATGCTGGGGTTGGGTTTCTGCAGATTGTGTTATTGGAAGGTGAGTGGAGATGCTGAGGATGGGTTTCTGCAGGTTGTGTTATTGGAAGGTGAGTGGAGATGCTGAGGATGGGTTTCTGCAGGTTGCGTTATTGGGAGGTGAATGGAGATGCTGAGGATGGGTTTCTGCAGGTTGTGTTATTGGAAGGTGAGTGAAGCTGTGGAGGGTGGGTTTCTGCAGGTTGCGTTATTGGGAGGTGAGTGGAGATGTGGATGGTGGGTTTCTGCAGGTTGCGTTATTGGGAGGTGAGTGAAGATGTGGAGGGTGGGTTTCTGCAGGTTGCGTTATTGGAAGGTGAGTGAAGATGTGGAGGGTGGGTTTCTGCAGGTTGCGTTATTGGGGGGTGAGTGAAGATGCTGAGGATGAGTTTCTGCAGTTTGTGTTATTGGAAGGTGAGTGAAGATGCTGAGAATGGGTTTCTGCATGTTGTGTTATTGGGAAGTGAGTGAAGACGCTGAGGATGGGTTTCTGCAGGGTGTGTTATTGGACGGTGAGTGGAGATGCTATGGATGGGTTTCTTCAGGTTGTGTTATTGGGGGGTGAGTGGAAATGCTGAGGATGGGTTTCTGCAGGTTGTGTTATTGGGGGGTGAGTGGAGATGCTGAGAATGCGCTTCTGCAGGTTGTGTTATTGGACGGTGAGTGGAGATGCTGAGGATGGGGTTCTGCAGGTTGTGTTATTGGGAGGTGAGTGAAGACGCTGAGTATGGGTTTCTGCAGGTTGTGTTATTGGACGGTGAATG
Source organism: Scyliorhinus torazame (assembly GCF_047496885.1). NCBI lineage: Eukaryota > Metazoa > Chordata > Chondrichthyes > Carcharhiniformes > Scyliorhinidae > Scyliorhinus > Scyliorhinus torazame. The sequence goes on along the minus strand of NW_027307808.1, from coordinate 563,118 downwards.
GAGATGCTGAGGATGGATTTATACAGGTTGTGTTACTGGAAGGTGAGTGGAGATGCTATGGATGGGATTCTTCAGGTTGTGTTATTGGGGGGTGAGTGGAGATGCTGAGGATGGGTTCCTGCAGGTTATGTTATTGGACGGTGAGTGGAGGTGCTGAGGATGGGTTTCTGCAGGTTGTGTTATTGGGAGGTGAGTGGAGTTGCTGAGGATGGGTTTCTGCAGGTTGTGCTATTGGAAGGTGAGTGGAGATGCTGAGGATGGGTTTCTGCAGGTTGTGTTATTGGGAGGTGAGTGGAGATGCTGAGGATGGGTTTCTGCAGGCTGTGTTATTGGGAGGTGAGTGGAGATGCAGAGGATAGGTTTCTGCAGGTTGTGTTATTGGGAGGTGAGTAAAGATGCTGAGGATGGGTTTCTGCAGCTTGTGTTATTGGGAGGTGAGTGGAGATGCTGAGGATGGGTTTCTGCAGGTTATGTTATTGGAAGGAGATGGAGATGCTGAGGCTGGGTTTCTGCAGGTTGTGTTATTGGGAGGTGAGTGAAGATGCTGAGGATGGTTCCCTAAAGTTTGTGTTATTGGGAGGTGTGTGGAGATGCTGAGGATGGGTTTCTGCAGGTTATGTTATTGGAAGGAGATGGAGATGCTGAGGCTGGGTTTCTGCAGGTTGTGTTATTGGGAGGTGAGTGGAGATGCTGAGGATGGGTTTCTGAAGGTTGTGTTATTAGGAGGTGAGTGGAGATGCTGAGGATGGGCTTCTGCAGGTGGAGATAATGAGGATGGGTTTCTGCAGGTTGTGTTATTGGAAGGTGAGTGAAGATGCTGAGGGTGGGTTTCTGCAGGTTGTGTTATTGGAAGGTGAGTGGAGATGTTGTGGATGGGTTTCTGCAGGTTGTGTTATTGGGATATTAGTGAAGATGCTGAGGATGGGTTTCTGCAGGTTGTGTTATTCGAAGGTGAGTGGAGATGCTGAGGATGGGTTTCTGCAGGTTGTGTTATTGGAAGGTGAGTGGAGATTCTGAGGATGGGTTTCTGCAGGTTGTGTTATTGGAAGGTTAGTGGAGATGCTGAGGATGGGTTTCTGCAGGTTGTGTTATTGGAAGGTGAGTGGAGATGCTGAGGATGGGTTTATAGAACATAGAACATATAACAATACAGCGCAGTACAGGTCCTTCGGCCCACGATGTTGCACCGAAGCAAAAGCCATCTAACCTACACTATGCCATTATCATCCATATGTTTATCCAATAAACTTTTAAATGCCCTCAGGTTGGCGAGTTCACTACTGTAGCAGGTAGGGCATTCCACGGCCTCACTACCCTTTGCGTAAAAAACCTACCTCTGAACTCTGTCCTATATCTATTACCCCTCAGTTTAAAGTTATGTCCCCTCGTGCCAGCCATTTCCATCCGCGGGAGAAGGCTCTCACTGTCCACCATATCCAACCCCCTGATCATTTTGTATGCCTCTATTAAGTCTCCTCTCAACCTTCTTCTCTCCAACGAAAACAACCTCAAGTCCATCAGCCTTTCCTCATAAGATTTTCCCTCCATATCAGGCAACATCCTGGTAAATCTCCTCTGCACCCGCTCCAAAGCCTCCACGTCCTTCCTATAATGCGGTGACCCGAACTGTACGCAATATTCCATATGCGGCCGAGCAAGAGTTCTGTACAGCTGCAACATGACCTCCTGACTCCGGAACTCAATCCCTCTACCAATAAAGGCCAACACTCCATAGGCCTTCTTCACAACCCTATCAACCAGGGTGGCAACTTTCAGGGATCTATGTACATGGACACCTAGATCCCTCTGCTCATCCACACTTTCAAGATCTTTACCATTAGCCAAATATTCCGCATTCCTGTTATTCTTTCCAAAGTGAATCACCTCACACTTCTCTACATTAAACTCCATTTGCCACCTCTCAGCCCAGCTCTGCAGCTTATCTATATCTCTCTGTAACCTGCTACATCCTTCCACACTATCGACAACACCACCGACTTGAGTATCGTCTGCAAATTTACTCACCCACCCTTCTGCGCCTTCCTCTAGGTCATTCATAAAAATGACAAACAGCAACGGCCCCCGAACAGATCCTTGTGGTACTCCACTTGTGACTGAACTCCATTCTGAACATTTCCCATCAACCGCCACCCTCTGGTTGTGTTATTGGAAGGTTAGTGGAGATGCTGAGGATGGGTTTCTATAGGTTGTGTTATTGGAAGGTTAGTGAAGATGCTGAGGATGGGTTTCTACAGGTTGTGTTATTGGAAGGTGAGTGAAAATGCTGAGGATGGGTTTCTGCAGGTTGTGTTATTGGACGGTGAGTGGAGATGCTGAGGATGGGTTTCTACAGGTTATGTTATTGGACGGTGAGTGGAGATGCTGAGGATGGGTTTCTGCAGGTTGTGTTATTGGGAGGTGAGTGAAGACGCTGAGGATGGGTTTCTGCAGGTTGTGTTATTGGACGGTGAACGGAGATGCTGAGGATGGATTTCTACAGGTTGTGTTACTGGAAGGTGAGTGGAGATGCAATGGATGGGTTTCTTCAGGTTGTGTTATTGGGGGGTGAGTGGAGATGCTGAGGATGGGTTTCTGCAGGTTATGTTATTGGACGGTGAGTGGAGATGCTGAGGATGGGTTTCTGCAGGTTGTGTTATTGGGAGGTGAGTGGATATGCTGAGGATGGGTTTCTGCAGGTTGTGCTATTGGAAGGTGAGTGGACATGCTGAGGATGGGTTTCTGCAGGTTGTGTTATTGGGAGGTGAGTGGAGATGCTGTGGATGGGTTTCTGCAGGCTGTGTTATTGGGAGATGAGTGGAGATGCTGAGGATGGGTTTCTGCAGGTTGTGTTCTTGGGAGGTGAGTAAAGATGCTGAGGATGGGTTTCTGCAGCTTGTGTTATTGGGAGGTGAGTGGAGATGCTGCGGATGAGTTTCTGCAATTTGTGTTATTGAGAGGTTAGTGGAGTTGCTGAGGATGGGTTTCTGCAGGTTGTGTTATTGGGAGGTGAGTGAAGATGCTGGGGTTGGGTTTCTGCAGATTGTGTTATTGGAAGGTGAGTGGAGATGCTGAGGATGGGTTTCTGCAGGTTGTGTTATTGGAAGGTGAGTGGAGATGCTGAGGATGGGTTTCTGCAGGTTGCGTTATTGGGAGGTGAGTGGAGATGCTGAGGATGGGTTTCTGCAGGTTGTGTTATTGGAAGGTGAGTGAAGATGTGGAGGGTGGGTTTCTGCAGGTTGCGTTATTGGGAGGTGAGTGGAGATGTGGAGGGTGGGTTTCTGCAGGTTGCGTTATTGGGAGGTCAGTGAAGATGTGGAGGGTGGGTTTCTGCAGGTTGCGTTATTGGAAGGTGAGTGAAGATGTGGAGGGTGGGTTTCTGCAGGTTGCGTTATTGGGGGGTGAGTGAAGATGCTGAGGATGAGTTTCAGCAGTTTGTGTTATTGGAAGGTGAGTGAAGATGCTGAGAATGGGTTTCTGCATGTTGTGTTACTGGAAGGTGAGTGGAGATGCTATGGATGGGTTTCTTCAGGTTGTGTTATTGGGGGGTGAGTGGAGATGCAGAGGATAGGTTTCTGCAGGTTGTGTTATTGGGAGGTGAGTAAAGATGCTGAGGATGGGTTTCTGCAGCTTGTGTTATTGGGAGGTGAGTGGAGATGCTGAGGATGGGTTTCTGCAGGTTATGTTATTGGAAGGAGATGGAGATGCTGAGGCTGGGTTTCTGCAGGTTGTGTTATTGGGAGGTGAGTGAAGATGCTGAGGATGGTTCCCTAAAGTTTGTGTTATTGGGAGGTGTGTGGAGATGCTGAGGATGGGTTTCTGCAGGTTATGTTATTGGAAGGAGATGGAGATGCTGAGGCTGGGTTTCTGCAGGTTGTGTTATTGGGAGGTGAGTGGAGATGCTGAGGATGGGTTTCTGAAGGTTGTGTTATTAGGAGGTGAGTGGAGATGCTGAGGATGGGCTTCTGCAGGTGGAGATAATGAGGATGGGTTTCTGCAGGTTGTGTTATTGGAAGGTGAGTGAAGATGCTGAGGGTGGGTTTCTGCAGGTTGTGTTATTGGAAGGTGAGTGGAGATGTTGTGGATGGGTTTCTGCAGGTTGTGTTATTGGGATATTAGTGAAGATGCTGAGGATGGGTTTCTGCAGGTTGTGTTATTCGAAGGTGAGTGGAGATGCTGAGGATGGGTTTCTGCAGGTTGTGTTATTGGAAGGTGAGTGGAGATTCTGAGGATGGGTTTCTGCAGGTTGTGTTATTGGAAGGTTAGTGGAGATGCTGAGGATGGGTTTCTGCAGGTTGTGTTATTGGAAGGTGAGTGGAGATGCTGAGGATGGGTTTATAGAACATAGAACATATAACAATACAGCGCAGTACAGGTCCTTCGGCCCACGATGTTGCACCGAAGCAAAAGCCATCTAACCTACACTATGCCATTATCATCCATATGTTTATCCAATAAACTTTTAAATGCCCTCAGGTTGGCGAGTTCACTACTGTAGCAGGTAGGGCATTCCACGGCCTCACTACCCTTTGCGTAAAAAACCTACCTCTGAACTCTGTCCTATATCTATTACCCCTCAGTTTAAAGTTATGTCCCCTCGTGCCAGCCATTTCCATCCGCGGGAGAAGGCTCTCACTGTCCACCATATCCAACCCCCTGATCATTTTGTATGCCTCTATTAAGTCTCCTCTCAACCTTCTTCTCTCCAACGAAAACAACCTCAAGTCCATCAGCCTTTCCTCATAAGATTTTCCCTCCATATCAGGCAACATCCTGGTAAATCTCCTCTGCACCCGCTCCAAAGCCTCCACGTCCTTCCTATAATGCGGTGACCCGAACTGTACGCAATATTCCATATGCGGCCGAGCAAGAGTTCTGTACAGCTGCAACATGACCTCCTGACTCCGGAACTCAATCCCTCTACCAATAAAGGCCAACACTCCATAGGCCTTCTTCACAACCCTATCAACCAGGGTGGCAACTTTCAGGGATCTATGTACATGGACACCTAGATCCCTCTGCTCATCCACACTTTCAAGATCTTTACCATTAGCCAAATATTCCGCATTCCTGTTATTCTTTCCAAAGTGAATCACCTCACACTTCTCTACATTAAACTCCATTTGCCACCTCTCAGCCCAGCTCTGCAGCTTATCTATATCTCTCTGTAACCTGCTACATCCTTCCACACTATCGACAACACCACCGACTTGAGTATCGTCTGCAAATTTACTCACCCACCCTTCTGCGCCTTCCTCTAGGTCATTCATAAAAATGACAAACAGCAACGGCCCCCGAACAGATCCTTGTGGTACTCCACTTGTGACTGAACTCCATTCTGAACATTTCCCATCAACCGCCACCCTCTGGTTGTGTTATTGGAAGGTTAGTGGAGATGCTGAGGATGGGTTTCTATAGGTTGTGTTATTGGAAGGTTAGTGAAGATGCTGAGGATGGGTTTCTACAGGTTGTGTTATTGGAAGGTGAGTGAAAATGCTGAGGATGGGTTTCTGCAGGTTGTGTTATTGGACGGTGAGTGGAGATGCTGAGGATGGGTTTCTACAGGTTATGTTATTGGACGGTGAGTGGAGATGCTGAGGATGGGTTTCTGCAGGTTGTGTTATTGGGAGGTGAGTGAAGACGCTGAGGATGGGTTTCTGCAGGTTGTGTTATTGGACGGTGAACGGAGATGCTGAGGATGGATTTCTACAGGTTGTGTTACTGGAAGGTGAGTGGAGATGCAATGGATGGGTTTCTTCAGGTTGTGTTATTGGGGGGTGAGTGGAGATGCTGAGGATGGGTTTCTGCAGGTTATGTTATTGGACGGTGAGTGGAGATGCTGAGGATGGGTTTCTGCAGGTTGTGTTATTGGGAGGTGAGTGGATATGCTGAGGATGGGTTTCTGCAGGTTGTGCTATTGGAAGGTGAGTGGACATGCTGAGGATGGGTTTCTGCAGGTTGTGTTATTGGGAGGTGAGTGGAGATGCTGTGGATGGGTTTCTGCAGGCTGTGTTATTGGGAGATGAGTGGAGATGCTGAGGATGGGTTTCTGCAGGTTGTGTTCTTGGGAGGTGAGTAAAGATGCTGAGGATGGGTTTCTGCAGCTTGTGTTATTGGGAGGTGAGTGGAGATGCTGCGGATGAGTTTCTGCAATTTGTGTTATTGAGAGGTTAGTGGAGTTGCTGAGGATGGGTTTCTGCAGGTTGTGTTATTGGGAGGTGAGTGAAGATGCTGGGGTTGGGTTTCTGCAGATTGTGTTATTGGAAGGTGAGTGGAGATGCTGAGGATGGGTTTCTGCAGGTTGTGTTATTGGAAGGTGAGTGGAGATGCTGAGGATGGGTTTCTGCAGGTTGCGTTATTGGGAGGTGAGTGGAGATGCTGAGGATGGGTTTCTGCAGGTTGTGTTATTGGAAGGTGAGTGAAGATGTGGAGGGTGGGTTTCTGCAGGTTGCGTTATTGGGAGGTGAGTGGAGATGTGGAGGGTGGGTTTCTGCAGGTTGCGTTATTGGGAGGTCAGTGAAGATGTGGAGGGTGGGTTTCTGCAGGTTGCGTTATTGGAAGGTGAGTGAAGATGTGGAGGGTGGGTTTCTGCAGGTTGCGTTTTTGGGGGGTGAGTGAAGATGCTGAGGATGAGTTTCAGCAGTTTGTGTTATTGGAAGGTGAGTGAAGATGCTGAGAATGGGTTTCTGCATGTTGTGTTACTGGAAGGTGAGTGGAGATGCTATGGATGGGTTTCTTCAGGTTGTGTTATTGGGGGGTGAGTGGAGATGCTGAGGATGGGTTTCTGCAGGTTGTGTTATTGGGAGGTGAGTGAAGACGCTGAGGATGGGTTTTTGCAGGTTGTGTTATTGGACGGTGAGTGGAGATGCTGAGGATGGATTTCTACAGGTTGTGTTACTGGAAGGTGAGTGGAGATGCTAAGGATGGGTTTCTTCAGGTTGTGTTATTGGGGGGTGAGTGGAGATGCTGAGGATTGGTTTCTGCAAATTGTGTTATTGCAAGGTTAGTGAAGATGCTGAGGATGGGTTTCTGCAGGTTGTGTTATTGGAAGGTGAGTGGAGATGCTGAGGATGGGTTTCTGCAGGTTGTGTTATTGGGAGGTGAGTGAAGATGCTGAGGATGGGTTTCTGCAAGTTGTGTTATTGGATGGTGAGTGAAGATGCTGAGGATGGTTTTCTGCAGGTTGTGTTATTGGAAGGTGAGTGGAGATGCTGAGGATGGGTTTCTGCAGGTTGTGTTATTGGGAGGTGAGTGAAGATGCTGAGGATGGGTTCCTAAAATTTGTGTTATTGGGAGGTGTCTGGAGATGCTGAGGATGGGTTTCTGCAGGTTATGTTATTGGAAGGAGATGGAGATGCTGAGGCTGGGTTTCTGCATGTTGTGTTATTGGGAGGTGATTGGAGATGCTGAGGATGGGTTTCTGCAGGTTGTGTTATTAGGAGGTGAGTGGAAATGCTGAGGATGGGCTTCTGCAGGTGGAGATAATGAGGATGGGTTTCTGCAGGTTGTGTTATTGGAAGGTGAGTGAAGATGCTGAGGATGGGTTTCTGCAGGTTGTGTTATTGGAAGATGAGTGGAGATGCTGTGGATGGGTTTCTGCAGGTTGTGTTATTGGGATATTAGTGAAGATGCTGAGGATGGGTTTCTACAGGTTGTGTTATTGGAAGGTGATTGGAGATGCTGAGAATGGGTTTCTGCAGGTTGCGTTATTGGGAGGTGAGTGGAGATGCTGAGGATGGGTTTCTGCAGGTTGTGTTATTGGAAGGTGAGTGAAGATGTGGAGGGTGGGTTTCTGCAGGTTGCGTTATTGGGAGGTGAGTGGAGATGTGGAGGGTGGGTTTCTGCAGGTTGCGTTATTGGGAGGTGGTTGAAGATGTGGAGGGTGGGTTTCTGCAGGTTGCGTTACTGGAAGGTGAGTGAAGATGTGGAGGGTGGGTTTCTGCATGTTGCGTTATTGGGGGGTGAGTGAAGATGCTGAGTATGAGTTTATGCAGTTTGTGTTATTGGAAGGTGAGTGAAGATGCTGAGAATGGGTTTCTGCATGTTGTGTTATTGGGAGGTGAGTGGAGAAGCTGAGGATGGGTTTCTGCAGGGTGTGTTATTGGACGGTGAGTGGAGATGCTATGGATGGTTTTCTTCAGGTTGTGTTATTGGGGGGTGAGTGGAAATGCTGAGGATGGGTTTCTGCAGGTTGTGTTATTGGGGGGTGAGTGGAGATGCTGAGAATGCGCTTCTGCAGGTTGTGTTATTGGACGGTGAGTGGAGATGCTGAGGATGGGTTTCTGTAGGTTGTGTTATTGGGAGGTGAGTGAAGACGCTGAGGGTGGGTTTTTGCAGGTTGTGTTATTGGACGGTGAGTGGAGATGCTGAGGATGGATTTCTACAGGTTGTGTTACTGGAAGGTGAGTGGAGATGCTAAGGATGGGTTTCTTCAGGTTGTGTTATTGGGGGGTGAGTGGAGATGCTGAGGATGGGTTTCTGCAGGTTGTGTTATTGGGAGGTGAGTGAAGATGCTGAGGATGGGTTTCTGCAAGTTGTGTTATTGGAAGGTGAGTGAAGATGCTGAGGATGGGTTTCTGCAGGTTGTGTTATTGGGAGGTGAGTGAAGATGCTGAGGATGGGTTCCTAAAATTTGTGTTATTGGGAGGTGTGTGGAGATGCTGAGGATGGCTTTTTGCAGGTTATGTTATTGGAAGGAGATGGAGATGCTGAGGCTGGGTTTCTGCAGGTTGTTTTATTGGGAGGTGATTGGAGATGCTGAGGATGGGTTTCTGCAGGTTGTGTTATTAGGAGGTGACTGGAGATGCTGAGGATGGGCTTCTGCAGGCGGAGATAATGAGGATGGGTTTCTGCAGGTTGTGTTATTGGAAGGTGAGTGAAGATGCTGAGGATGGGTTTCTGCAGGTTGTGTTATTGGAAGGTGAGTGGAGATGCTGTGGATGGGTTTCTGCAGGTTGTGTTATTGGGATATTAGTGAAGATGCTGAGGATGGGTTTCTGCAGGTTGTGTTATTCGAAGGTGAGTGGAGATGCTGAGGATGGGTTTCTGCAGGTTGTGTTATTGGAAGGTGAGTGGAGATTCTGAGGATGGGTTTCTGCAGGTTGTGTTATTGGAAGGTTTGTGGAGATGCTGAGGATGGGTTTCTGCAGGTTGTGTTATTGGAAGGTGAGTGGAGATGCTGAGGATGGGTTTATAGAACATAGAACATAGAACAATACAGCGCAGTACAGGCCCTTCGGCCCACGATGTTGCACCGAAGCAAAAGCCATCTAACCTACACTATGCCATTATCATCCATATGTTTATCCAATAAACTTTTAAATGCCCTCAATGTTGGCGAGTTCACTACTGTAGCAGGTAAGGCATTCCACGGCCTCACTACTCTTTGCGTAAAGAACCTACCTCTGAACTCTGTCCTATATCTATTACCCCTCAGTTTAAAGTTATGTCCCCTCGTGCCAGCCATTTCCATCCGCGGGAGACGGCTCTCACTGTCCACCATATCCAACCCCCTGATCATTTTGTATGCCTCTATTAAGTCTCCTCTCAACCTTCTTCTCTCCAACGAAAACAACCTCAAGTCCATCAGCCTTTACTCATAAGATTTTCCCTCCATGCCAGGCAACATCCTGGTAAATCTCCTCTGCACCCGCTCCAAAGCCTCCGCGTTCTTCCTATAATGCGGTGACCAGAACTGTACGCAATACTCCATATGCGGCCGAGCAAGAGTTCTGTACAGCTGCAACATGACCTCCTGACTCCGGAACTCAATCCCTCTCACAATAAAGGCCAACACTCCATAGGCCTTCTTCACAAACCTATCAACCAGGGTGGCAACTTTCAGGGATCTATGTACATGGACACCTAGATCCCTCTGCTCATCCACACTTTCAAGATCTTTACCATTAGCCAAATATTCCGCATTCCTGTTATTCCTTCCAAAGTGAATCACCTCACACTTCTCTACATTAAACTCAATTTGCCACCTCTCAGCCGAGCTCTGCAGCTTATCTATATCTCTCTGTAACCTGCTACATCCTTCCACACTATCGACAACACCAACGACTTGAGTATCGTCTGCAAATTTACTCACCCACCCTTCTGCGCCTTCCTCTAGGTCATTCATAAAAATGACAAACAGCAACGGCCCCAGAACAGATCCTTGTGGTACTCCACTTGTGACTGAACTCCATTCTGAACATTTCCCATCAACCGCCACCCTCTGGTTGTGTTATTGGAAGGTTAGTGGAGATGCTGAGGATGGGTTTCTATAGGTTGTGTTATTGGAAGGTTCGTGAAGATGCTGAGGATGGGTTTCTACAGGTTGTGTTATTGGAAGGTGATTGAAAATGCTGAGGATGGGTTTCTGCAGGTTGTGTTATTGGACGGTGAGTGGAGATGCTGAGGATGGGTTTCTACAGGTTGTGTTATTGGAAGGTGAGAGGAGATGCTATGGATGGATTTCTACAGGTTGTGTTACTGGAAGGTGAGTGGAGATGCTATGGATGGGTTTCTTCAGGTTGTGTTATTGGGGGGTGAGTGGAGATGCTGAGGATGGGTTTCTGCAGGTTATGTTATTGGACGGTGAGTGGAGATGCTGAGGATGGGTTTCTGCAGGTTGTGTTATTGGGAGGTGAGTGGAGATGCTGAGGATGGGTTTCTGCAGGTTGTGCTATTGGAAGGTGAGTGGAGATGCTGAGTATGGGTCTCTGCAGGTTGTGTTATTGGGAGGTGAGTGGAGATGCTGAGGATGGGTATCTGCAGGCTGTGTTATTGGGAGGTGAGTGGAGATGCTGAGGTTGGGTTTCTGCAGGTTGTGTTATTGGGAGGTGAGTAAAGATGCTGAGGATTGGTTTCTGCAGCTTGTGTTATTGGGAGGTGAGTGGAGATGCTGCGGATGAGTTTCTGCAATTTGTGTTATTGGGAGGTTAGTGGAGTTGCTGAGGATGGGTTTCTGCAGGTTGTGTTATTGGGAGGTTAGTGGAGTTGCTGAGGATGGGGTTCTGCAGGTTGTGTTATTTGGAGGTGAGTGAAAATGCTGGGGTTGGGTTTCTGCAGGTTGTGTTATTGGAAGGTGAGTGGAGATGCTGAGGATGGGTTTCTGCAGGTTGCGTTATTGGGAGGTGAGTGGAGATGCTGAGGATGGGTTTCTGCAGGTTGTGTTATTGGAAGGTGAGTGAAGATGTGGAGGGTGGGTTTCTGCAGGTTGCGTTATTGGGAGGTGAGTGGAGATGTGGAGGGGGGGTTTCTGCAGGTTGCGTTATTGGGAGGTGAGTGAAGATGCAGAGGATGGGTTTCTGCAGGTTGTGTTATTGGAAGGTGAGTGAAGATGCTGATGATGAGTTTCTGCAGTTTGTGTTATTGGAAGGTGAGTGAAGATGCTGAGAATGGGTTTGTGCATGTTGTGTTATTGGGAGGTGAATGAAGACGCTGAGGATGGGTTTCTGCAGGGTGTGTTATTGGACGGTGTGTGGAGATGCTATGGATGGGTTTCTTCAGGTTGTGTTATTGGGGGGTGAGTGGAAATGCTGGGGATGGGTTTCTGCAGGTTGTGTTATTGGGGGGTGAGTGGAGATGCTGAGAATGCGCTTCTGCAGGTTGTGTTATTGGACGGTGAGTGGGGATGCTGAGGATGGGCTTCTGCAGGTTGTGTTATTGGGAGGTGAGTGAAGACGCTGAGGATGGGTTTCTGCAGGTTGTGTTATTGGACGGTGAGTGGAGATGCTGAGGATGGATTTCTACAGGTTGTGTTATTGGGGGGTGAGTGGAGATGCTGAGGATGGGTTTCTGCAGGTTGTGTTATTGGGAGGTGAGTGAAGACGCTGAGGATGGGTTTCTGCAGGTTGTGTTATTGGACGGTGAGTGGAGATGCTGAGGATGGATTTCTACAGGTTGTGTTACTGGAAGGTGAGTGGAGATGCTAAGGATGGGTTTCTTCAGGTTGTGTTATTGGGGGGTGATTGGAGATGCTGAGGATGGGTTTCTGCAAATTGTGTTATTGCAAGGTTAGTGAAGATGCTGAGGATGGGTTTCTGCAGGTTGTGTTATTGGAAGGTGAGTGGAGATGCTGAGGATGGGTTTCTACAGGTTGTGTTATTGGAAGGTGAGAGGAGATGCTATGGATGGATTTCTACAGGTTGTGTTATTGGAAGGTGAGTGGAGATGCTATGGATGGGTTTCTTCAGGTTGTGTTATTGGGGGGTGAGTGGAGATGCTGAGGATGGGTTTCTGCAGGTTATGTTATTGGACGGTGAGTTGAGATGCTGAGGATGGGTTTCTGCAGGTTGTGTTATTGGGAGGTGAGTGGAGATGCTGAGGATGGGTTTCTGCATGTTGTGCTATTGGAAGGTGAGTGTAGATGCTGAGGATGGGTCTCTGCTGGTTGTGTTATTGGGAGGTGAGTGGAGATGCTGAGGATGGGTATCTGCAGGCTGTGTTATTGGGAGTTGAGTGGAGATGCTGAGGTTGGGTTTCTGCAGGTTGTGTTATTGGGAGGTGAGTAAAGATGCTGAGGATGGGTTTCTGCAGCTTGTGTTATTGGGAGGTGAGTGGAGATGCTGCGGATGAGTTTCTGCAATTTGTGTTATTGGGAGGTTAGTGGAGTTGCTGAGGATCGGTTTCTGCAGGTTGTGTTATTGGGAGGTTAGTGGAGTTGCTGAGGATGGGTTTCTGCAGGTTGTGTTTTTGGGAGGTGAGTGAAAATGCTGGGGTTGGGTTTCTGCAGGTTGTGTTATTGGAAGGTGAGTGGAGATGCTGAGGATGGGTTTCTGCAGGTTGTGTTATTGGGAGGTGAGTGAAGATGCTGAGGATGGGTTTCTGCAGGTTGTGGTATTGGAAGGTGAGTGGAGATGCTGAGGATGGGTTTCTGCAGGTTGTGTTATTGGGGGGTGAGTGGAGATGCTGAGGATGGGTTTCTGCAGTTTATGTTATTTGACGGTGATTGGAGATGCTGAGGATGGGTTTCTGCAGGTTGTGTTATTGGGATGTGAGTGGAGATGCTGAGGATGGGTTTCTGCAGGTTGTGCTATTGGAAGGTGAGTGGAGATGCTGAGTATGGGTCTCTGCAGGTTGTGTTATTGGGAGGTGAGTGGAGATGCTGAGGATGGGTATCTGCAGGCTGTGTTATTGGGAGGTGAGTGAAGATGCTGAGGATGGGTTTCTACAGGTTGTGTTATTGGAAGGTGAGTGAAAATGCTGAGGATGGGTTTCTGCAGGTTGTGTTATTGGACGGTGAGTGGAGATGCTGAGGATGGGTTTCTACAGGTTGTGTTATTGGAAGGTGAGAGGAGATGCTATGGATGGATTTCTACAGGTTGTGTTATTGGAAGGAGAGTGGAGATGCTATGGATGGGTTTCTTCAGGTTGTGTTATTGGGGGGTGAGTGGAGATGCTGAGGATGGGTTTCTGCAGGTTATGTTATTGGACGGTGAGTTGAGATGCTGAGGATGGGTTTCTGCAGGTTGTGTTATTGGGAGGTGAGTGGAGATGCTGAGGATGGGTTTCTGCATGTTGTGCTATTGGAAGGTGAGTGGAGATGCTGAGGATGGGTCTCTGCTGGTTTTGTTATTGGGAGGTGAGTGGAGATGCTGAGGATGGGTATCTGCAGGCTGTGTTATTGGGAGGTGAGTGGAGATGCTGAGGTTGGGTTTCTGCAGGTTGTGTTATTGGGAGGTGAGTAAAGATGCTGAGGATGGGTTTCTGCAGCTTGTGTTATTGGGAGGTGAGTGGAGATGCAGCGGATGAGTTTCTGCAATTTGTGTTATTGGGAGGTTAGTGGAGTTGCTGAGGATGGGTTTCTGCAGGTTGTGTTTTTGGGAGGTGAGTGAAAATGCTGGGGTTGGGTTTCTGCAGGTTGTGTTATTGGAAGGTGAGTGGAGATGCTGAGGATGGGTTTCTGCAGGTTGCGTTATTGGGAGGTGAGTGGAGATGCTGAGGATGGGTTTCTGCAGGTTGTGTTATTGGAAGGTGAGTGAAGATGTGGAGGGTGGGTTTCTGCAGGTTGCGTTATTGGGAGGTGAGTGGAGATGTGGAGGGAGTTTTTCTGCAGGTTGCGTTATTGGGAGGTGAGTGAAGATGCAGAGGATGGGTTTCTGCAGGTTGTGTTATTGGAAGGTGAGTGAAGATGCTGAGGATGAGTTTCTGCAGTTTGTGTTATTGGAACGTGAGTGAAGATGCTGAGAATGGGTATCTGCATGTCGTGTTATTGGGAGGTGAGTGAAGACGCTGAGGATGGGTTTCTGCAGGGTGTGTTATTGGACGGTGAGTGGAGATGCTATGGATGGGTTTCTTCAGGTTGCGTTATTGGGGGGTGAGTGGAAATGCTGAGGATGGGTTTCTGCAGGTTGTGTTATTGGGGGGTGAGTGGAGATGCTGAGAATGCGCTTCTGCAGGTTGTGTTATTGGACGGTGAGTGGAGATGCTGAGGATGGGCTTCTGCAGGTTGTGTTATTGGGAGGTGAGTGAAGACGCTGAGAATGGGTTTCTGCAGGTTGTGTTATTGGACGGTGAGTGGAGATGCTGAGGATGGATTTCTACAGGTTGTGTTACTGGAAGGTGAGTGGAGATGCTATGGATGGGTTTCTTCAGGTTGTGTTATTGGGGGGTGAGTGGAGATGCTGAGGATGGGTTTCTGCAGGTTGTGTTATTGGGAGGTGAGTGAAGACGCTGAGGATGGGTTTCTGCAGGTTGTGTTATTGGACGGTGAGTGGAGATGCTGAGGATGGATTTCTACAGGTTGTGTTACTGGAAGGTGAGTGGAGATGCTAAGGATGGGTTTCTTCAGGTTGTGTTATTGGGGGGTGAGTGGAGATGCTGAGGAAGGGTTTCTGCAAATTGTGTTATTGCAAGGTTAGTGAAGATGCTGAGGATGGGTTTCTGCAGGTTGTGTTATTGGAAGGTAGTGGAGATGCTGAGGATGGGTTTCTGCAGGTTGTGTTATTGGGAGGTGAGTGAAGATGCTGAGGATGGGTTTCTGCAAGTTGTGTTATTGGAAGGTGAGTGAAGATGCTGAGGATGGGTTTCTGCAGGTTGTGTTATTGGAAGGTGAGTGGAGATGCTGAGGATGGGTTTCTGCAGGTTGTGTTATTGGGGGGTGAGTGGAGATGCTGAGGATGGGTTTCTGCAGGTTATGTTATTGGACTGTGAGTGGAGATGCTGAGGATGGGTTTCTGCAGGTTGTGTTATTGGGATGTGAGTGGAGATCCTGAGGATGGGTTTCTGCAGGTTGTGTTATTGGGAGGTGAGTGGAGATGCTGAGGATGGGTTTCTACAGGTTGTGTTATTGGAAGGTGAGAGGAGATGCTATGGATGGATTTCTACAGGTTGTGTTATTGGAAGGAGAGTGGAGATGCTATGGATGGGTTTCTTCAGGTTGTGTTATTGGGGGGTGAGTGGAGATGCTGAGGATGGGTTTCTGCAGGTTATGTTATTGGACGGTGAGTTGAGATGCTGAGGATGGGTTTCTGCAGGTTGTGTTATTGGGAGGTGAGTGGAGATGCTGAGGATGGGTTTCTGCATGTTGTGCTATTGGAAGGTGAGTGGAGATGCTGAGGATGGGTCTCTGCTGGTTTTGTTATTGGGAGGTGAGTGGAGATGCTGAGGATGGGTATCTGCAGGCTGTGTTATTGGGAGGTGAGTGGAGATGCTGAGGTTGGGTTTCTGCAGGTTGTGTTATTGGGAGGTGAGTAAAGATGCTGAGGATGGGTTTCTGCAGCTTGTGTTATTGGGAGGTGAGTGGAGATGCAGCGGATGAGTTTCTGCAATTTGTGTTATTGGGAGGTTAGTGGAGTTGCTGAGGATGGGTTTCTGCAGGTTGTGTTTTTGGGAGGTGAGTGAAAATGCTGGGGTTGGGTTTCTGCAGGTTGTGTTATTGGAAGGTGAGTGGAGATGCTGAGGATGGGTTTCTGCAGGTTGCGTTATTGGGAGGTGAGTGGAGATGCTGAGGATGGGTTTCTGCAGGTTGTGTTATTGGAAGGTGAGTGAAGATGTGGAGGGTGGGTTTCTGCAGGTTGCGTTATTGGGAGGTGAGTGGAGATGTGGAGGGAGTTTTTCTGCAGGTTGCGTTATTGGGAGGTGAGTGAAGATGCAGAGGATGGGTTTCTGCAGGTTGTGTTATTGGAAGGTGAGTGAAGATGCTGAGGATGAGTTTCTGCAGTTTGTGTTATTGGAACGTGAGTGAAGATGCTGAGAATGGGTATCTGCATGTCGTGTTATTGGGAGGTGAGTGAAGACGCTGAGGATGGGTTTCTGCAGGGTGTGTTATTGGACGGTGAGTGGAGATGCTATGGATGGGTTTCTTCAGGTTGCGTTATTGGGGGGTGAGTGGAAATGCTGAGGATGGGTTTCTGCAGGTTGTGTTATTGGGGGGTGAGTGGAGATGCTGAGAATGCGCTTCTGCAGGTTGTGTTATTGGACGGTGAGTGGAGATGCTGAGGATGGGCTTCTGCAGGTTGTGTTATTGGGAGGTGAGTGAAGACGCTGAGAATGGGTTTCTGCAGGTTGTGTTATTGGACGGTGAGTGGAGATGCTGAGGATGGATTTCTACAGGTTGTGTTACTGGAAGGTGAGTGGAGATGCTATGGATGGGTTTCTTCAGGTTGTGTTATTGGGGGGTGAGTGGAGATGCTGAGGATGGGTTTCTGCAGGTTGTGTTATTGGGAGGTGAGTGAAGACGCTGAGGATGGGTTTCTGCAGGTTGTGTTATTGGACGGTGAGTGGAGATGCTGAGGATGGATTTCTACAGGTTGTGTTACTGGAAGGTGAGTGGAGATGCTAAGGATGGGTTTCTTCAGGTTGTGTTATTGGGGGGTGAGTGGAGATGCTGAGGAAGGGTTTCTGCAAATTGTGTTATTGCAAGGTTAGTGAAGATGCTGAGGATGGGTTTCTGCAGGTTGTGTTATTGGAAGGTAGTGGAGATGCTGAGGATGGGTTTCTGCAGGTTGTGTTATTGGGAGGTGAGTGAAGATGCTGAGGATGGGTTTCTGCAAGTTGTGTTATTGGAAGGTGAGTGAAGATGCTGAGGATGGGTTTCTGCAGGTTGTGTTATTGGAAGGTGAGTGGAGATGCTGAGGATGGGTTTCTGCAGGTTGTGTTATTGGGGGGTGAGTGGAGATGCTGAGGATGGGTTTCTGCAGGTTATGTTATTGGACTGTGAGTGGAGATGCTGAGGATGGGTTTCTGCAGGTTGTGTTATTGGGATGTGAGTGGAGATCCTGAGGATGGGTTTCTGCAGATTTGTGCTATTGGAAGGTGAGTGGAGATGCTGAGGATGGGTCTCTGCAGGTTGTGTTATTGGGAGGTGAGTGGAGATGCTGAGGATGGGTTTCTGCAGGTTGTGTTATTGGGAGGTGAGGAAAGATGCTGAGGATGGGTTTCTGCAGCTTGTGTTATTGGGAGGTGAGTGGAGATGCTGCGGATGAGTTTCTGCAATTTGTGTTATTGGGAGGTTAGTGGAGTTGCTGAAGATGGGTTTCTGCAGGTTGTGTTATTGGGAGGTTAGTGGAGTTGCTGAGGATGGGTTTCTGCAGGTTGTGTTATTGGGAGGTGAGTGAAGATGCTGGGGTTGGTTTTCTGCAGGTTGTGTTATTGGAAGGTGAGTGGAGATGCTGAGGATGGGTTTCTGTAGGTTGCGTTATTGGGAGGTGAGTGGAGATGCTGAGGATGGGTTTCTGCAGGTTGTGTTATTTGAAGATGAGTGAAGATGTGGAGGGTGGGTTTCTGCAGGTTGTGTTATTGGAAGGTTAGTGAAGATGCTTAGGATGGGTTTCTGCAGGTTGTGTTATTGGGAGGTTAGTGGAGTTGCTGAGGATGGGTTTCTGCAGGTTGTGTTATTAGGAGGTTAGTGGAGTTGCTGAGGATGGGTTTCTGCAGGTTGTGTAATTGGGAGGTGAGTGAAGATGCTGGGGTTGGGTTTCTGCAGGTTGTGTTATTGGAAAGTGAGTGGAGATGCTGAGGATGGGTTTCTGCAGGTTGTGTTATTGGAAGGTGAGTGGAGATGCTGAGGATGGGTTTCTGCAGGTTGCGTTATTGGGAGGTGAGTGGAGAGGCTGAGGATGGGTTTCTGCAGGTTGTGTTATTGGAAGCTGAGTGAAGATGTGGAGGGTGGGTTTCTGCAGGTTGCGTTATTGGGAGGTGAGTGGAGATGTGGAGGGTGGGTTTCTGCAGGTTGCGTTATTGGGAGGTGAGTGAAGATGCAGAGGATGGGTTTCTGCAGGTTATGTTATTGGAAGGTGAGTGAAGATGCTGAGGATGAGTTTCTGCAGTTTGTGTTATTGGAAGGTGAGTGAAGATGCTGAGAATGGGTTTCTGTATGTTGTGTTATTGGGAGGTGAGTGAAGACGCTGAGGATGGGTTTCTGCAGGTTGTGTTATTGGACGGTGAGTGGAGATGCTGAGGATGGATTTCTACAGGTTGTGTTACTGGAAGGTGAGTGGAGATGCTATGGATGGGTTTCTTCAGGTTGTGTTATTGGGGGGTGAGTGGAGATGCTGAGGATGGGTTTCTGCAGGTTGTGTTATTGGGAGGTGAGTGAAGACGCTGAGGATGGGTTTCTGCAGGTTGCGGTATTGGGAGGTGAGTGGAGATGCTGAGGATGGGTTTCTGCAGGTTGTGGTATTGGGAGGTGAGTGGAGATGCTGAGGATGGGTTTCTTCAGGTTGTGTTATTGGGAGGTGAGTGATGATGCTGAGGATGGGTTTCTGCATGTTGTGATATTGGGAGGTGAGTGAAGACGCTGAGGATGGGTTTCTGCAGGGTGTGTTATTGGACGGTGAGTGGAGATGCTATGGATGGGTTTCTTCAGGTTGTGTTATTGGGAGGTGAGTGGAAATGCTGAGGATGGGTTTCTGCAGGTTGTGTTATTGGGGGGTGAGTGGAGATGCTGAGAATTCGCTTCTGCAGGTTGTGTTATTGGACGGTGAGTGGAGATGCTGAGGATGGGCTTCTGCAGGTTGTGTTATTGCAAGGTTAGTGAAGATGCTGAGGGTGGGTTTCTGCAGGTTGTGTTATTGGAAGGTGAGTGGAGATGCTGAGGATGGGTTTCTGCAGGTTGCGTTATTGGGAGGTGAGTGGAGATGCTGAGGATGGGTTTCTGCAGGTTGTGTTATTGGAAGCTGAGTGAAGATGTGGAGCGTGGGTTTCTGCAGGTTGCGTTATTGGGAGGTGAGTGGAGATGTGGAGGGTGGGTTTCTGCAGGTTGCGTTATTGGGAGGTGAGTGAAGATGCAGAGGATGGGTTTCTGCAGGTTATGTTATTGGAAGGTGAGTGAAGATGCTGAGGATGAGTTTCTGCAGTTTGTGTTATTGGAAGGTGAGTGAAGATGCTGAGAATGGGTTTCTGTATGTTGTGTTATTGGGAGGTGAGTGAAGACGCTGAGGATGGGTTTCTGCAGGGTGTGTTATTGGACGGTGAGTGGAGATGCTGAGGATGGATTTCTACAGGTTGTGTTACTGGAAGGTGAGTGGAGATGCTATGGATGGGTTTCTTCAGGTTGTGTTATTGGGGGGTGAGTGGAAATGCTGAGGATGGGTTTCTGCAGGTTGTGTTATTGGGGGGTGAGTGCAGATGCTGAGAATGCGCTTCTGCAGGTTGTGTTATTAGACGGTGAGTGGAGATGCTGAGGATGGGGTTCTGCAGGTTGTGTTATTGGGAGGTGAGTGAAGACGCTGAGGATGGGTTTCTGCAGGTTGTGTTATTGGACGGTGAGTGGAGATGCTGAGGATGGATTTCTACAGGTTGTGTTACTGGAAGGTGAGTGGAGATGCTATGGATGGGTTTCTTCAGGTTGTGTTATTGGGGGGTGAGTGGAGATGCTGAGGATGGGTTTCTGCAGGTTGTGTTATTGGGAGGTGAGTGAAGACGCTACGGATGGGTTTCTGCAGGTTGCGGTATTGGGAGGTGAGTGGAGATGCTGAGGATGGGTTTCTGCAGGTTGTGGTATTGGGAGGTGAGTGGAGATGCTGAGGATGGGTTTCTTCAGGTTGTGTTATTGGGAGGTGAGTGATGATGCTGAGGATGGGTTTCTGCATGTTGTGATATTGGGAGGTGAGTGAAGACGCTGAGGATGGGTTTCTGCAGGGTGTGTTATTGGACGGTGAGTGGAGATGCTATGGATGGGTTTCTTCAGGTTGTGTTATTGGGAGGTGAGTGGAAATGCTGAGGATGGGTTTCTGCAGGTTGTGTTATTGGGGGGTGAGTGGAGATGCTGAGAATTCGCTTCTGCAGGTTGTGTTATTGGACGGTGAGTGGAGATGCTGAGGATGGGCTTCTGCAGGTTGTGTTATTGCAAGGTTAGTGAAGATGCTGAGGGTGGGTTTCTGCAGGTTGTGTTATTGGAAGGTGAGTGGAGATGCTGAGGATGGGTTTCTGCAAATTGTGTTATTGCAAGGTTAGTGAAGATGCTGAGGATGGGTTTCTGCAGGTTGTGTTATTGGAAGGTGAGTGGAGATGCTGAGGATGGGTTTCTGCAGGTTGTGTTATTGGGAGGTGAGTGAAGATGCTGAGGATGGGTTTCTGCAAGTTGTGTTATTGGAAGGTGAGTGAAGATGCTGAGGATGGGTTTCTGCAGGTTGTGTTATTGGAAGGTGAGTGGAGATGCTGAGGATGGGTTTCTGCAGGTTGTGTTATTGGGGGGTGAGTGGAGATGCTATGGATGGGTTTCTTCAGGTTGCGTTATTGGGGGGTGAGTGGAAATGCTGAGGATGGGTTTCTGCAGGTTGTGTTATTGGGGGGTGAGTGGAGATGCTGAGAATGCGCTTCTGCAGGTTGTGTTATTGGACGGTGAGTGGAGATGCTGAGGATGGGCTTCTGCAGGTTGTGTTATTGGGAGGTGAGTGAAGACGCTGAGGATGGGTTTCTGCAGGTTGTGTTATTGGACGGTGAGTGGAGATGCTGAGGATGGATTTCTACAGGTTGTGTTACTGGAAGGTGAGTGGAGATGCTATGGATGGGTTTCTTCAGGTTGTGTTATTGGGGGGTGAGTGGAGATGCTGAGGATGGGTTTCTGCAGGTTGTGTTATTGGGAGGTGAGTGAAGACGCTGTGGATGGGTTTCTGCAGGTTGTGTTATTGGACGGTGAGTGGAGATGCTGAGGATGGATTTCTACAGGTTGTGTTACTGGAAGGTGAGTGGAGATGCTAAGGATGGGTTTCTTCAGGTTGTGTTATTGGGGGGTGAGTGGAGATGCTGAGGAAGGGTTTCTGCAAATTGTGTTATTGCAAGGTTAGTGAAGATGCTGAGGATGGGTTTCTGCAGGTTGTGTTATTGGAAGGTGAGTGGAGATGCTGAGGATGGGTTTCTGCAGGTTGTGTTATTGGGAGGTGAGTGAAGATGCTGAGGATGGGTTTCTGCAAGTTGTGTTATTGGAAGGTGAGTGAAGATGCTGAGGATGGGTTTCTGCAGGTTGTTTTATTGGAAGGTGAGTGGAGATGCTGAGGATGGGTTTCTGCAGGTTGTGTTATTGGGGGGTGAGTGGAGATGCTGAGGATGGGTTTCTGCAAATTGTGTTATTGCAAGGTTAGTGAAGATGCTGAGGATGGGTTTCTGCAGGTTGTGTTATTGGAAGGTGAGTGGAGATGCTGAGGATGGGTTTCTGCAGGTTGTGTTATTGGGAGGTGAGTGAAGATGCTGAGGATGGGTTTCTGCAAGTTGTGTTATTGGAAGGTGAGTGAAGATGCTGAGGATGGGTTTCTGCAGGTTGTGTTATTGGAAGGTGAGTGGAGATGCTGAGGATGGGTTTCTGCAGGTTGTGTTATTGGGGGGTGAGTGGAGATGCTATGGATGGGTTTCTTCAGGTTGCGTTATTGGGGGGTGAGCGGAAATGCTGAGGATGGGTTTCTGCAGGTTGTGTTATTGGGGGGTGAGTGGAGATGCTGAGAATGCGCTTCTGCAGGTTGTGTTATTGGACGGTGAGTGGAGATGCTGAGGATGGGCTTCTGCAGGTTGTGTTATTGGGAGGTGAGTGAAGACGCTGAGGATGGGTTTCTGCAGGTTGTGTTATTGGACGGTGAGTGGAGATGCTGAGGATGGATTTCTACAGGTTGTGTTACTGGAAGGTGAGTGGAGATGCTATGGATGGGTTTCTTCAGGTTGTGTTATTGGGGGGTGAGTGGAGATGCTGAGGATGGGTTTCTGCAGGTTGTGTTATTGGGAGGTGAGTGAAGACGCTGTGGATGGGTTTCTGCAGGTTGTGTTATTGGACGGTGAGTGGAGATGCTGAGGATGGATTTCTACAGGTTGTGTTACTGGAAGGTGAGTGGAGATGCTAAGGATGGATTTCTTCAGGTTGTGTTATTGGGGGGTGAGTGGAGATGCTGAGGAAGGGTTTCTGCAAATTGTGTTATTGCAAGGTTAGTGAAGATGCTGAGGATGGGTTTCTGCAGGTTGTGTTATTGGAAGGTGAGTGGAGATGCTGAGGATGGGTTTCTGCAGGTTGTGTTATTGGGAGGTGAGTGAAGATGCTGAGGATGGGTTTCTGCAAGTTGTGTTATTGGAAGGTGAGTGAAGATGCTGAGGATGGGTTTCTGCAGGTTGTGTTATTGGAAGGTGAGTGGAGATGCTGAGGATGGGTTTCTGCAGGTTGTGTTATTGGGGGGTGAGTGGAGATGCTGAGGATGGGTTTCTGCAGGTTATGTTATTGGACGGTGAGTGGAGATGCTGAGGATGGGTTTCTGCAGGTTGTGTTATTGGGATGTGAGTGGAGATGCTGAGGATGGGTTTCTGCAGGTTGTGCTATTGGAAGGTGAGTGGAGATGCTGAGGATGGGTCTCTGCAGGTTGTGTTATTGGGAGGTGAGTGGAGATGCTGATGATGGGTATCTGCAGGCTGTGTTATTGGGAGGTGAGTGGAGATGCTGAGGATGGGTTTCTGCAGGTTGTGTTATTGGGAGGTGAGGAAAGATGCTGAGGATGGGTTTCTGCAGCTTGTGTTATTGGGAGGTGAGTGGAGATGCTGCGGATGAGTTTCTGCAATTTGTGTTATTGGGAGGTTAGTGGAGTTGCTGAGGATGGGTTTCTGCAGGTTGTGTTATTGGGAGGTTAGTGGAGTTGCTGAGGATGGGTTTCTGCAGGTTGTGTTATTGGGAGGTGAGTGAAGATGCTGGGGTTGGGTTTCTGCAGGTTGTGTTATTGGAAGGTGAGTGGAGATGCTGAGGATGGGTTTCTGTAGGTTGCGTTATTGGGAGGTGAGTGGAGATGCTGAGGATGGGTTTCTGCAGGTTGTGTTATTAGGAGGTTAGTGGAGTTGCTGAGGATGGGTTTCTGCAGGTTGTGTAATTGGGAGGTGAGTGAAGATGCTGGGGTTGGGTTTCTGCAGGTTGTGTTATTGGAAAGTGAGTGGAGATGCTGAGGATGGGTTTCTGCAGGTTGTGTTATTGGAAGGTGAGTGGAGATGCTGAGGATGGGTTTCTGCACGTTGCGTTATTGGGAGGTGTGTGGAGAGGCTGAGGATGGGTTTCTGCAGGTTGTGTTATTGGAAGCTGAGTGAAGATGTGGAGGGTGGGTTTCTGCAGGTTGCGTTATTGGGAGGTGAGTGGAGATGTGGAGGGTGGGTATCTGCAGGTTGCGTTATTGTGAGGTGAGTGGAGATGCTGAGGATGGGTTTCTGCAGGTTGTGTTATTGGGAGGTAAGGAAAGATGCTGAGGATGGGTTTCTGCAGCTTGTGTTATTGGGAGGTGAGTGGAGATGCTGCGGATGAGTTTCTGCAATTTGTGTTATTGGGAGGTTAGTGGAGTTGCTGAGGATGGGTTTCTGCAGGTTGTGTTATTGGGAGGTTAGTGGAGTTGCTGAGGATGGGTTTCTGCAGGTTGTGTTATTGGAAGCTGAGTGAAGATGTGGAGGGTGGGTTTCTGCAGGTTGCGTTATTGGGAGGTGAGTGGAGATGTGGAGGATGGGTATCTGCAGGCTGTGTTATTGGGAGGTGAGTGGAGATGCTGAGGATGGGTTTCTGCAGGTTGTGTTATTGGGAGGTGAGGAAAGATGCTGAGGATGGGTTTCTGCAGCTTGTGTTATTGGGAGGTGAGTGGAGATGCTGCGGATGAGTTTCTGCAATTTGTGTTATTGGGAGGTTAGTGGAGTTGCTGAGGATGGGTTTCTGCAGGTTGTGTTATTGGGAGGTTAGTGGAGTTGCTGAGGATGGGTTTCTGCAGGTTGTGTTATTGGGAGGTGAGTGAAGATGCTGGGGTTGGGTTTCTGCAGGTTGTGTTATTGGAAGGTGAGTGGAGATGCTGAGGATGGGTTTCTGTAGGTTGCGTTATTGGGAGGTGAGTGGAGATGCTGAGGATGGGTTTTTGCAGGTTGTGTTATTAGGAGGTTAGTGGAGTTGCTGAGGATGGGTTTCTGCAGGTTGTGTAATTGGGAGGTGAGTGAAGATGCTGGGGTTGGGTTTCTGCAGGTTGTGTTATTGGAAAGTGAGTGGAGATGCTGAGGATGGGTTTCTGCAGGTTGTGTTATTGGAAGGTGAGTGGAGATGCTGAGGATGGGTTTCTGCAGGTTGCGTTATTGGGAGGTGTGTGGAGAGGCTGAGGATGGGTTTCTGCAGGTTGTGTTATTGGAAGCTGAGTGAAGATGTGGAGGGTGGGATTCTGCAGGTTGCGTTATTGGGAGGTGAGTGGAGATGTGGAGGGTGGGTTTCTGCAGGTTGCGTTATTGGGAGGTGAGTGAAGATGCAGAGGATGGGTTTCTGCAAGTTATGTTATTGGAAGGTGATTGAAGATGCTGAGGATGAGTTTCTGCAGTTTGTGTTATTGGAAGGTGAGTGAAGATGCTGAGAATGGGTTTCTGCATGTTGTGTTATTGGGAGGTGAGTGAAGACGCTGAGGATGGGTTTCTGCAGGGTGTGTTATTGGACGGTGAGTGGAGATGCTGAGGATGGATTTCTACAGGTTGTGTTACTGGAAGGTGAGTGGAGATGCTATGGATGGGTTTCTTCAGGTTGTGTTATTGGGGGGTGAGTGGAAATGCTGAGGATGGGTTTCTGCAGGTTGTGTTATTGGGGGTGAGTGCAGATGCTGAGAATGCGCTTCTGCAGGTTGTGTTATTAGACGGTGAGTGGAGATGCTGAGGATGGGGTTCTGCAGGTTGTGTTATTGGGAGGTGAGTGAAGACGCTGAGGATGGGTTTCTGCAGGTTGTGTTATTGGACGGTGAGTGGAGATGCTGAGGATGGATTTCTACAGGTTGTGTTACTGGAAGGTGAGTGGAGATGCTATGGATGGGTTTCTTCAGGTTGTGTTATTGGGGGGTGAGTGGAGATGCTGAGGATGGGTTTCTGCAGGTTGTGTTATTGGGAGGTGAGTGAAGACGCTGAGGATGGGTTTCTGCAGGTTGCGGTATTGGGAGGTGAGTGGAGATGCTGAGGATGGGTTTCTGCAGGTTGTGGTATTGGGAGGTGAGTGGAGATGCTGAGGATGGGTTTCTTCAGGTTGTGTTATTGGGAGGTGAGCGACGATGCTGAGGATGGGTTTCTGCATGTTGTGATATTGGGAGGTGAGTGAAGACGCTGAGGATGGGTTTCTGCAGGGTGTGTTATTGGACGGTGAGTGGAGATGCTATGGATGGGTTTCTTCAGGTTGTGTTATTGGGGGGTGAGTGGAAATGCTGAGGATGGGTTTCTGCAGGTTGTGTTATTGGGGGGTGAGTGGAGATGCTGAGAATGCGCTTCTGCAGGTTGTGTTATTGGACGGTGAGTGGAGATGCTGAGGATGGGCTTCTGCAGGTTGTGTTATTGCAAGGTTAGTGAAGATGCTGAGGATGGGTTTCTGCAGGTTGTGTTATTGGAAGGTGAGTGGAGATGCTGAGGATGGGTTTCTGCAAATTGTGTTATTGCAAGGTTAGTGAAGATGCTGAGGATGGGTTTCTGCAGGTTGTGTTATTGGAAGGTGAGTGGAGATTCTGAGGATGGGTTTCTGCAGGTTGTGTTATTGGGAGGTGAGTGAAGATGCTGAGGATGGGTTTCTGCAAGTTGTGTTATTGGAAGGTGAGTGAAGATGCTGAGGATGTGTTTCTGCAGGTTGTGTTATTGGAAGGTGAGTGGAGATGCTGAGGATGGGTTTCTGCAGGTTGTGTTATTGGGGGGGTGAGTGGAGATGCTGAGGATGTGTTTCTGCAGGTTATGTTATTGGACGGTGAGTGGAGATGCTGAGGATGGGTTTCTGCAGGTTGTGTTATTGGGATGTGAGTGGAGATGCTGAGGATGGGTTTCTGCAGGTTGTGCAATTGGAAGGTGAGTGGAGATGCTGAAGATGTGTCTCTGCAGGTTGTGTTATTGGGAGGTGAGTGGAGATGCTGAGGATGGGTATCTGCAGGCTGTGTTATTGGGAGGTGAGTGGGGATGCTGAGGATGGGTTTCTGCAGGTTGTGTTATTGGGAGGTGAGTAAAGATGCTGAGGATGGGTTTCTGCAGCTTGTGTTATTGGGAGGTGAGTGGAGATGCTGCGGATGAGTTTCTGCAATTTGTGTTATTGGGAGGTTAGTGGAGTTGCTGAGGATGGGTTTCTGCAGGTTGTGTTATTGGGAGGTTAGTGTAGTTGCTGAGGATGGGTTTCTGCAGGTTGTGGTATTGGGAGGTGTGTGAAGATGCTGGGGTTGGGTTTCTGCAGGTTGTGTTATTGGAAGGTGAGTGGAGATGCTGAGGATGGGTTTCTGTAGGTTGCGTTATTGGGAGGCGAGTGGAGATGCTGAGGATGGGTTTCTGCAGGTTGTGTTATTTGAAGGTGAGTGAAGATGTGGAGGGTGGGTTTCTGCAGGTTGTGTTATTGGAAGGTTAGTGAAGATGCTTAGGATGGGTTTCTGCAGGTTGTGTTATTGGGAGGTTAGTGGAGTTGCTGAGGATGGGTTTCTGCAGGTTGTGTTATTAGGAGGTTAGTGGAGTTGCTGAGGATGGGTTTCTGCAGGTTGTGTAATTGGGAGGTGAGTGAAGATGCTGGGGTTGGGTTTCTGCAGGTTGTGTTATTGGAAGGTGAGTGGAGATGCTGAGGATGGGTTTCTGCAGGTTGTGTTATTGGAAGGTGAGTGGAGAGGCTGAGGATGGGTTTCTGCAGGTTGTGTTATTGGAAGCTGAGTGAAGATGTGGAGGGTGGGTTTCTGCAGGTTGCGTTATTGGGAGGTGAGTGGAGATGTGGAGGGTGGGTTTCTGCAGGTTGCGTTATTGGGAGGTGAGTGAAGATGCAGAGGATGGGTTTCTGCAGGTTGTGTTATTGGAAGGTGAGTGAAGATGCTGAGGATGAGTTTCTGCAGTTTGTGTTATTGGAAGGTGAGTGCAGATGCTGAGAATGGGTTTCTGCATGTTGTGTTATTGGGAGGTGAGTGAAGACGCTGAGGATGGGTTTCTGCAGGGTGTGTTATTGGACGGTGAGTGGAAATGCTGAGGATGGATTTCTGCAGGTTGTGTTACTGGAAGGTGAGTGGAGATGCTATGGATGGGTTTCTTCAGGTTGTGTTATTGGGGGGTGAGTGGAAATGCTGAGGATGGGTTTCTGCAGGTTGTGTTATTGGGAGGTGAGTGCAGATGCTGAGAAAGCGCTTCTGCAGGTTGTGTTATTGGACGGTGAGTGGAGATGCTGAGGATGGGGTTCTGCAGTTTGTGTTACTGGGAGGTGAGTGAAGACGCTGAGGATGGGTTTCTGCAGGTTGTGTTATTGGACGGTGAGTGGAGATGCTGAGGATGGATTTCTACAGGTTGTGTTACTGGAAGGTGAGTGGAGATGCTATGGATGGGTTTCTTCAGGTTGTGTTATTGGGGGGTGAGTGGAGATGCTGAGGATGGGTTTCTGCAGGTTGTGTTATTGGGAGGAGAGTGAAGACGATGAGGATGGGTTTCTGCAGGTTGTGGTATTGGGAGGTGAGTGGAGATGCTGAGGATGGGTTTCTGCAGGTTGTGGTATTGGGAGGTGAGTGGAGATGCTATGGATGGGTTTCTTCAGGTTGTGTTATTGGGGGGTGAGTGGAAATGCTGAGGATGGGTTTCTGCAGGTTGTGTTATTGGGGGTGAGTGCAGATGCTGAGAATGCGCTTCTGCAGGTTGTGTTATTAGACGGTGAGTGGAGATGCTGAGGATGGGCTTCTGCAGGTTGTGTTATTGGGAGGTGAGTGAAGACGCTGAGGATGGGTTTCTGCAGGTTGTGTTATTGGACGGTGAGTGGAGATGCTGAGGATGGATTTCTACAGGTTGTGTTACTGGAAGGTGAGTGGAGATGCTATGGATGGGTTTCTTCAGGTTGTGTTATTGGGGGGTGAGTGGAGATGCTGAGGATGGGTTTCTGCAGGTTGTGTTATTGGGAGGTGAGTGAAGACGCTGAGGATGGGTTTCTGCAGGTTGCGGTATTGGGAGGTGAGTGGAGATGCTGAGGATGGGTTTCTGCAGGTTGTGGTATTGGGAGGTGAGTGGAGATGCTGAGGATGGGTTTCTTCAGGTTGTGTTATTGGGAGGTGAGTGACGATGCTGAGGATGGGTTTCTGCATGTTGTGATTTTGGGAGGTGAGTGAAGACGCTGAGGATGGGTTTCTGCAGGGTGTGTTATTGGACGGTGAGTGGAGATGCTATGGATGGGTTTCTTCAGGTTGTGTTATTGGGGGGTGAGTGGAAATGCTGAGGATGGGTTTCTGCAGGTTGTGTTATTGGGGGGTGAGTGGAGATGCTGAGAATGCGCTTCTGCAGGTTGTGTTATTGGACGGTGAGTGGAGATGCTGAGGATGGGCTTCTGCAGGTTGTGTTATTGCAAGGTTAGTGAAGGTGCTGAGGATGGGTTTCTGCAGGTTGTGTTATTGGAAGGTGAGTGGAGATGCTGAGGATGGGTTTCTGCAAATTGTGTTATTGCAAGGTTAGTGAAGATGCTGAGGATGGGTTTCTGCAGGTTGTGTTATTGGAAGGTGAGTGGAGATTCTGAGGATGGGTTTCTGCAGGTTGTGTTATTGGGAGGTGAGTGAAGATGCTGAGGATGGGTTTCTGCAAGTTGTGTTATTGGAAGGTGAGTGAAGATGCTGAGGATGGGTTTCTGCAGGTTGTGTTATTGGAAGGTGAGTGGAGATGCTGAGGATGGGTTTCTGCAGGTTGTGTTATTGGGGGGTGAGTGGAGATGCTGAGGATGTGTTTCTGCAGGTTATGTTATTGGACGGTGAGTGGAGATGCTGAGGATGGGTTTCTGCAGGTTGTGTTATTGGGATGTGAGTGGAGATGCTGAGGATGGGTTTCTGCAGGTTGTGCAATTGGAAGGTGAGTGGAGATGCTGAAGATGTGTCTCTGCAGGTTGTGTTATTGGGAGGTGAGTGGAGATGCTGAGGATGGGTATCTGCAGGTTGTGTTATTGGGAGGTGAGTGGGGATGCTGAGGATGGGTTTCTGCAGGTTGTGTTATTGGGAGGTGAGTAAAGATGCTGAGGATGGGTTTCTGCAGCTTGTGTTATTGGGAGGTGAGTGGAGATGCTGCGGATGAGTTTCTGCAATTTGTGTTATTGGGAGGTTAGTGGAGTTGCTGAGGATGGGTTTCTGCAGGTTGTGTTATTGGGAGGTTAGTGTAGTTGCTGAGGATGGGTTTCTGCAGGTTGTGGTATTGGGAGGTGTGTGAAGATGTTGGGGTTGGGTTTCTGCAGGTTGTGTTATTGGAAGGTGAGTGGAGATGCTGAGGATGGGTTTCTGTAGGTTGCGTTATTGGGAGGCGAGTGGAGATGCTGAGGATGGGTTTCTGCAGGTTGTGTTATTTGAAGGTGAGTGAAGATGTGGAGTGTGGGTTTCTGCAGGTTGTGTTATTGGAAGGTTAGTGAAGATGCTTAGGATGGGTTTCTGCAGGTTGTGTTATTGGGAGGTTAGTGGAGTTGCTGAGGATGGGTTTCTGCAGGTTGTGTTATTAGGAGGTTAGTGGAGTTGCTGAGGATGGGTTTCTGCAGGTTGTGTAATTGGGAGGTGAGTGAAGATGCTGGAGTTGGGTTTCTGCAGGTTGTGTTATTGGAAGGTGAGTGGAGATGCTGAGGATGGGTTTCTGCAGGTTGTGTTATTGGAAGGTGAGTGGAGAGGCTGAGGATGGGTTTCTGCAGGTTGTGTTATTGGAAGCTGAGTGAAGATGTGGAGGGTGGGTTTCTGCAGGTTGCGTTATTGGGAGGTGAGTGGAGATGTGGAGGGTGGGTTTCTGCAGGTTGCGTTATTGGGAGGTGAGTGAAGATGCAGAGGATGGGTTTCTGCAGGTTGTGTTATTGGAAGGTGAGTGAAGATGCTGAGGATGAGTTTCTGCAGTTTGTGTTATTGGAAGGTGAGTGAAGATGCTGAGAATGGGTTTCTGCATGTTGTGTTATTGGGAGGTGAGTGAAGACGCTGAGGATGGATTTCTGCAGGTTGTGTTACTGGAAGGTGAGTGGAGATGCTATGGATGGGTTTCTTCAGGTTGTGTTATTTGGGGGTGAGTGGAAATGCTGAGGATGGGTTTCTGCAGGTTGTGTTATTGGGGGGTGAGTGCAGATGCAGAGAATGCGCTTCTGCAGGTTGTGTTATTGGACGGTGAGTGGAGATGCTGAGGATGGGGTTCTGCAGTTTGTGTTACTGGGATGTGAGTGAAGACGCTGAGGATGGGTTTCTGCAGGTTGTGTTATTGGACGGTGAGTGGAGATGCTGAGGATGGATTTCTACAGGTTGTGTTACTGGAAGGTGAGTGGAGATGCTATGGATGGGTTTCTTCAGGTTGTGTTATTGGGGGGTGAGTGGAGATGCTGAGGATGGGTTTCTGCAGGTTGTGTTATTGGGAGGTGAGTGAAGACGCTGAGGATGGGTTTCTGCCGGTTGTGGTATTGGGAGGTGAGTGGAGATGCTGAGGATGGGTTTCTGCAGGTTGTGGTATTGGGAGGTGAGTGGAGATGCTGAGGATGGGTTTCTTCAGGTTGTGTTATTGGGAGGTGAGTGACGATGCTGAGGATGGGTTTCTGCATGTTGTGATATTGGGAGGTGAGTGAAGACGCTGAGGATGGGTTTCTGCAGGGTGTGTTATTGGACGGTGAGTGGAGATGCTATGGATGGGTTTCTTCAGGTTGTGTTATTGGGGGGTGAGTGGAAATGCTGAGGATGGGTTTCTGCAGGTTGTGTTATTGGGGGGTGAGTGGAGATGCTGAGAATGCGCTTCTGCAGGTTGTGTTATTGGACGGTGAGTGGAGATGCTGAGGATGGGCTTCTGCAGGTTGTGTTATTGGCAGGTGAGTGAAGACGCTGAGGATGGGTTTCCGCAGGTTGTGTTATTGGACGGTGAGTGGAGATGCTGAGGATGGATTTCTACAGGTTGTGTTACTGGAAGGTGAGTGGAGATGCTATGGATGGGTTTCTTCAGGTTGTGTTATTGGGGGGTGAGTGGAGATGCTGAGGATGGGTTTCTGCAGGTTGTGTTATTGGGAGGTGAGTGAAGACGCTGAGGATGGGTTTCTGCAGGTTGTGTTATTGGGCGGTGAGTGGAGATGCTGAGGATGGATTTCTACAGGTTGTGTTACTGGAAGGTGAGTGGAGATGCTAAGGATGGGTTTCTTCATGTTGTGTTATTGGGTGGTGAGTGGAGATGCTGAGGATGGGTTTCTGAAAATTGTGTTATTGCAAGGTTAGTGAAGATGCTGAGGATGGGTTTCTGCAGGTTGTGTTATTGGAAGGTGAGTGGAGATGCTGAAGAAGGGTTTCTGCAGGTTGTGTTATTGGGAGGTGAGTGAAGATGCTGAGGATGGGTTTCTGCAAGTTGTGTTATTGGAAGGTGAGTGAAGATGCTGAGGATGGGTTTCTGCAGGTTGTGTTATTAGAAGGTGAATGGAGATGCTGAGGATGGGTTTCTGCAGGTTGTGTTATTGGGGGGTGAGTGGAGATGCTGAGGATGGGTTTCTGCAGGTTATGTTATTGGACGGTGAGTGGAGATGCTGAGGATGGGTTTCTGCAGGTTGTGTTATTGGGATGTGAGTGGAGATGCTGAGGATGGGTTTCTGCAGGTTGTGCTATTGGAAGGTGAGTGGAGATGCTGAGGATGGGTCTCTGCAGGTTGTGTTATTGGGAGGTGAGTGGAGATGCTGAGGATGGATATCTGCACGCTGTGTTATTGGGAGGTGAGTGGAGATGCTGAGGATGGGTTTCTGAAGGTTGTGTTATTGGGAGGTGAGTAAAGATGCTGAGGATGGGTTTCTGCAGCTTGTGTTATTGGGAGGTGAGTGGAGATGCTGCGGATGAGTTTCTGTAATTTGTGTTATTGGGAGGTTAGTGGAGTTGCTGAGGATGGGTTTCTGCAGGTTGTGTTATTGGGAGGTTCGTGGAGTTGCTGAGGATGGGTTTCTGCAGGTTGTGTTATTGGGAGGTGAGTGAAGATGCTGGGGTTGGGTTTCTGCAGGTTGTGTTATTGGAAGGTGAGTGGAGATGCTGAGGATGGGTTTCTGTAGGTTGCGTTATTGGGAGGTGAGTGGAGATGCTGAGGATGGGTTTCTGCAGGTTGTGTTATTTGAAGGTGAGTGAAGATGTGGAGGGTGGGTTTCTGCAGGTTGCGTTATTGGGAGGTGAGTGGAGATGCTGAGGATGGGTTTCTGCAGGTTGTGTTATTGGGAGGTGAGTGGAAATGCTGAGAATGGGTTTCTGCAGGTTGTGTTATTGGGAGGTGAGTGAAGATGCTGAGGATGGGTTTCTGCAGGTTGTGTTATTGGTAGGGGAGTGGAGATGCTGAGGATGGGTTTCTGCAGGTTGTGTTATTGGAAGGTTAGTGAAGATGCTTAGGATGGGTTTCTGCAGGTTGTGTTATTGGGAGGTTAGTGGAGTTGCTGAGGATGGGTTTCTGCAGGTTGTGTTATTAGGAGGTTAGTGGAGTTGCTGAGGATGGGTTTTTCAGGTTGTGTAATTGGGAGGTGAGTGAAGATGCTGGGGTTGGGTTTCTGCAGGTTGTGTTATTGGTAGGTGAGTGGAGATGCTGAGGATGGGTTTCTGCAGGTTGTGTTATTGGAAGGTGAGTGGAGATGCTGAGGATGGGTTTCTGCAGGTTGCGTTATTGGGAGGTGAGTGGAGATGCTGAGGATGGGTTTCTGCAGGTTGTGTTATTGGAAGGTGAGTGAAGATGTGGAGGGTGGGTTTCTGCAGGTTGCGTTATTGGGAGGTGAGTGGAGATGTGGAGGGTGGGTTTCTGCTGGTTGCGTTATTGGGAGGTGAGTGAAGATGCAGAGGATGGGTTTCTGCAGGTTGTGTTATTGGAAGGTGAGTGAAGACGCTCAGGATGGGTTTCTGCAGGGTGTGTTATTGGACGGTGAGTGGAGATGCTGAGGATGGATTTCTACAGGTTGTGTTATTGGGAGGTGAGTGAAGACGCTCAGGATGGGTTTCTGCAGGGTGTGTTATTGGACGGTGAGTGGAGATGCTGAGGATGGATTTCTACAGGTTGTGTTACTGGAAGGTGAGTGGAGATGCTATGGATGGATTTCTTCAGGTTGTGTTATTGGGGGGTGAGTGGAAATGCTGAGGATGGGTTTCTGCAGGTTGTGTTATTGGGGGGTGAGTGGAGATGCTGAGAATGCGCTTCTGCAGGTTGTGTTATTGGACGGTGAGTGGAGATGCTGAGGATGGATTTCTACAGGTTGTGTTACTGGAAGGTGAGTGGAGATGCTATGGATAGGTTTCTTCAGGTTGTTTTATTGGGGGGTGAGTGGAGATGCTGAGGATGGGTTTCTGCAGGTTGTGTTATTGGGAGGTGAGTGAAGACGCTGAGGATGGGTTTCTGCAGGTTGTGTTATTGGACGGTGAGTGGAGATGCTGAGGCTGGATTTCTACAGGTTGTGTTACTGGAAGGTGAGTGGAGATGCTAAGGATGGGTTTCTTCAGGTTGTGTTATTGGGGGGTGAGTGGAGATGCTGAGGATGGGTTTCTGCAAATTGTGTTATTGCAAGGTTAGTGAAGATGCTGAGGATGGGTTTCTGCAGGTTGTGTTATTGGAAGGTGAGTGGAGATGCTGAGGATGGGTTTCTGCAGGTTGTGTTATTGGAAGGTGAGTGGAGATGCTGAGGATGGGTTTCTGCAGGTTGTGTTATTGGGAGGTGAGTGAAGATGCTGAGGATGGGTTTCTGCAAGTTGTGTTATTGGAAGGTGAGTGAAGATGCTGAGGTTTGGTTTCTGCAGGTTGTGTTATTGGAAGGTGAGTGGAGATGCTGAGGATGGGTTTCTGCAGGTTGTGTTATTGGGAGGTGAGTGGAGATGCTGAGGATGGGTTTCTGCAGGTTGTGTTATTGGGAGGTGAGTGGAAATGCTGAGAATGGGTTTCTGCAGGTTGTGTTATTGGGAGGTGAGTGAAGATGCTGAGGATGGGTTTCTGCAGGTTGTGTTATTGGCAGGGGAGTGGAGATGCTGAGGATGGGTTTCTGCAGGTTGTGTTATTGGAAGGTGAGTGGAGATGCTGAGGATGGGTTTCTGCAGGTTGTGTTATTGGAAGCTGAGTGAAGATGCTGAGGATGGGTTTCTGCAGGTTGTGGTATTGTGAGGTGAGTGGAGATGCTGACGATGGGTTTCTGCAGGTTGTGTTATTGGAAGGTGAGTAGGAGATGCTGAGGATGGGTTTCTGCAGGTTGTGTTATTGGGAGGTGAGTGGAGATGCTGAGGTTGGGTTTCTGCAGGTTGTGTTATTGGGAGGTGAGTGGAGATGCTGAGGATGGGTTTCTGCAGGTTGTGTTATTGGAAGGTGAGTGAAGATGCTGAGGATGGGTTTCTGCAGGTTGTGTTATGGGAAGGTGAGTGGAGATGTTGAGGATGGGTTTCTGCAGGTTGTGTTATTGGGAGGTGAGTGAAGATGCTGAGGATGGTTTTCTGCAGGTTGTGTTATTGGGAGGTGAGTGTCGATGCTGAGGATGGGTTTCAGCAGGTTGTGTTATTGGAAGGTGAGTGAAGATGCTGAGGATGGGTTTCTGCAAGTTGTGTTATTGGGAGGTGAGTGGAGATGCTGAGGATGGGTTTCTGCAGGTTGTGGTATTGGGAGGTGAGTGGAGATGCTGAGGATGGGTTTCTTCAAGTTGTGTTAATGGGAGGTGAGTGACGATGCTGAGGATGGGTTTCTGCATGTTGTGATATTGGGAGGTTAGTGGAGATGCTGAGGATGGGTTTCAGCAGGTTGTGTTATTGGGAGGTGAGTGGAGATGCTTAGGATGGGTTTCTGCAGGTTGTGTAATTGGGAGGTGAGTGAAGATGCTGAGGATGGGTTTCTGCAAATTGTGTTATGGGGAGGTGAGTGGAGATGCTGAGGATGGGTTTCTGCAGGTTGTGTTATTGGGAGGTGAGTGCAAATGCTGAGGATGGGTTTCTGCAGGTTGTGTTATGGGAAGGTGAGTGGAGATGTTGAGGATGGGTTTCTGCAGGTTGCGTTATTGGGAGGTGAGTGGAGATGCTGAGGATGGGTTTCTGCAGGTTGTGTTATTTGAAGGTGAGTGAAGATGTGGAGGGTGGGTTTCTGCAGGTTGCGTTATTGGGAGGTGAGTGGAGATGCTGAGGATGGGTTTCTGCAGGTTGTGTTATTGGGAGGTGAGTGGAAATGCTGAGAATGGGTTTCTGCAGGTTGTGTTATTGGGAGGTGAGTGAAGATGCTGAGGATGGGTTTCTGCAGGTTGTGTTATTGGTAGGGGAGTGGAGATGCTGAGGATGGGTTTCTGCAGGTTGTGTTATTGGGAGGTGAGTGGAGATGCTGAGGATGGGTTTCTGCAGGTTGTGTTATTGGGAGGTGAGTGGAAATGCTGAGAATGGGTTTCTGCAGGTTGTGTTATTGGGAGGTGAGTGAAGATGCTGAGGATGGGTTTCTGCAGGTTGTGTTATTGGCAGGGGAGTGGAGATGCTGAGGATGGGTTTCTGCAGGTTGTGTTATTGGAAGGTGAGTGGAGATGCTGAGGATGGGTTTCTGCAGGTTGTGTTATTGGAAGCTGAGTGAAGATGCTGAGGATGGGTTTCTGCAGGTTGTGGTATTGTGAGGTGAGTGGAGATGCTGACGATGGGTTTCTGCAGGTTGTGTTATTGGAAGGTGAGTAGGAGATGCTGAGGATGGGTTTCTGCAGGTTGTGTTATTGGGAGGTGAGTGGAGATGCTGAGGTTGGGTTTCTGCAGGTTGTGTTATTGGGAGGTGAGTGGAGATGCTGAGGATGGGTTTCTGCAGGTTGTGTTATGGGAAGGTGAGTGGAGATGTTGAGGATGGGTTTCTGCAGGTTGTGTTATTGGGAGGTGAGTGAAGATGCTGAGGATGGTTTTCTGCAGGTTGTGTTATTGGGAGGTGAGTGGAAATGCTGAGAATGGGTTTCTGCAGGTTGTGTTATTGGGAGGTGAGTGAAGATGCTGAGGATGGGTTTCTGCAGGTTGTGTTATTGGTAGGGGAGTGGAGATGCTGAGGATGGGTTTCTGCAGGTTGTGTTATTGGAAGGTTAGTGAAGATGTTTCGGATGGGTTTCTGCAGGTTGTGTTATTGGGAGGTTAGTGGAGTTGCTGAGGATGGGTTTCTGCAGGTTGTGTTATTAGGAGGTTAGTGGAGTTGCTGAGGATGGGTTTCTGCAGGTTGTGTAATTGGGAGGTGAGTGAAGATGCTGGGGTTGGGTTTCTGCAGGTTGTGTTATTGGAAGGTGAGTGGAGATGCTGAGGATGGGTTTCTGCAGGTTGTGTTATTGGAAGGTGAGTGGAGAGGCTGAGGATGGGTTTCTGCAGGTTGTGTTATTGGAAGCTGAGTGAAGATGTGGAGGGTGGGTTTCTGCAGGTTGCGTTATTGGGAGGTGAGTGGAGATGTGGAGGGTGGGTTTCTGCAGGTTGCGTTATTGGGAGGTGAGTGAAGATGCAGAGGATGGTTTTCTGCAGGTTGTGTTATTGGAAGGTGAGTGAAGATACTGAGGATGAGTTTCTGCAGTTTGTCTTATTGGAAGGTGAGTGAAGATGCTGAGAATGGGTTTCTGCATGTTGTGTTATTGGGAGGTGAGTGAAGACGCTGAGGATGGATTTCTGCAGGTTGTGTTACTGGAAGGTGAGTGGAGATGCTATGGATGGGTTTCTTCAGGTTGTGTTATTTGGGGGTGAGTGGAAATGCTGAGGATGGGTTTCTGCAGGTTGTGTTATTGGGGGGTGAGTGCAGATGCAGAGAATGCGCTTCTGCAGGTTGTGTTATTGGACGGTGAGTGGAGATGCTGAGGATGGGGTTCTGCAGTTTGTGTTACTGGGAGGTGAGTGAAGACGCTGAGGATGGGTTTCTGCAGGTTGTGTTATTGGACGGTGAGTGGAGATGCTGAGGATGGATTTCTACAGGTTGTGTTACTGGAAGGTGAGTGGAGATGCTATGGATGGGTTTCTTCAGATTGTGTTATTGGGGGGTGAGTGGAGATGCTGAGGATGGGTTTCTGCAGGTTGTGTTATTGGGAGGTGAGTGAAGACGCTGAGGATGGGTTTCTGCAGGTTGTGGTATTGGGAGGTGAGTGGAGATGCTGAGGATGGGTTTCTGCAGGTTGTGGTATTGGGAGGTGAGTGGAGATGCTGAGGATGGGTTTCTTCAGGTTGTGTTATTGGGAGGTGAGTGACGATGCTGAGGATGGGTTTCTGCATGTTGTGATATTGGGAGGTGAGTGAAGACGCTGAGGATGGGTTTCAGCAGGTTGTGTTATTGGGAGGTGAGTGGAGGTGCTTAGGATGGGTTTCTGCAGGTTGTGTAATTGGGAGGTGAGTGAAGATGCTGAGGATGGGTTTCTGCAAATTGTGTTATGGGGAGGTGAGTGGAGATGCTGAGGATGGGTTTCTGCAGGTTGTGTTATTGGGAGGTGAGTGCAAATGCTGAGGATGGGTTTCTGCAGGTTGTGTTATGGGAAGGTGAGTGGAGATGTTGAGGATGGGTTTCTGCAGGTTGCGTTATTGGGAGGTGAGTGGAGATGCTGAGGATGGGTTTCTGCAGGTTGTGTTATTTGAAGGTGAGTGAAGATGTGGAGGGTGGGTTTCTGCAGGTTGCGTTATTGGGAGGTGAGTGGAGATGCTGAGGATGGGTTTCTGCAGGTTGTGTTATTGGGAGGTGAGTGGAAATGCTGAGAATGGGTTTCTGCAGGTTGTGTTATTGGGAGGTGAGTGAAGATGCTGAGGATGGGTTTCTGCAGGTTGTGTTATTGGTAGGGGAGTGGAGATGCTGAGGATGGGTTTCTGCAGGTTGTGTTATTGGAAGGTTAGTGAAGATGCTTAGGATGGGTTTCTGCAGGTTGTGTTATTGGGAGGTTAGTGGAGTTGCTGAGGATGGGTTTCTGCAGGTTGTGTTAT
This sequence comes from Scyliorhinus torazame, assembly GCF_047496885.1. Classification (NCBI taxonomy): domain Eukaryota; kingdom Metazoa; phylum Chordata; class Chondrichthyes; order Carcharhiniformes; family Scyliorhinidae; genus Scyliorhinus; species Scyliorhinus torazame. Next base: position 524,908 of record NW_027307808.1, on the reverse strand, counting down.
TAGGAGGTTAGTGGAGTTGCTGAGGATGGGTTTCTGCAGGTTGTGTAATTGGGAGGTGAGTGAAGATGCTGGGGTTGGGTTTCTGCAGGTTGTGTTATTGGAAGGTGAGTGGAGATGCTGAGGATGGGTTTCTGCAGGTTGTGTTATTGGAAGGTGAGTGGAGAGGCTGAGGATGGGTTTCTGCAGGTTGTGTTATTGGAAGCTGAGTGAAGATGTGGAGGGTGGGTTTCTGCAGGTTGCGTTATTGGGAGGTGAGTGGAGATGTGGAGGGTGGGTTTCTGCAGGTTGCGTTATTGGGAGGTGAGTGAAGATGCAGAGGATGGGTTTCTGCAGGTTGTGTTATTGGAAGGTGAGTGAAGATGCTGAGGATGAGTTTCTGCAGTTTGTGTTATTGGAAGGTGAGTGAAGATGCTGAGAATGGGTTTCTGCATGTTGTGTTATTGGGAGGTGAGTGAAGACGCTGAGGATGGATTTCTGCAGGTTGTGTTACTGGAAGGTGAGTGGAGATGCTATGGATGGGTTTCTTCAGGTTGTGTTATTTGGGGGTGAGTGGAAATGCTGAGGATGGGTTTCTGCAGGTTGTGTTATTGTGGGGTGAGTGCAGATGCAGAGAATGCGCTTCTGCAGGTTGTGTTATTGGACGGTGAGTGGAGATGCTGAGGATGGGGTTCTGCAGTTTGTGTTACTGGGAGGTGAGTGAAGACGCTGAGGATGGGTTTCTGCAGGTTGTGTTATTGGACGGTGAGTGGAGATGCTGAGGATGGATTTCTACAGGTTGTGTTACTGGAAGGTGAGTGGAGATGCTATGGATGGGTTTCTTCAGGTTGTGTTATTGGGGGGTGAGTGGAGATGCTGAGGATGGGTTTCTGCAGGTTGTGTTATTGGGAGGTGAGTGAAGACGCTGAGGATGGGTTTCTGCAGGTTGTGGTATTGGGAGGTGAGTGGAGATGCTGAGGATGGGTTTCTGCAGGTTGTGGTATTGGGAGGTGAGTGGAGATGCTGAGGATGGGTTTCTTCAGGTTGTGTTATTGGGAGGTGAGTGACGATGCTGAGGATGGGTTTCTGCATGTTGTGATATTGGGAGGTGAGTGAAGACGCTGAGGATGGGTTTCTGCAGGGTGTGTTATTGGACGGTGAGTGGAGATGCTATGGATGGGTTTCTTCAGGTTGTGTTATTGGGGGGTGAGTGGAAATGCTGAGGATGGGTTTCTGCAGGTTGTGTTATTGGGGGGTGAGTGGAGATGCTGAGAATGCGCTTCTGCAGGTTGTGTTATTGGACGGTGAGTGGAGATGCTGAGGATGGGCTTCTGCAGGTTGTGTTATTGGGAGGTGAGTGAAGACGCTGAGGATGGGTTTCCGCAGGTTGTGTTATTGGACGGTGAGTGGAGATGCTGAGGATGGGTTTCTGCAGGTTGTGTTATTGGGAGGTGAGTGGAAATGCTGAGAATGGGTTTCTGCAGGTTGTGTTATTGGGAGGTGAGTGAAGATGCTGAGGATGGGTTTCTGCAGGTTGTGTTATTGGTAGGGGAGTGGAGATGCTGAGGATGGGTTTCTGCAGGTTGTGTTATTGGAAGGTTAGTGAAGATGCTTAGGATGGGTTTCTGCAGGTTGTGGTATTGGGAGGTTAGTGGAGTTGCTGAGGATGGGTTTCTGCAGGTTGTGTTATTAGGAGGTTAGTGGAGTTGCTGAGGATGGGTTTCTGCAGGTTGTGTAATTGGGAGGTGAGTGAAGATGCTGGGGTTGGGTTTCTGCAGGTTGTGTTATTGGAAGGTGAGTGGAGATGCTGAGGATGGGTTTCTGCAGGTTGTGTTATTGGAAGGTGAGTGGAGATGCTGAGGATGGGTTTCTGCAGGTTGCGTTATTGGGAGGTGAGTGGAGATGCTGAGGATGGGTTTCTGCAGGTTGTGTTATTGGAAGGTGAGTGAAGATGTGGAGGGTGGGTTTCTGCAGGTTGCGTTATTGGGAGGTGAGTGGAGATGTGGAGGGTGGGTTTCTGCAGGTTGCGTTATTGGGAGGTGAGTGAAGATGCAGAGGATGGGTTTCTGCAGGTTGTGTTATTGGAAGGTGAGTGAAGATGCTGAGGATGAGTTTCTGCAGTTTGTGTTATTGGAAGGTGAGTGAAGATGCTGAGAATGGGTTTCTGCATGTTGTGTTATTGGGAGGTGAGTGAAGACGCTCAGGATGGGTTTCTGCAGGGTGTGTTATTGGACGGTGAGTGGAGATGCTGAGGATGGATTTCTACAGGTTGTGTTACTGGAAGGTGAGTGGAGATGCTATGGATGGGTTTCTTCAGGTTGTGTTATTGGGGGGTGAGTGGAAATGCTGAGGATGGGTTTCTGCAGGTTGTGTTATTGGGGGGTGAGTGGAGATGCTGAGAATGCGCTTCTGCAGGTTGTGTTATTGGACGGTGAGTGGAGATGCTGAGGATGGATTTCTACAGGTTGTGTTACTGGAAGGTGAGTGGAGATGCTATGGATAGGTTTCTTCAGGTTGTGTTATTGGGGGGTGAGTGGAGATGCTGAGGATGGGTTTCTGCAGGTTGTGTTATTGGGAGGTGAGTGAAGACGCTGAGGATGGGTTTCTGCAGGTTGTGTTATTGGACGGTGAGTGGAGATGCTGAGGATGGATTTCTACAGGTTGTGTTACTGGAAGGTGAGTGGAGATGCTAAGGATGGGTTTCTTCAGGTTGTGTTATTGGGGGGTGAGTGGAGATGCTGAGGATGGGTTTCTGCAAATTGTGTTATTGCAAGGTTAGTGAAGATGCTGAGGATGGGTTTCTGCAGGTTGTGTTATTGGAAGGTGAGTGGAGATGCTGAGGATGGGTTTCTGCAGGTTGTGTTATTGGGAGGTGAGTGAAGATGCTGAGGATGGGTTTCTGCAAGTTGTGTTATTGGAAGGTGAGTGAAGATGCTGAGGTTTGGTTTCTGCAGGTTGTGTTATTGGAAGGTGAGTGGAGATGCTGAGGATGGGTTTCTGCAGGTTGTGTTATTGGGAGGTGAGTGGAGATGCTGAGGATGGGTTTCTGCAGGTTGTGTTATTGGGAGGTGAGTGGAAATGCTGAGAATGGGTTTCTGCAGGTTGTGTTATTGGGAGGTGAGTGAAGATGCTGAGGATGGGTTTCTGCAGGTTGTGTTATTGGAAGGTGAGTGGAGATGCTGAGGATGGGTTTCTGCAGGTTGTGTTATTGGAAGCTGAGCGAAGATGCTGAGGATGGGTTTCTGCAGGTTGTGGTATTGTGAGGTGAGTGGAGATGCTGACGATGGGTTTCTGCAGGTTGTGTTATTGGAAGGTGAGTAGGAGATGCTGAGGATGGGTTTCTGCAGGTTGTGTTATTGGGAGGTGAGTGGAGATGCTGAGGTTGGGTTTCTGCAGGTTGTGTTATTGGGAGGTGAGTGGAGATGCTGAGGATGGGTTTCTGTAGGTTGTGTTATTGGAAGGTGAGTGAAGATGCTGAGGATGGGTTTCTGCAGGTTGTGTTATGGGAAGGTGAGTGGAGATGTTGAGGATGGGTTTCTGCAGGTTGTGTTATTGGGAGGTGAGTGAAGATGCTGAGGATGGTTTTCTGCAGGTTGTGTTATTGGGAGGTGAGTGTCGATGCTGAGGATGGGTTTCAGCAGGTTGTGTTATTGGAAGGTGAGTGAAGATGCTGAGGATGGGTTTCTGCAAGTTGTGTTATTGGGAGGTGAGTGGAGATGCTGAGGATGGGTTTCTGCAGGTTGTGGTATTGGGAGGTGAGTGGAGATGCTGAGGATGGGTTTCTTCAAGTTGTGTTAATGGGAGGTGAGTGACGATGCTGAGGATGGGTTTCTGCATGTTGTGATATTGGGAGGTTAGTGGAGATGCTGAGGATGGGTTTCAGCAGGTTGTGTTATTGGGAGGTGAGTGGAGATGCTGAGGATGGGTTTCTGCAGGTTGTGTAATTGGGAGGTGAGTGAAGATGCTGAGGATGGGTTTCTGCAAATTGTGTTATGGGGAGGTGAGTGGAGATGCTGAGGATGGGTTTCTGCAGGTTGTGTTATTGGGAGGTGAGTGCAAATGCTGAGGATGGGTTTCTGCAGGTTGTGATATTGGGAGGTGAGTGGAGATGTTGGGGATGTGTTTCTGCAGGTTGTGATATTGGGAGGTGAGTGGAGATGCTGAGGATGGGTTTCTGCAGGTTGTGTTATTGGGAGGTGAGTGGAGATGCTGAGGATGGGTTTCTGCAGGTGGTGTTATTGGAAGGTAAGTGGAGATGCTGAGGATGGGTTTCTGCAGGTTCTGTTATTGGGAGGTGAGTGAAGAAGCTGAGGATGGGTTTCTGCAAGTTGTGTTATTGGGAGGTGAGTGGAGATGCTGAGGATGGGTTTCTGCAGGTTGTGTTATTGGGAGGCTAGTGAAGATGCTGAGGATGGGTTTCTGCAGGTTGTGTTATTGGGGGGTGAGTGGAGATGCTGAGGATGGGTTTCTGCAGGTTGTGTTATTGGGAGGTGAGTGAAGACGCTGAGGATGGGTTTCTGCAGGTTGTGTTATTGGACGGTGAGTGGAGATGCTGAGGATGGATTTCTACAGGTTGTGTTACTGGAAGGTGAGTGGAGATGCTAAGGATGGGTTTCTTCAGGTTGTGTTATTGGGGGGTGAGTGGAGATGCTGAGGATGGGTTTCTGCAAATTGTGTTATTGCAAGGTGAGTGGAGATGCTGAGGATGGGTTTCAGCAGGTTGTGTTATTGGAAGGTGAGTGAAGATGCTGAGGATGGGTTTCTGCAAGTTGTGTTATTGGGAGGTGAGTGGAGATGCTGAGGATGGGTTTCTGCAGGTTGTGGTATTGGGAGGTGAGTGGAGATGCTGAGGATGGGTTTCTTCAGGTTGTGTTATTGGGAGTTGAGTGACGATGCTGTGGATGGGTTTCTGCATGTTGTGATATTGGGAGGTTAGTGGAGATGCTGAGGATGGGTTTCAGCAGGTTGTGTTATTGGGAGGTGAGTGGAGATGCTGAGGATGGGTTTCTGCAGGTTGTGTAATTGGGAGGTGAGTGAAGATGCTGAGGATGGGTTTCTGCAAATTGTGTTATGGGGAGGTGAGTGGAGATGCTGAGGATGGGTTTCTGCAGGTTGTGTTATTGGGCGGTGAGTGCAAATGCTGAGGATGGTTTTCTGCAGGTTGTGATATTGGGAGGTGAGTGGAGATGTTGGGGATGTGTTTCTGCAGGTTGTGATATTGTGAGGTGAGTGGAGATGCTGAGGATGGGTTTCTGCAGGTTGTGTTATTGGGAGGTGAGTGGAGATGCTGAGGATGGGTTTCTGCAGGTGGTGTTATTGGAAGGTGAGTGGAGATGCCGAGGATGGGTTTCTGCAGGTTGTGTTATTGGGAGGTGAGTGAAGATGCTGAGGATGGGTTTCTGCAGGTTGTGTTATTGGGAGGTGAGTGGAGATGCTGAGGATGGGTTTCTGCAGGTTGTGTTATTGGGAGGCTAGTGAAGATGCTGAGGATGGGTTTCTGCAGGTTGTGTTATTGGGAGGTGAGTGGAGATGCTGAGGATGGGTTTCTGCAAGTTGTGTTATTGGGAGACGAGTGGAGATGCTGAGGATGGGTTTCTGCAGGTTGTGTTATTGGAAGGTGAGTGAAGATGCTGAGGATGGGTTTCTGCAGGTTGTGTTATTGGAAGGTGACTGGAGATGCTGAGGATGGGTTTCTGCAGGTTGTGATATTGGGAGGTGAGTGAAGATGCTGAGGATGGGTTTCTGCAGGTTGTGTTAATGGGAGGTGAGTGGAGAAGCTGAGGATGGGTTTCTGCAGGTTGTGTTATTGGGAGGTGAGTGGAGATGCTGAGGATGGGTTTCTGCAGGTGGTGTTATTGGAAGGTGAGTGGAGATGCTGAGGATGGGTTTCTGCAGGTTGTGTTATTGGGAGGTGAGTGAAGATGCTGAGGATGGGTTTCTGCAGGTTGTGTTATTGGGAGGTGAGTGGAGATGCTGAGGATGGGTTTCTGCAGGTTGTGTTATTGGGAGGCTAGTGAAGATGCTGAGGATATGTTTCTGCAGGTTGTGTTATTGGAAGGTGACTGGAGTTGCTGAGGATGGGTTTCTGCAGGTTGTGTTATTGGGAGGTGAGTGGAGATGCTGAGGATGGGTTTCTGCAGGTGGTGTTATTGGGAGGCTAGTGAAGATGCTGAGGATATGTTTCTGCAGGTTGTGTTATTGGAAGGTGACTGGAGATGCTGAGGATGGATTTGTGCAGGTTGTGATATTGGGAGGTGAGTGAAGATGCTGAGAATGGGTTTCTGCAGGTTGTGTTATTGGGAGGTGAGTGGAGATGCTGAGGATGGGTTTCTGCAGGTTGTGTTATTGGGAGGTGAGTGGAGATGCTGAGGATGGGTTTCTGCAGGTTGTGTTATTGGGAGATGAGTGGAGATGTTGGGGATGAGTTTATGAAGGATGTGTTATTGGGAGGTTAGTGGAGATGTTGAGGATGGGTTTCTGCAGGTTGTGTTATTGGGAGGTTAGTGGAGATGCTGAGTATGGGTTTCTGGTTGTGTTATTGGGAGGTGAGTGGAGATGTTGGGGATGGGTTTCTGCAGGTTGTGATATTGGGAGGTGAGTGGAGATGCTGAGGATGGGTTTCTGCAGATTGTGATATTGGGAGGTGAGTGGAGATGCTGAGGATGGGTTTCTGCAGTTTGTGATATTGGGAGGTGAGTGGAGATACTGAGGATGGGTTTCTGCAGGTTGTGTTATTGGGAGGTGAGTGGGGATGCTGAGGATGGGTTTCTGCAGGTTGTGTTATTGGAAGGTGAGTGGAGATGCTGAGGATGGGTTTCTGCAGGTTGTGTTATTGGGAGGTGAGTGAAGATGCTGAGGATGGGTTTCTGCAGGTTGTGTTATTGGGAGGTGAGTGGAGATGTTGGGGATGTGTTTCTGCAGGATCTGATATTGGGAGGTGAGTGGAGGTGCTCAGGATGGGTTTCTGCAGGTTGTGATATTGGGAGTTGAGTGGAGATGCTGAGGATGGGTTTCTGCAGGTTGTGTTATTGTGAGGTGAGTGGAGATGCTGAGGATGGGAATCTGCAGGTTGTGTTATTGGAAGGTGAGTGATGATGCTGAGGATGGGTTTCTGCAGGTTGTGTTATTGGGAGGTGAGTGGAGATGCTGAGGATGTGTTTCTGCAGGTTGTATTATTGGGAGGTGAGTGGAGATGCTGAGGATGGGTTTCTGCAGGTTGGGTTATTGGGAGGTGAGTGGAGATGCTGAGGATGGGTTTCTGCAGGTTGTGTTGTTGGGAGGTTAGTGGAGATGCTGAGGATGGGTTTCTGCAGGTTGTGTTATTGGGAGGTGAGTGAAGATGCTGAGGATGGGCTTCTGCAGGTTGTGTTGTGAGCTGTTGCAGACAATAAGGGAGAATAGATAATTTGTTGACCCAGCTCTGAACGAGATCTGGGGCTGTAGTTACCCAGAATGTGGGTCCGGAACATGACCAACAAATGGAGCAAAGGCTGCAGAGAGGGAAGAGCCGAACAGATAGAGGAGAATGGTCTCTGTACCAACATCTTGGGGAATTTCAAGGAGAATTTACCAACCTGCTCCACACCCAGAATCAAATTGTGAGGCAAATCTGATATAACAAGGAGCTGGTTGCAGAACGGTGTCGCCTCCTTCAGCACGGCCAGGAGCCTGACACCAGGCTGTGGATGGTCCTGTCAAATCTGATATAACACGGAGCTGGTTACAGAACGGTGTCGCCTCCTTCAGCACGGCCTGGAGCCTGACACCAGTCTGTGGATGGTCCTGTCAAATCTGATATAACACGGAGCTGGTTACAGAACGGTGTCGCCTCCTTCAGCACGGCCTGGAGCCTGACACCAGGCTGTGGATGGTCCTGTCAAAACTGATATAACAAGGAGCTGGTTACAGAACTTTGTCGCTTCCTTCGGCACGGCCTGGAGCCTGACACCAGGCTGTGGTTGGTCCTGTCAAATCTGATATAACACGGTGCTGGTTACAGAAAGGTGTCGCCTCCTTCAGCACGGCCTGGAGCCTGACACCAGGCTGTGGAAGTCCTGTCAAATCTGATATAACAAGGAGCTGGTTACAGAACGGTGTCACCTCCTTCAGCACGGCCTGGAGCCTGACACCAGGCTGTGGATGGTCCTGTCAAATCTGATATAACAAAGAGCTGGTTACAGAACGGTGTCACCTCCTTCAGCAAGGCCTGGAGCCTGACATCAGGCTGTGGATGGTCCTGTCAAATCTGATACAACAAGGAGCTGGTTACAGAACGGTGTCGCCTCCTTCAGCACGGCCTGGAGCCTGACACCAGGCTGTGGATGGTCCTGTCAAATCTGATACAACAAGGAGCTGGTTACAGAACGGTGTCGCCTCCTTCAGCACGGCCTGGAGCCTGACACCAGGCTGTGGATGGTCCTGTCAAATCTGATATAACAAGGAGCTGGTTACAGAACGGTGTCGCCTCCTTCAGCACGGCCTGGAGCCTGACACCAGGCTGTGGATGGTCCTGTCAAATCTGATATAACAAGGAGCTGGTTACAGAACGGTGTCGCCTCCTTCAGCACGGCCTGGAGCCTGACACCAGGTTGTGGATGGTCCTGTCAAATCTGATATAACAAGGAGCTGGTTACAGAATGGTGTCGCCTCCTTCAGCACAGCCTGGAGACTGGCACCAGGCTGTGGATGGTCCTGTCAAATCTGATATAACAAGGAGCTGGTTACAGAACGGTGTCGCCTCCTTCAGCACGGCCTGGAGCCTGACACCAGGCTGTGGATGGTCCTGTCAAATCTGATATAACAAGGAGCTGGTTACAGAACAGTGTCGCCTCCTTCAGCACGGCCTGGAGCCTGACACCAGGCTGTGGATGGTCCTGTCAAATCTGATATAATAAGGTGCTGGTTACAGAACGGTGTCGCCTCCTTCAGCAAGGCCTGGAGCCTGACACCAGGCTGTGGATGGTCCTGTCAAATCTGATATAACAAGGAGCTGGTTACAGAACGGTGTCGCCTCCTTCAGCACGGCCTGGAGCCTGACACCAGGCTGTGGATGGTCCTGTCAAATCTGATACAACAAGGAGCTTGTTACAGAACGGTGTCTCCTCCTTCAGCACGGCCTGGAGCCTGACACCAGGCTGTGGATGGTCCTGTCAAATCTGATACAACAAGGAGCTGGTTACAGAACGGTGTCGCCTCCTTCAGCACGGCCTGGAGCCTGACACCAGGCTGTGGATGGTCCTGTCAAATCTGATATAACAAGTTGCTGGTTACAGAACGGTGTCACCTCCTTCAGCACGGCCTCGAGCCTGACACCAGGCTGTGGATTGTCCTGTCAAATCTGATATAACAAGTAGCTGGTTACAGAACGGTGTCGCCTCCTTCAGCACGGCCTGGAGCCTGACACCAGGCTGTGGATGGGCCTGTCAAATCTGATATAACACGGAGCTGGTTACAGAACGGTGTCGCCTCCTTCAGCACGGCCTGGAGCTTGACACCAGGCTGTGGATGGCCCTGTCAAATCTGAAATAACAAGGAGCTGGTTACAGAAAGGTGTCAGCTCCTTCAGCACGGCCTGGAGCCTGGCACCAGGCTGTGGATGGTCCTGTCAAATCTGATATAACAAGGAGCTGGTTACAGATCGGTGTCGCCTCCTTCAGCACGGCCTGGAGCCTGACACCAGGCTGTGGATGGTCCTGTCAAATCTGATATAACAAGGAGCTGGTTACAGAACGGTGTCGCCTCCTTCAGCACGGCCTGGAGCCTGACACCAGGCTGTGGATAGTCCTGTCAAATCTGACATAACAAGGAGCTGGTTACAGAACGGTGTCGCCTCCTTCATCACGGCCTGGAGCCTGACACCAGGCTGTGGATAGTCCTGTCAAATCTGATATAACAAGGAGCTGGTTACAGAACGGTGTCGCCTCCTTCAGCACGGCCTGGAGCCTGACACCAGGCTGTGGATGGTCCTGTCAAATCTGATATAACAAGGAGCTGGTTACAGAACGGTGTCGCCTCCTTCAGCACGGCCTGGTGCCTGACACCAGGCTGTGAATGTTCCTGTCAAATCTGATACAACAAGGAGCTGGTTACAGAACGGTGTCGCCTCCTTCAGCACGGCCAGGAGCCTGACACCAGGCTGTGGATGGTCCTGTCAAATCTGATATAACAAGGAGCTGGTTACAGAACGGTGTCGCCTCCATCAGCACGGCCTGGAGCCTGACACCAGGTTGTGGATGGTCCTGTCAAATCTGATATAACAAGGAGCTGGTTACAGAAAGGTGTCGCCTCCTTCAGCACAGCCTGGAGCCTGACACCAGGCTGTGGATTGTCCTGTCAAATCTGATATAACAAGGAGCTGGTTACAGAACGGTGTCGCCTCCTTCAGCACGGCCTGTAGCCTGACACCAGGCTGCGGATGGTCCTGTCAAATCTGATACAACAAGGAGCTGGTTACAGAACGGTGTCGCCTCCTTCAGCACGGCCTGGAGCCTGACACCAGGCTGTGGATGGTCCTGTCAAATCTGATATAACAAGGAGCTGGTTACAGAACGGTGTCGCCTCCATCAGCACGGCCTGGAGCCTGACACCAGACTGTGGATGGTCCTGTCAAATCTGATATAACAAGTTGCTGGTTACAGAACGGTGTCACCTCCTTCAGCACGGCCTGGACCCTGACACCAGGCTGTGGATGGTCCTGTCATATCTGATATAACAAGGAGCTGGTTGCAGAACGGTGTCGCCTCCTTCAGCACGGCCTGGAGCCTGACACCAGGCTGTGGATTGACCTGTCAAATCTGATATAACAAGGAGCTGGTTACAGAACGGTGTTGACTCCTTCAGCACGGCCTTGAGCCTGACACCAGGCTGTGGATGGGCCTGTCAAATCTGATACAACAATGTGCTGGTTACAGAACGGTATCGCCTCCTTCAGCACGGCCTGGAGCCTGACACCAGGCTGTGGATGGTCCTGTCAAATCTGATATAACAAGGAGCTGGTTACAGAACGGTTTCGCCTCCTTCAGCACGGCCTGGAGCCTGACACCAGACTGTGGATGGTCCTGTCAAATCTGATATAACAAGTTGCTGGTTACAGAACGGTGTCACCTCCTTCAGCACGGCCTGGACCCTGACACCAGGCTGTGGATGGTCCTGTCATATCTGATATAACAAGGAGCTGGTTGCAGAACGGTGTCGCCTCCTTCAGCACGGCCTGGAGCCTGACACCAGGCTGTGGATTGACCTGTCAAATCTGATATAACAAGGAGCTGGTTACAGAACGGTGTTGACTCCTTCAGCACGGCCTTGAGCCTGACACCAGGCTGTGGATGGGCCTGTCAAATCTGATACAACAATGTGCTGGTTGCAGAACGGTGTCGCCTCCTTCAGCACGGCCTGGAGCCTGACACCAGGCTGTGGATTGACCTGTCAAATCTGATATAACAAGGAGCTGGTTACAGAACGGTGTTGACTCCTTCAGCACGGCCTTGAGCCTGACACCAGGCTGTGGATGGGCCTGTCAAATCAGATACAACAATGTGCTGGTTACAGAACGGTGTCGCCTCCTTCAGCACGGCCTGGAGCCTGACACCAGGCTGTGGATGGTCCTGTCAAATCTGATAGAACAAGGAGCTGGTTACAGAACGGTGTCACCTCCTTCAGCAGGGCCTGGAGCCTGACACCAGGCTGTGGATGGTCCTGTCAAATCTGATATAACAAGGAGCTGGTTACAGAACGGTGTCGCCTCCTTCAGCACGGCCTGGAGCCTGACACCAGGCTGTGGATGGTCCTGTCAAATCTGATACAACAAGGAGCTTGTTACAGAACGGTGTCTCCTCCTTCAGCACGGCCTGGAGCCTGACACCAGGCTGTGGATGGTCCTGTCAAATCTGATACAACAAGGAGCTGGTTACAGAACGTTGTCGCCTCCTTCAGCACGGCCTGGAGCCTGACACCAGGCTGTGGATGGTCCTGTCAAATCTGATATAACAAGTTGCTGGTTACAGAACGGTGTCACCTCCTTCAGCACGGCCTCGAGCCTGACACCAGGCTGTGGATGGTCCTGTCAAATCTGATATAACAAGGAGCTGGTTACAGAACGATGTCGCCTCCTTCAGCACGGCCTGGAGCCTGACACCAGGCTGTGGATTGTCCTGTCAAATCTGATATAACAAGTAGCTGGTTACAGAACGGTGTCGCCTCCTTCAGCACGGCCTGGAGCCTGACACCAGGCTGTGGATGGGCCTGTCAAATCTGATATAACACGGTGCTGGTTACAGAACGGTGTCGCCTCCTTCAGCACGGCCTGGAGCTTGACACCAGGCTGTGGATGGCCCTGTCAAATCTGAAATAACAAGGAGCTGGTTACAGAAAGGTGTCAGCTCCTTCAGCACGGCCTGGAGCCTGGCACCAGGCTGTGGATGGTCCTGTCAAATCTGATATAACAAGGAGCTGGTTACAGATCGGTGTCGCCTCCTTCAGCACGGCCTGGAGCCTGACACCAGGCTGTGGATGGTCCTGTCAAATCTGATATAACAAGGAGCTGGTTAGAGAACGGTGTCGCCTCCTTCAGCACGGCCTGGAGCCTGACACCAGGCTGTGGATAGTCCTGTCAAATCTGACATAACAAGGAGCTGGTTACAGAACGGTGTCGCCTCCTTCAGCACGGCCTGGAGCCTGACACCAGGCTGTGGATAGTCCTGTCAAATCTGATATAACAAGGAGCTGGTTACAGAACGGTGTCGCCTCCTTCAGCACGGCCTGGAGCCTGACACCAGGCTGTGGATGGTCCTGTCAAATCTGATATAACAAGGAGCTGGTTACAGAACGGTGTCGCCTCCTTCAGCACGGCCTGGTGCCTCACACCAGGCTGTGGATTGTCCTGTCAAATCTGATACAACAAGGAGCTGGTTACAGAACGGTGTCGCCTCCTTCAGCACGGCCTGGAGCCTGACACCAGGTTGTGAATGGTCCTGTCAAATCTGATATAACAAGGAGCTGGTTACAGAAAGGTGTCGCCTCCTTCAGCACAGCCTGGAGCCTGACACCAGGCTGTGGATTGTCCTGTCAAATCTGATATAACAAGGAGCTGGTTACAGAACGGTGTCGCCTCCTTCAGCACGGCCTGTAGCCTGACAGCAGGCTGCGGATGGTCCTGTCAAATCTGATACAACAAGGAGCTGGTTACAGAACGGTGTCGCCTCCTTCAGCACGGCCTGGAGCCTGACACCAGGCTGTGGATGGTCCTGTCAAATCTGATATAACAAGGAGCTGGTTACAGAACGGTGTCGCCTCCTTCAGCACGGCCTGGAGCCTGACACCAGACTGTGGATGGTCCTGTCAAATCTGATATAACAAGGAGCTGGTAACAGAACGGTGTCGCCTCCTTCAGCACGGCCTGGAGCCTGACACCAGGCTGTGGATTGACCTGTCAAATCTGATATAACAAGGAGCTGGTTACAGAACGGTGTTGACTCCTTCAGCACGGCCTGGAGCCTGACACCAGGCTGTGGATGGGCCTGTCAAATCTGATATAAATCGGAGCTGGTTACAGAACGGTGTCGCCTCCTTCAGCACGGCCTGGAGCCTGACACCAGGCTGTGGATGGCCCTGTCAAATCTGAAATAATAAGGAGCTGGTTACAGAACGGTGTCGCCTCCTTCAGCACGGCCTGGAGCCTGACACCAGGCTGTGGATGGTCCTGTCAAATCTGATACAACAAGAGCTTGTTACAGAACGGTGTCTCCTCCTTCAGCACGGCCTGGAGCCTGACACCAGGCTGTGGATGGTCCTGTCAAATCTGATACAACAAGGAGCTGGTTACAGAACGGTGTCGCCTCCTTCAGCACGGCCTGGAGCCTGACACCAGGCTGTGGATGGTCCTGTCAAATCTGATATAACAAGGAGCTGGTTACAGAACGGTGTCGCCTCCTTGAGCACGGCCTGGAGCCTGACACCAGGCTGTGGATAGTCCTGTCAAATCTGATATGACAAGGAGCTGGTTACAGAACGGTGTCGCCTCCTTCAGCACGGCCTGGAGTCTGACACCAGGCTGTGGATGGGCCTGTCAAATCTGATATAACAAGGAGCAGGTTACAGAACGGTGTCGCCTCCTTCAGCACGGCCTGCAGCCTGACACCAGGCTGTGGATGGTCCTGTCAAATCTGATACAACAAGGAGCTGGTTACAGAACGGTGTCGCCTCCTTCAGCACGGCCTGGAGCCTGACACCAGGCTGTGGATGGTCCTGTCAAATCTGATACAACAAGGAGCTGGTTACAGAACGGTGTCGCCTCCTTCAGCACGGCCTGGAGCCTGACACCAGGCTCTGGATGGTCCTGTCAAATCTGATATAACAAGGAGCTGGTTACAGAACGGTATCGCCTCCTTCAGCACGGCCTGGAGCCTGACAACAGGCTGTGGATGGTCCTGTCAAATCTGATATAACAAGGTGCTGGTTACAGAACGGTGTCGCCTCCTTCAGCACGGCCTGGAGCCTGACACCAGGCTGTGGATGGTCCTGTCAAATCTGATATAACAAGGAGCTGGTTACAGAACGGTATCGCCTCCTTCAGCACGGCCTGGAGCCTGACACCAGGCTGTGGATGGTCCTGTCAAATCTGATATAACAAGGTGCTGGTTACAGAACGGTGTCGCCTCCTTCAGCACGGCCTGGAGCCTGACACCAGGCTGTGGATGGTCCTGTCAAATCTGATATAACAAGGTGCTGGTTACAGAACGGTGTCACCTCCTTCAGCACGGCCTGGAGCCTGACACCAGGCTGTGGATGGTCCTGTCAAATCTGATATAACAAGGTGCTGGTTACAGAACGGTGTCGCCTCCTTCAGCACGGCCTGGAGCCTGACACCAGGCTGTGGATGGTCCTGTCAAATCTGATATAACAAGGAGCTGGTTACAGAACGGTATCGCCTCCTTCAGCACGGCCTGGAGCCTGACACCAGGCTGTGGATGGTCCTGTCAAATCTGATATAACAAGGAGCTGGTTACAGAACGGTGTCGCATCCTTCAGCACGGCCTGGAGCCTGACACCAGGCTGTGGATGGTCCTGTCAAATCTGATATAACAAGAGCTGGTTACAAAACGGTGTCACCTCCTTCAGCACGGCCTGGAGCCTGACACCAGGCTGTGGATGGTCCTGTCAAATCTGATATAACAAGGAGCTGGTTACAGAACGGTGTCACCTCCTTCAGCACGGCCTGGAGCCTGACACCAGGCTGTGGATTGTTCTGTCAAATCTTATATAACAAGGTGCTGGTTACAGAACGGTGTCACCTCCTTCAGCACGGCCTGGAGCCTAACACCAGGCTGTGGATGGTCCTGTCAAATCTGATATAACAAGGAGCTGGTTACAGAACGATGTCACCTCCTTCAGTCCGGCCTCGAGCCTGACACCAGGCTGTGGATGGTCCTGTCAAATCTGATAGAACAAGGAGCTGGTTACAGAACGGTGTCGCCTCCTTCAGCACGGCATGGAGCCTGACACCAGGCTGTGGATAGTCCTGTCAAATCTGATATAACAATGAGTTGGTTACAGAACGTTGTCGCCTCCTTCAGCACGGCCTGGAGCCTGACAGCAGGCTGTGGATGGTCCTGTCAAAGCTGATATAACAAGGAGCTTGTTACAGAACGGTGTCGCCTCTTTCAGCACACCCTGGAGCCTGACACCAGGCTGTGGATGGTCCTGTCAAATCTGATACAACAAGGAGCTGGTTACAGAACGGTGTCGCCTCCTTCAGCGCGGCCTGGAGCCTGACACCAGGCTGTGGATGGTCCTGTCAAATCTGATATAACAAGGAGCTGGTTACAGAACGGTGTCGCCTCCTTCAGCACGGCCTGGAGCCTGACACCAGGCTGTGGATGGTCCTGTCAAATCTGATATAACAAGGTGCTGGTTCCAGAACGGTGTCACGTCCTTCAGCACGGCCTGGAGCCTGACACCAGGCTGTGGATAGTCCTGTCAAATCTGATATAACAAGGTGCTGGTTACAGAACGGTGTCGCCTCCTTCAGCACGGCCTGGAGCCTGACACCAGGCTGTGGATGGTCCTGTCAAATCTGATATAACAAGAGCTGGTTACAGAACGGTGTCACCTCCTTCAGCACGGCCTGGAGCCTGACACCAGGCTGTGGATGGTCCTGTCAAATCTGATATAACAAGGAGCTGGTTACAGAACGGTGGCACCTCCTTCAGCACGGCCTGGAGCCTGACACCAGGCTGTGGATGGTCCTGTCAAATCTGATATAACAAGAGATGGTTACAGAACGGTGTCACCTCCTTCAGCACGGCCTGGAGCCTGACACCAGGCTGTGGATGGTCCTATCAAATCTGACATAACAAGGTGCTGGTTACAGAACGGTGTCACCTCCTTCAGCACGGCCTGGAGCCTAACACCAGGCAGTGGATGGTCCTGTCAAATCTGATATAACAAGGAGCTTGTTACAGAAAGGTGTCGCCTCCTTCAGCACGCCCTGCAGCCTGACACCAGGCTGTGGATGGTCCTGTCAAATCTGATACAACAAGGAGCTGGTTACAGAACGGTGTCGCCTACTTCAGCACGGCCTGGAGCCTGACAGCAGGCTGTGGATGGTCCTGTCAAATCTGATATAACAAGAGCTGGTTACAGAACGGTGTCACCTCCTTCAGCACGGCCTGGAGCCTGACACCAGGCTGTGGATGGTCCTGTCAAATCTGATATAACAAGGAGCTGGTTACAGAACGGTGTCGCCTCCTTCAGCACGGCCTGGAGCCTGACACCTGGCTGTGGATGGTCCTGTCAAATCTGATATAACAAGGTGCTGGTTACAGAACGGTGTCACCTCCTTCAGCACGGCCTGGAGCCTGACACCAGGCTGTGGATGGTCCTGTCAAATCTGATATAACAAGGTGCTGGTTACAGAACAGTGTCGCCTCCTTCAGCACGGCCTGGAGCCTGACACCAAGCTGTGGATGGTCCTGTCAAATCAGACATAACAAGAGCTGGTTACAGAACGGTGTCACCTCCTTCAGCACGGCCTGGAGCCTGACACCAGGCTGTGGATGGTCCTGTCAAATCTGATATAACAAGGTGCTGGTTACAGAACGGTGTCGCCTCCTTCAGCACGGCCTGGAGCCTGACACCAGCCTGTGGATGGTCCTGTCAAATCTGATATAACAATGAGCTGGTTACAGAACGGTGTCGCCTCCTGCAGCACGGCCTGGAGCCTGACACCAGGCTGCGGGTGGTCCTGTCATATCTGATATAACAAGGAACTGGTTACAGAACGGTGTCGCCTCCTTCAGCACGGCCTGGAGCCTGACACCAGGCTGTGGATGGTCCTGTCAAATCTGATATAACAAGGTGCTGGTTCCAGAACGGTGTCACGTCCTTCAGCACGGCCTGGAGCCTGACACCAGGCTGTGGATAGTCCTGTCAAATCTGATATAACAAGGTGCTGGTTACAGAACGGTGTCGCCTCCTTCAGCACGGCCTGGAGCCTGACACCAGGCTGTGGATGGTCCTGTCAAATCTGATATAACAAGAGCTGGTTACAGAACGGTGTCACCTCCTTCAGCACGGCCTGGAGCCTGACACCAGGCTGTGGATGGTCCTGTCAAATCTGATATAACAAGGAGCTGGTTACAGAACGGTGGCATGTCCTTCAGCACGGCCTGGAGCCTGACACCAGGCTGTGGATGGTCCTGTCAAATCTGATATAACAAGAGATGGTTACAGAACGGTGTCACCTCCTTCAGCACGGCCTGGAGCCTGACACCAGGCTGTGGATGGTCCTATCAAATCTGACATAACAAGGTGCTGGTTACAGAACGGTGTCACCTCCTTCAGCACGGCCTGGAGCCTAACACCAGGCAGTGGATGGTCCTGTCAAATCTGATATAACAAGGAGCTTGTTACAGAACGGTGTCGCCTCCTTCAGCACGCCCTGCAGCCTGACACCAGGCTGTGGATGGTCCTGTCAAATCTGATACAACAAGGAGCTGGTTACAGAACGGTGTCGCCTACTTCAGCACGGCCTGGAGCCTGACAGCAGGCTGTGGATGGTCCTGTCAAATCTGATATAACAAGAGCTGGTTACAGAACGGTGTCACCTCCTTCAGCACGGCCTGGAGCCTGACACCAGGCTGTGGATGGTCCTGTCAAATCTGATATAACAAGGAGCTGGTTACAGAACGGTGTCGCCTCCTTCAGCACGGCCTGGAGCCTGACACCTGGCTGTGGATGGTCCTGTCAAATCTGATATAACAAGGTGCTGGTTACAGAACGGTGTCACCTCCTTCAGCACGGCCTGGAGCCTGACACCAGGCTGTGGATGGTCCTGTCAAATCTGATATAACAAGGTGCTGGTTACAGAACAGTGTCGCCTCCTTCAGCACGGCCTGGAGCCTGACACCAAGCTGTGGATGGTCCTGTCAAATCAGATATAACAAGAGCTGGTTACAGAACGGTGTCACCTCCTTCAGCACGGCCTGGAGCCTGACACCAGGCTGTGGATGGTCCTGTCAAATCTGATATAACAAGGTGCTGGTTACAGAACGGTGTCGCCTCCTTCAGCACGGCCTGGAGCCTGACACCAGGCTGTGGATGGTCCTGTCAAATCTGATATAACAATGAGCTGGTTACAGAACGGTGTCGCCTCCTGCAGCACGGCCTGGAGCCTGACACCAGGCTGCGGGTGGTCCTGTCATATCTGATATAACAAGGAACTGGTTACAGAACGGTGTCGCCTCCTTCAGCACGGCCTGGAGCCTGACACCAGGCTGCGGGTGGTCCTGTCATATCTGATATAACAAGGAACTGGTTACAGAACGGTGTCACCTCCTTCAGCACGGCCTGGAGCCTGACACCAGGCTGTGGATGGTCCTGTCAAATCTGATATAACAAGGAGCTGGTTACAGAACGGTGGCACCTCCTTCAGCACGGCCTGGAGCCTGACACCAGGCTGTGGATGGTCCTGTCAAATCTGATATAACAACAGCTGGTTACAGAACGGTGTCACCTCCTTCAGCACGGCCTGGAGCCTAACACCAGGCTGTGGATGGTCCTGTCAAATCTGATATAACAAGGAGCTTGTTACAGAACGGTGTCGCCTCGTTCAGCACGCCCTGCAGCCTGACACCAGGCTGTGGATGGTCCTGTCAAATCTGATACAACAAGGAGCTGGTTACAGAACGGTGTCGCCTCCTTCAGCACGGCCTGGAGCCTGACACCAGGCTGTGGATGGTCCTGTCAAATCTGATATAACAAGAGCTGGTTACAGAACGGTGTCACCTCCTTCAGCACGGCCTGGAGCCTGACACCAGGCTGTGGATGGTCCTGTCAAATCTGATATAACAAGGAGCTGGTTACAGAACGGTGGCACCTCCTTCAGCACGGCCTGGAGCCTGACACCAGGCTGTGGATGGTCCTGTCAAATCTGATATAACAAGGAGCTGGTTACAGAACGGTGTCGCCTCCTTCAGCACGGCCTGCAGCCTGACACCAGGCTGTGGATGGTCCTGTCAAATCTGATATAACAAGGTGCTGGTTACAGAACGGTGTCACCTCCTTCAGCACGGCCTGGAGCCTGACACCAGGCTGTGGATGGTCCTGTCAAATCTGATATAACAAGGTGCTGGTTACAGAACAGTGTCGCCTCCTTCAGCACGGCCTGGAGCCTGGCACCAAGCTGTGGATGGTCCTGTCAAATCAGATATAACAAGAGCTGGTTACAGAACGGTGTCACCTCCTTCAGCACGGCCTGGAGCCTGACACCAGGCTGTGGATGGTCCTGTCAAATCTGATATAACAAGGTGCTGGTTACAGAACGGTGTCGCCTCCTTCAGCACGGCCTGGAGCCTGACACCAGGCTGTGGATGGTCCTGTCAAATCTGATATAACAATGAGCTGGTTACAGAACGGTGTCGCCTCCTGCAGCACGGCCTGGAGCCTGACACCAGGCTGCGGGTGGTCCTGTCATATCTGATATAACAAGGAACTGGTTACAGAACGGTGTCGCCTCCTTCAGCACGGCCTGGAGCCTGACACCAGGCTGTGGATGGTCCTGTCAAATCTGATATAACAAGGAGCTGGTTACAGAACGGTATCACCTCCTTCAGCACGGCCTGGAGCCTGACACCAGGCTGTGGATGGTCCTGTCAAATCTGATATAACAAGGAGCTGGTTACAGAACGGTATCGCCTCCTTCAGCACGGCCTGGAGCCTGACACCAGGCTGTGGATGGTCCTGTCAAGTCTGATACAACAAGGGGCTGGTTACAGAACGGTGTCGCCTCCTTCAGCACGGCCTGGAGCCTGACACCAGGCTGTGGATGGCCCTGTCAAATCTGATATAACAAGGTGCTGGTTACAGAACGGTGTCGCCTCCTTCAGCACGGCCTGGAGCCTGACACCAGGCTGTGGATGGTCCTGTCAAATCTGATATAACAAGGAGCTGGTTACAGAACGGTGTCGCCTCCTTCAGCACGGCCTGGAGCCTGACACCAGGCTGCGGGTGGTCCTGTCATATCTGATATAACAAGGAACTGGTTAGAGAACGGTGTCGCCTCCTTCAGCACGGCCTGGAGCCTGACACCAGGCTGTGGATGGTCCTGTCAAATCTGATATAACAAGGAGCTGGTTACAGAACGGTGTCACCTCCTTCAGCACGGCATGGAGCCTGACACCAGGCTGTGGATGGTCCTGTCAATTCTGATATAACAAGGTGCTGGTTACAGAACGGTGTCGCCTCCTTCAGCACGGCCTGGAGCCTGACAACAGGCTGTGGATGGTCCCTGTCAAATCTGATATAACAAGGTGCTGGTTACAGAACGGTGTCGCCTCCTTCAGCACGGCCTGGTGCCTGGCACCAGGCTGTGAATGGTCCTGTCAAATCTGATATAACAAGGAGCTGGTTACAGAATGGTGTCGCCTCCTTCAGCACGGCCTGGAGCCTGACACCAGACTTTGGATGGTCCTGTCAAATCTGATATAACAAGGAGCTGGTTACAGAACGGTGTCGCCTCCTTCAGCACGGCCTGGAGCCTGACACCAGGCTGTGAATGGTCCTGTCAAATCTGATATAACAATGAGCTGGTTACAGAATGGTGTCGCCTCCTTCAGCGCGGCCTGGAGCCTGACACCAGGCTGTGGATGGTCCTCTCAATATCTGATATAACAAGGTGCTGGTTACAGAACGGTGTCACCTCGTTCAGCACGGTCTGGAGCCTGACACCAGGTTGTGGATGGTCCTGTCAAATCTGATATAACAAGGAGCTGGTTACAGAACGGTGTCGCCTCCTTCAGCACGGCCTGGAGCCTGACACCAGGCTGTGGAAGGTCCTGTCAAATCTGATATAACAAGGTGCTGGTTACAGAACGGTGTCGCCTCCTTCAGCACGGCCTGGAGCCTGACACCAGGCTGTAGATGGTCCTCTCTAATCTGGTATAACAAGGAGCTGGTTACAGAACGCTGTCGCCTCCTTCAGCACGGCCTGGAGCCTGACACCAGGCTGTGGATGGTCCTGTCAAATCTGATATAACAAGGAGCTGGTTACAGAACGGTGTCGCCTCCTTCAGCACGGCATGGAGCCTGACACCAGGCTGTGGAAGGTCCTGTCAAATCTGATATAACAAGGTGCTGGTTACAGAACGGTGTCGCCTCCTTCAGCACGGCCTGGAGCCTGACACCAGGCTGTGAATGGTCCTGTCAAATCTGGTATAACAAGGAGCTGGTTACAGAACGCTGTCGCCTCCTTCAGCACGGCCTGGAGCCTGACACCAGGCTGTGGATGGTCCTGTCAAATCTGATATAACAAGGTGCTTTTTACAGAACGGTGTCACCTCCTTCAGCACGGCCTGGAGCCTGACACCAGGCTGTGGACGGTCCTGTCAAATCTGATATAACAAGGAGCTGGTTACAGAACGGTGTCGCCTCCTTCAGCACGGCCTGGAGCCTGACACCAGATTGTGGATGGTCCTGTCAAATCTGATATAACAAGGTGCTGGTTCCAGAACGGTGTCACCTCCTTCAGCACGGCCTGGAGCCTAACACCAGGCTGTGGATGGTCCTGTCAAATCTGAAAAAACAAGGAGCTGGTTACAGAACGATGTCCCCTCCTTCAGTACGGCGTGGAGCCTGACACCAGGCTGTGGATGGTCCTGTCAAATCTGATAGAACAAGGAGCTGGTTACAGAACGGTGTCGCCTCCTTCAGCACGGCATGGAGCCTGACACCAGGCTGTGGATGGTCCTGTCTAATCTGATACAACAAGAAGCTGGTTACAGAACGGTGTCGCCTCCCTCAGCACGGCCTGGAGCCTGATAGCAGGCTGTGGATGGTCCTGTCAAATCTGATATAACAAGGAGCTTGTTACAGAACGGTGTCGCCTCCTTCAGCACGCCCTGGAGCCTGACACCAGGCTGTGGATGGTCCTGTCAAATCTGATACAACAAGAAGCTGGTTACAGAACGGTGTCGCCTCCCTCAGCACGGCCTGGAGCCTGACACCAGGCTGTGGATGGTCCTGTCAAATCTGATACAACAAGGAGCTGGTTACAGAACGGTGTTGCCTCCTTCAGCACGGCCTGGAGCCAGACACCAGGCTGTGGATGGTCCTGTCAAATCTGATACAACAAGGGGCTGGTTACAGAACGGTGTCGCCTCCTTCAGCACGGCCTGGAGCCTGACACCAGGCTGTGGATGGCCCTGTCAAATCTGATATAACAAGGTGCTGGTTACAGAACGGCGTCGCCTCCTTCAGCACGGCCTGGAGCCTGACACCAGGCTGTGGATGGTCCTGTCAAATCTGATGTAACAATGAGCTGGTTACAGAACGGTGTCGCCTCCTTCAGCACGGCCTGGAGCCTGACACAAGGCTGCGGGTGGTCCTGTCATATCTGATATAACAAGGAACTGGTTACAGAACGGTGTCGCCTCCTTCAGCACGGCCTGGTGCCTGGCAGCAGACTGTGAATGGTCCTGTCAAATCTGATATAACAATGAGCTGGTTACAGAACGGTGTCGCCTCCTTCAGCACAGCCTGGAGCCTGACACCAGGCTGCGGGTGGTCCTGTCATATCTGATATAACAAGGAACTGGTTACAGAACGGTGTCGCCTCCTTCAGCACGGCCTGGTGCCTGGCACCAGGCTGTGAATGGTCCTGTCAAATCTGATATAACAAGGAGCTGGTTACAGAATCGTGTCGCCTCCTTCAGCACGGCCTGGAGCCTGACACCAGGCTGTGGATGGTCCTGTCAAATCTGATATAACAGGGTGCTTGTTACAGAACGGTGTCACCTCCTTCAGCACGGCCTGGAGCCTGACACCAGACTTTGGATGGTCCTGTCAAATCTGATATAACAAGGAGCTGGTTACAGAACGGTGTCGCCTCCTTCAGCACGGCCTGGAGCCTGACACCAGGCTGTGAATGGTCCTGTCAAATCTGATATAACAAGGAGCTGGTTACAGAATGGTGTCGCCTCCTTCAGCGCGGCCTGGAGCCTGACACCAGGCTGTGGATGGTCCTCTCAAATCTGATATAACAAGGTGCTGGTTACAGAACGGTGTCACCTCCTTCAGCACGGTCTGGGGCCTGACATCAGGCTGTGGATGGTCCTGTCAAATCTGATATAACAAGGAGCTGGTTACAGAACGGTGTCGCCTCCTTCAGCACGGCCTGGAGCCTGACACCAGGCTGTGGAAGGTCCTGTCAAATCTGATATAACATGGTGCTGGTTACAGAACGGTGTCGCCTCCTTCAGCACGGCCTGGAGCCTGACACCAGGCTGTGAATGGTCCTGTCAAATCTGGTATAACAAGGAGCTGGTTACAGAACTCTGTCGCCTCCTTCAGCACGGCCTGGAGCCTGACACCAAGCTGTGGATGGTCCTGTCAAATCTGATATAACAAGGTGCTTGTTACAGAACGGTGTCACCTCCTTCAGCACGGCCTGGAGCCTGACACCAGGCTGTGGATGGTCCTGTCAAATCTGATATAACAAGGAGCTGGTTACAGAACGGTGTCGCCTCCTTCAGCACGGCCTGGAGCCTGACACCAGATTGTGGATGGTCCTGTCAAATCTGATATAACAAGGTGCTGGTTCCAGAACGGTGTCACCTCCTTCAGCACGGCCTGGAGCCTGACACCAGGCTGTTGATGGTCCTGTCAAATCTGATATAACAAGGAGCTGGTTACAGAACGGTGCCGCCTCCTTCAGCACGGCCTGGAGCCTGACACCAGGCTATGGATGGTCCTGTCAAATCTGATATAACAAGGAGCTGGTTACAGAACGGTGTCGCCTCCTTCAGCACGGCCTGGAGCCTGACACCAGGCTGTGGATGGTCCTGTCAAATATGATATAACAAGGAGCTGGTTACAGAACGGTGTCGCCTCCTTCAGCACTGTCTGGAGCCTGACACCAGGCTGTGAATGGTCCTGTCAAATCTGATATAACAATGAGCTGGTTACAGAACGGTGTCGCCACCTTCACACGGCCTGGAGCCTGACACCAGGCTGTGGATGGCCTGTCAAATCTGATATAACAAGGAGCTGGTTACAGAAGGAGGCGCCTCCTTCTGCGCGGCCTGGAGCCTGACACCAGACTCTGGATGGTCCTGTCAAATCTGATATAACAAGGTGCTGGTTAAAGAACGGTGTCGCCTCCTTCAGCACGGCCTGGACCCTAACACCAGGCTGTGGATGGTCCTGTCAAATCTGATATAACAAGGAGCTGGTTACAGAACGGTGTCGCCTCCTTCAGCACGGCCTGGACCCTAACACCAGGCTGTTGATGGTCCTGTCAAATCTGATACAGCAAGGTGCTTATTACAGAACGGTGTCGCCTACTTCAGCACGGCCTGGAGCCTGACACCAGGCTGTGGATGATCCTGTCACATCTGATATAACAAGGAGCTGGTTACAGAACGGTGTCGCCTCCTTCAGCACGGCCTGGCGCCTGACACCAGGCTGTGGATGTTCCTCTCAAATCTGATCTTACAAGGTGCTGGTTACAGAACGGTGTCACCTCCTCCAGCACGGCCTGGAGCCTGACACCAGGCTGTGGATGGTCCTGTCAAATCTGATATAACAAGGAGCTGGTTACAGAACGGTGTCGCCTCCTTCAGCACGGCCTGGAGCCTGACACCAGGCTGTGGATGGTCCTGTCAAATCTGATACAACAAGAAGCTGGTTACAGAACGGTGTCGCCTCCCTCAGCACGGCCTGGAGCCTGACACCAGGCTGTGGATGGTCCTGTCAAATCTGATACAACAAGGAGCTGGTTACAGAACGGTGTTGCCTCCTTCAGCACGGCCTGGAGCCAGACACCAGGCTGTGGATGGTCCTGTCAAATCTGATACAACAAGGGGCTGGTTACAGAACGGTGTCGCCTCCTTCAGCACGGCCTGGAGCCTGACACCAGGCTGTGGATGGCCCTGTCAAATCTGATAGAACAAGGTGCTGGTTACAGAACGGTGTCGCCTCCTTCAGCACGGCCTGGAGCCTGACACCAGGCTGTGGATGGTCCTGTCAAATCTGATGTAACAATGAGCTGGTTACAGAACGGTGTCGCCTCCTTCAGCACGGCCTGGAGCCTGACACCAGGCTGCGGGTGGTCCTGTCATATCTGATATAACAAGGAACTGGTTACAGAACGGTGTCACCTCCTTCAGCACGGCCTGGTGCCTGGCACCAGACTGTGAATGGTCCTGTCAAATCTGATATAACAATGAGCTGGTTACAGAACGGTGTCGCCTCCTTCAGCACGGCCTGGAGCCTGACACCAGGCTGCGCGTGGTCCTGTCATATCTGATATAACAAGGAACTGGTTACAGAACGGTGTCGCCTCCTTCAGCACGGCCTGGTGCCTGGCACCAGGCTGTGAATGGTCCTGTCAAATCTGATATAACAAGGAGCTGGTTACAGAATGGTGTCGCCTCCTTCAGCACGGCCTGGAGCCTGACACCAGGCTGTTGATGGCCCTGTCAAATCTGATATAACAGGGTGCTTGTTACAGAACGGTGTCACCTCCTTCAGCACGGCCTGGAGCCTGACACCAGACTTTGGATGGTCCTGTCAAATCTGATATAACAAGGAGCTGGTTACAGAACGGTGTCGCCTCCTTCAGCACGGCCTGGAGCCTGACACCAGGCTGTGAATGGTCCTGTCAAATCTGATATAACAAGGAGCTGGTTACAGAATGGTGTCGCCTCCTTCAGCGCGGCCTGGAGCCTGACACCAGGCTGTGGATGGTCCTCTCAAATCTGATATAACAAGGTGCTGGTTACAGAACGGTGTCACCTCCTTCAGCACGGTCTGGGGCCTGACATCAGGCTGTGGATGGTCCTGTCAAATCTGATATAACAAGGAGCTGGTTACAGAACGGTGTCGCCTCCTTCAGCACGGCCTGGAGCCTGACACCAGGCTGTGGAAGGTCCTGTCAAATCTGATATAACATGGTGCTGGTTACAGAACGGTGTCGCCTCCTTCAGCACGGCCTGGAGCCTGACACCAGGCTGTGAATGGTCCTGTCAAATCTGGTATAACAAGGAGCTGGTTACAGAACTCTGTCGCCTCCTTCAGCACGGCCTGGAGCCTGACACCAAGCTGTGGATGGTCCTGTCAAATCTGATATAACAAGGTGCTTGTTACAGAACGGTGTCACCTCCTTCAGCACGGCCTGGAGCCTGACACCAGGCTGTGGATGGTCCTGTCAAATCTGATATAACAAGGAGCTGGTTACAGAACGGTGTCGCCTCCTTCAGCACGGCCTGGAGCCTGACACCAGATTGTGGATGGTCCTGTCAAATCTGATATAACAAGGTGCTGGTTCCAGAACGGTGTCACCTCCTTCAGCACGGCCTGGAGCCTGACACCAGGCTGTTGATGGTCCTGTCAAATCTGATATAACAAGGAGCTGGTTACAGAACGGTGGCGCCTCCTTCAGCACGGCCTGGAGCCTGACACCAGGCTATGGATGGTCCTGTCAAATCTGATATAACAAGGAGCTGGTTACAGAACGGTGTCGCCTCCTTCAGCACGGCCTGGAGCCTAACACCAGGCTGTGGATGGTCCTGTCAAATCTGATATAACAAGGAGCTGGTTACAGAACGGTGTCGCCTCCTTCAGCACGGCCTGGACCCTAACACCAGGCTGTTGATGGTCCTGTCAAATCTGATACAGCAAGGTGCTTATTACAGAACGGTGTCGCCTACTTCAGCACGGCCTGGAGCCTGACACCAGGCTGTGGATGATCCTGTCACATCTGATATAACAAGGAGCTGGTTACAGAACGGTGTCGCCTCCTTCAGCACGGCCTGGCGCCTGACACCAGGCTGTGGATGTTCCTCTCAAATCTGATCTTACAAGGTGCTGGTTACAGAACGGTGTCACCTCCTCCAGCACGGCCTGGAGCCTGACACCAGGCTGTGGATGGTCCTGTCAAATCTGATATAACAAGGAGCTGGTTACAGAACGGTGTCGCCTCCTTCAGCACGGCCTGGAGCCTGACACCAGGTTGTGGATGGTCCTGTCAAATCTGATATAACAAAGAGCTGGTTACAGAACGGTGTCACCTCCTTCAGCACGGCCTGGAGCCTGACACCAGGCTGTGGATGGTCCTGTCAAATCTGATACAACAAGGAGTTGGTTACAGAACGGTGTCGCCTCCTTCAGCACGGCCTGGAGCCTGACACCAGGCTGTGGATGGTACTGTCAAATCTGATATAACAACGTGCTGGTTACAGAACGGTGTCGCCTCCTTCAGCAAGGCCTGGAGCCTGTCACCAGGCTGTGGATGGTCCTGTCGAATCTGATAAAACAAGGAGCTGGTTACAGAACGGTGTCGCCTCCTTGAGCACAGCCTGGAGCCTGACACCAGGCTGTGGATGGTCCTGTCAATTCTGATATAACAAGGAGCTGGTTACAGAACGGTGTCGCCTCCTTCAGCACGGCCTGGAGCCTGACACCAGGCTGTGGATGGTCCTGTCAAATCTGATATAACAAGGAGCTGGTTACAGAACGGTGTTGCCTCCTTCAGCGCGGTCTGGAGCCTGACACCAGGCTGTGGGTGGTCCTGTCAAATCTGATACAACAAGGAGCTGGTTACAGAACGGTGTCGCCTCCTTCTGCACGGCCTGGAGCCTGACACCAGGCTGTGGATGGTCCTGTCAAATCGGATATAACAAGGTGCTGGTTACAGAACGGTGTCGCCTCCTTCAGCGCGGCCTGGAGCCTGACACCAGGCTGTGGATGGTCCTGTCAAATCTGATATAACAAGGTGCTGGTTACAGAAAGGTGTTGCCTCCTTCAGCACGGCCTGGAGCCTGACACCAGGCTGTGGATGGTCCTGTCAAATCTGATATAACAAGGAGCTGGTTACAGAACGGTGTCGCCTCCTTCAGCACGGCCTGGAGCCTGACACCAGGCTGTGGAAGGTCCTGTCAAATCTGATATAACAAGGTGCTGGTTACAGAACGGTGTCGCCTCCTTCAGCACGGCCTGGAGCCTGACACCAGGCTGTGAATGGTCCTGTCAAATCTGGTATAACAAGGAGCTGGTTACAGAACGCTGTCGCCTCCTTCAGCACGGCCTGGAGCCTGACACCAGGCTGTGGATGGTCCTGTCAAATCTGATATAACAGGGTGCTTGTTACAGAACGGTGTCACCTCCTTCAGCACGGCCTGGAGCCTGAAACCAGGCTGTGGATGGTCCTGTCAAATCTGATATAACAAGGAGCTGGTTACAGAACGGTGTCGCCTCCATCAGCACGGCCTGGAGCCTGACACCAGACTTTGGTTGGTCCTGTCAAATCTGATATAACAAGGAGCTGGTTACAGAACGGTGTCGCCTCCTTCAGCACGGCCTGGAACCTGACACCAGGCTGTGAATGGTCCTGTCAAATCTGATATAACAATGAGCTGGTTACAGAATGGTGTCGCCTCCTTCAGCGCGGCCTGGAGCCTGACACCAGGCTGTAGATGGTCCTCTCAAATCTGATATAACAAGGTGCTGGTTACAGAACGGTGTCACCTCCTTCAGCACGGTCTGGAGCCTGACACCAGGCTGTGGATGGTCCTGTCAAATCTGATATAACAAGGAGCTGGTTACAGAACGGTGTCGCCTCCTTCAGCACGGCATGGAGCCTGACACCAGGCTGTGGAAGGTCCTGTCAAATCTGATATAACAAGGTGCTGGTTACAGAACGGTGTCGCCTCCTTCAGCACGGCCTGGAGCCTGACACCAGGCTGTGAATGGTCCTGTCAAATCTGGTATAACAAGGAGCTGGTTACAGAACGCTGTCGCCTCCTTCAGCACGGCCTGGAGCCTGACACCAGGCTGTGGATGGTCCTGTCAAATCTGATATAACAAGGTGCTTTTTACAGAACGGTGTCACCTCCTTCAGCACGGCCTGGAGCCTGACACCAGGCTGTGGATGGTCCTGTCAAATCTGATATAACAAGGAGCTGGTTACAGAACGGTGTCGCCTCCTTCAGCACGGCCTGGAGCCTGACACCAGATTGTGGATGGTCCTGTCAAATCTGATATAACAGGGTGCTTGTTACAGAACGGTGTCACCTCCTTCAGCACGGCCTGGAGCCTGACACCAGATTTTGGATGGTCCTGTCAAATCTGATATAACAAGGAGCTGGTTACAGAACGGTGTCGCCTCCTTCAGCACGGCCTGGAGCCTGACACCAGGCTGTGAATGGTCCTGTCAAATCTGATATAACAAGGAGCTGGTTACAGAATGGTGTCGCCTCCTTCAGCGCGGCCTGGAGCCTGACACCAGGCTGTGGATGGTCCTCTCAAATCTGATATAACAAGGTGCTGGTTACAGAACGGTGTCACCTCCTTCAGCACGGTCTGGGGCCTGACATCAGGCTGTGGATGGTCCTGTCAAATCTGATATAACAAGGAGCTGGTTACAGAACGGTGTCGCCTCCTTCAGCACGGCCTGGAGCCTGACACCAGGCTGTGGAAGGTCCTGTCAAATCTGATATAACATGGTGCTGGTTACAGAACGGTGTCGCCTCCTTCAGCACGGCCTGGAGCCTGACACCAGGCTGTGAATGGTCCTGTCAAATCTGGTATAACAAGGAGCTGGTTACAGAACTCTGTCGCCTCCTTCAGCACGGCCTGGAGCCTGACACCAAGCTGTGGATGGTCCTGTCAAATCTGATATAACATGGTGCTGGTTACAGAACGGTGTCGCCTCCTTCAGCACGGCCTGGAGCCTGACACCAGATTGTGGATGGTCCTGTCAAATCTGATATAACAAGGTGCTGGTTCCAGAACGGTGTCACCTCCTTCAGCACGGCCTGGAGCCTGACACCAGGCTGTTGATGGTCCTGTCAAATCTGATATAACAAGGAGCTGGTTACAGAACGGTGGCGCCTCCTTCAGCACGGCCTGGAGCCTGACACCAGGCTATGGATGGTCCTGTCAAATCTGATATAACAAGGAGCTGGTTACAGAACGGTGTCGCCTCCTTCAGCACGGCCTGGAGCCTAACACCAGGCTGTGGATGGTCCTGTCAAATCTGATATAACAAGGAGCTGGTTACAGAACGGTGTCGCCTCCTTCAGCACGGCCTGGACCCTAACACCAGGCTGTTGATGGTCCTGTCAAATCTGATACAGCAAGGTGCTTATTACAGAACGGTGTCGCCTACTTCAGCACGGCCTGGAGCCTGACACCAGGCTGTGGATGATCCTGTCACATCTGATATAACAAGGAGCTGGTTACAGAACGGTGTCGCCTCCTTCAGCACGGCCTGGCGCCTGACACCAGGCTGTGGATGTTCCTCTCAAATCTGATCTTACAAGGTGCTGGTTACAGAACGGTGTCACCTCCTCCAGCACGGCCTGGAGCCTGACACCAGGCTGTGGATGGTCCTGTCAAATCTGATATAACAAGGAGCTGGTTACAGAACGGTGTCGCCTCCTTCAGCACGGCCTGGAGCCTGACACCAGGTTGTGGATGGTCCTGTCAAATCTGATATAACAAAGAGCTGGTTACAGAACGGTGTCACCTCCTTCAGCACGGCCTGGAGCCTGACACCAGGCTGTGGATGGTCCTGTCAAATCTGATACAACAAGGAGTTGGTTACAGAACGGTGTCGCCTCCTTCAGCACGGCCTGGAGCCTGACACCAGGCTGTGGATGGTACTGTCAAATCTGATATAACAACGTGCTGATTACAGAACGGTGTCGCCTACTTCAGCAAGGCCTGGAGCCTGTCACCAGGCTGTGGATGGTCCTGTCGAATCTGATAAAACAAGGAGCTGGTTACAGAACGGTGTCGCCTCCTTGAGCACAGCCTGGAGCCTGACACCAGGCTGTGGATGGTCCTGTCAATTCTGATATAACAAGGAGCTGGTTACAGAACGGTGTCGCCTCCTTCAGCACGGCCTGGAGCCTGACACCAGGCTGTGGATGGTCCTGTCAAATCTGATATAACAAGGAGCTGGTTACAGAACGGTGTTGCCTCCTTCAGCGCGGTCTGGAGCCTGACACCAGGCTGTGGGTGGTCCTGTCAAATCTGATACAACAAGGAGCTGGTTACAGAACGGTGTCGCCTCCTTCTGCACGGCCTGGAGCCTGACACCAGGCTGTGGATGGTCCTGTCAAATCGGATATAACAAGGTGCTGGTTACAGAACGGTGTCGCCTCCTTCAGCGCGGCCTGGAGCCTGACACCAGGCTGTGGATGGTCCTGTCAAATCTGATATAACAAGGTGCTGGTTACAGAAAGGTGTTGCCTCCTTCAGCACGGCCTGGAGCCTGACACCAGGCTGTGGATGGTCCTGTCAAATCTGATATAACAAGGAGCTGGTTACAGAACGGTGTCGCCTCCTTCAGCACGGCCTGGAGCCTGACACCAGGCTGTGGAAGGTCCTGTCAAATCTGATATAACAAGGTGCTGGTTACAGAACGGTGTCGCCTCCTTCAGCACGGCCTGGAGCCTGACACCAGGCTGTGAATGGTCCTGTCAAATCTGGTATAACAAGGAGCTGGTTACAGAACGCTGTCGCCTCCTTCAGCACGGCCTGGAGCCTGACACCAGGCTGTGGATGGTCCTGTCAAATCTGATATAACAGGGTGCTTGTTACAGAACGGTGTCACCTCCTTCAGCACGGCCTGGAGCCTGAAACCAGGCTGTGGATGGTCCTGTCAAATCTGATATAACAAGGAGCTGGTTACAGAACCGTGTCGCCTCCATCAGCACGGCCTGGAGCCTGACACCAGACTTTGGTTGGTCCTGTCAAATCTGATATAACAAGGAGCTGGTTACAGAACGGTGTCGCCTCCTTCAGCACGGCCTGGAACCTGACACCAGGCTGTGAATGGTCCTGTCAAATCTGATATAACAATGAGCTGGTTACAGAATGGTGTCGCCTCCTTCAGCGCGGCCTGGAGCCTGACACCAGGCTGTAGATGGTCCTCTCAAATCTGATATAACAAGGTGCTGGTTACAGAACGGTGTCACCTCCTTCAGCACGGTCTGGAGCCTGACACCAGGCTGTGGATGGTCCTGTCAAATCTGATATAACAAGGAGCTGGTTACAGAACGGTGTCGCCTCCTTCAGCACGGCATGGAGCCTGACACCAGGCTGTGGAAGGTCCTGTCAAATCTGATATAACAAGGTGCTGGTTACAGAACGGTGTCGCCTCCTTCAGCACGGCCTGGAGCCTGACACCAGGCTGTGAATGGTCCTGTCAAATCTGGTATAACAAGGAGCTGGTTACAGAACGCTGTCGCCTCCTTCAGCACGGCCTGGAGCCTGACACCAGGCTGTGGATGGTCCTGTCAAATCTGATATAACAAGGTGCTTTTTACAGAACGGTGTCACCTCCTTCAGCACGGCCTGGAGCCTGACACCAGGCTGTGGATGGTCCTGTCAAATCTGATATAACAAGGAGCTGGTTACAGAACGGTGTCGCCTCCTTCAGCACGGCCTGGAGCCTGACACCAGATTGTGGATGGTCCTGTCAAATCTGATATAACAGGGTGCTTGTTACAGAACGGTGTCACCTCCTTCAGCACGGCCTGGAGCCTGACACCAGATTTTGGATGGTCCTGTCAAATCTGATATAACAAGGAGCTGGTTACAGAACGGTGTCGCCTCCTTCAGCACGGCCTGGAGCCTGACACCAGGCTGTGAATGGTCCTGTCAAATCTGATATAACAAGGAGCTGGTTACAGAATGGTGTCGCCTCCTTCAGCGCGGCCTGGAGCCTGACACCAGGCTGTGGATGGTCCTCTCAAATCTGATATAACAAGGTGCTGGTTACAGAACGGTGTCACCTCCTTCAGCACGGTCTGGGGCCTGACATCAGGCTGTGGATGGTCCTGTCAAATCTGATATAACAAGGAGCTGGTTACAGAACGGTGTCGCCTCCTTCAGCACGGCCTGGAGCCTGACACCAGGCTGTGGAAGGTCCTGTCAAATCTGATATAACATGGTGCTGGTTACAGAACGGTGTCGCCTCCTTCAGCACGGCCTGGAGCCTGACACCAGGCTGTGAATGGTCCTGTCAAATCTGGTATAACAAGGAGCTGGTTACAGAACTCTGTCGCCTCCTTCAGCACGGCCTGGAGCCTGACACCAAGCTGTGGATGGTCCTGTCAAATCTGATATAACAAGGTGCTTGTTACAGAACGGTGTCACCTCCTTCAGCACGGCCTGGAGCCTGACACCAGGCTGTGGATGGTCCTGTCAAATCTGATATAACAAGGAGCTGGTTACAGAACGGTGTCGCCTCCTTCAGCACGGCCTGGAGCCTGACACCAGATTGTGGATGGTCCTGTCAAATCTGATATAACAAGGTGCTGGTTCCAGAACGGTGTCACCTCCTTCAGCACGGCCTGGAGCCTGACACCAGGCTGTTGATGGTCCTGTCAAATCTGATATAACAAGGAGCTGGTTACAGAACGGTGGCGCCTCCTTCAGCACGGCCTGGAGCCTGACACCAGGCTATGGATGGTCCTGTCAAATCTGATATAACAAGGAGCTGGTTACAGAACGGTGTCGCCTCCTTCAGCACGGCCTGGAGCCTAACACCAGGCTGTGGATGGTCCTGTCAAATCTGATATAACAAGGAGCTGGTTACAGAACGGTGTCGCCTCCTTCAGCACGGCCTGGACCCTAACACCAGGCTGTTGATGGTCCTGTCAAATCTGATACAGCAAGGTGCTTATTACAGAACGGTGTCGCCTACTTCAGCACGGCCTGGAGCCTGACACCAGGCTGTGGATGGTCCTGTCACATCTGATATAACAAGGAGCTGGTTACAGAACGGTGTCGCCTCCTTCAGCACGGCCTGGCGCCTGACACCAGGCTGTGGATGTTCCTCTCAAATCTGATCTTACAAGGTGCTGGTTACAGAACGGTGTCACCTCCTCCAGCACGGCCTGGAGCCTGACACCAGGCTGTGGATGGTCCTGTCAAATCTGATATAACAAGGAGCTGGTTACAGAACGGTGTCGCCTCCTTCAGCACGGCCTGGAGCCTGACACCAGGTTGTGGATGGTCCTGTCAAATCTGATATAACAAAGAGCTGGTTACAGAACGGTGTCACCTCCTTCAGCACGGCCTGGAGCCTGACACCAGGCTGTGGATGGTCCTGTCAAATCTGATACAACAAGGAGTTGGTTACAGAACGGTGTCGCCTCCTTCAGCACGGCCTGGAGCCTGACACCAGGCTGTGGATGGTACTGTCAAATCTGATATAACAACGTGCTGGTTACAGAACGGTGTCGCCTCCTTCAGCAAGGCCTGGAGCCTGTCACCAGGCTGTGGATGGTCCTGTCGAATCTGATAAAACAAGGAGCTGGTTACAGAACGGTGTCGCCTCCTTGAGCACAGCCTGGAGCCTGACACCAGGCTGTGGATGGTCCTGTCAATTCTGATATAACAAGGAGCTGGTTACAGAACGGTGTCGCCTCCTTCAGCACGGCCTGGAGCCTGACACCAGGCTGTGGATGGTCCTGTCAAATCTGATATAACAAGGAGCTGGTTACAGAACGGTGTTGCCTCCTTCAGCGCGGTCTGGAGCCTGACACCAGGCTGTGGGTGGTCCTGTCAAATCTGATACAACAAGGAGCTGGTTACAGAACGGTGTCGCCTCCTTCTGCACGGCCTGGAGCCTGACACCAGGCTGTGGATGGTCCTGTCAAATCGGATATAACAAGGTGCTGGTTACAGAACGGTGTCGCCTCCTTCAGCGCGGCCTGGAGCCTGACACCAGGCTGTGGATGGTCCTGTCAAATCTGATATAACAAGGTGCTGGTTACAGAAAGGTGTTGCCTCCTTCAGCACGGCCTGGAGCCTGACACCAGGCTGTGGATGGTCCTGTCAAATCTGATATAACAAGGAGCTGGTTACAGAACGGTGTCGCCTCCTTCAGCACGGCCTGGAGCCTGACACCAGGCTGTGGAAGGTCCTGTCAAATCTGATATAACAAGGTGCTGGTTACAGAACGGTGTCGCCTCCTTCAGCACGGCCTGGAGCCTGACACCAGGCTGTGAATGGTCCTGTCAAATCTGGTATAACAAGGAGCTGGTTACAGAACGCTGTCGCCTCCTTCAGCACGGCCTGGAGCCTGACACCAGGCTGTGGATGGTCCTGTCAAATCTGATATAACAGGGTGCTTGTTACAGAACGGTGTCACCTCCTTCAGCACGGCCTGGAGCCTGAAACCAGGCTGTGGATGGTCCTGTCAAATCTGATATAACAAGGAGCTGGTTACAGAACGGTGTCGCCTCCATCAGCACGGCCTGGAGCCTGACACCAGACTTTGGTTGGTCCTGTCAAATCTGATATAACAAGGAGCTGGTTACAGAACGGTGTCGCCTCCTTCAGCACGGCCTGGAACCTGACACCAGGCTGTGAATGGTCCTGTCAAATCTGATATAACAATGAGCTGGTTACAGAATGGTGTCGCCTCCTTCAGCGCGGCCTGGAGCCTGACACCAGGCTGTAGATGGTCCTCTCAAATCTTATATAACAAGGTGCTGGTTACAGAACGGTGTCACCTCCTTCAGCACGGTCTGGAGCCTGACACCAGGCTGTGGATGGTCCTGTCAAATCTGATATAACAAGGAGCTGGTTACAGAACGGTGTCGCCTCCTTCAGCACGGCATGGAGCCTGACACCAGGCTGTGGAAGGTCCTGTCAAATCTGATATAACAAGGTGCTGGTTACAGAACGGTGTCGCCTCCTTCAGCACGGCCTGGAGCCTGACACCAGGCTGTGAATGGTCCTGTCAAATCTGGTATAACAAGGAGCTGGTTACAGAACGCTGTCGCCTCCTTCAGCACGGCCTGGAGCCTGACACCAGGCTGTGGATGGTCCTGTCAAATCTGATATAACAAGGTGCTTTTTACAGAACGGTGTCACCTCCTTCAGCACGGCCTGGAGCCTGACACCAGGCTGTGGATGGTCCTGTCAAATCTGATATAACAAGGAGCTGGTTACAGAACGGTGTCGCCTCCTTCAGCACGGCCTGGAGCCTGACACTAGATTGTGGATGGTCCTGTCAAATCTGATATAACAAGGTGCTGGTTCCAGAACGGTGTCACCTCCTTCAGCACGGCCTGGAGCCTAACACCAGGCTGTGGATGGTCCTGTCAAATCTGAAAAAACAAGGAGTTGGTTACAGAACGATGTCCCCTCCTTCAGTACGGCGTGGAGCCTGACACCAGGCTGTGGATGGTCCTGTCAAATCTGTTAGAACAAGGAGCTGGTTACAGAACGGTGTCGCCTCCTTCAGCACGGCATGGAGCCTGACACCAGGCTGTGGATGGTCCTGTCAAATCTGATACAACAAGAAGCTGGTTACAGAACGGTGTCACCTCCCTCAGCACGGCCTGGAGCCTGATAGCAGGCTGTGGATGGTCCTGTCAAATCTGATATAACAAGGAGCTTGTTACAGAACGGTGTCGCCTCCCTCAGCACGCCCTGGAGCCTGACACCAGGCTGTGGATGGTCCTGTCAAATCTGATACAACAAGAAGCTGGTTACAGAACGGTGTCGCCTCCCTCAGCACGGCCTGGAGCCTGACACCAGGCTGTGGATGGTCCTGTCAAATCTGATACAACAAGGAGCTGGTTACAGAACGGTGTTGCCTCCTTCAGCACGGCCTGGAGCCTGACACCAGGCTGTGGATGGTCCTGTCAAATCTGATACAACAAGGGGCTGGTTACAGAACGGTGTCGCCTCCTTCAGCACGGCCTGGAGCCTGCCACCAGGCTGTGGATGGCCCTGTCAAATCTGATATAACAAGGTGCTGGTTACAGAACGGTGTCGCCTCCTTCAGCACGGCCTGGAGCCTGACACCAGGCTGTGGATGGTCCTGTCAAATCTGATATAACAATGAGCTGGTTACAGAACGGTGTCGCCTCCTTCAGCACGGCCTGGAGCCTGACACCAGGCTGCGGGTGGTCCTGTCATATCTGATATAACAAGGAACTGGTTACAGAACGGTGTCGCCTCCTTCAGCACGGCCTGGTGCCTGGCACCAGGCTGTGAATGGTCCTGTCAAATCTGATATAACAATGAGCTGGTTACAGAACGGTGTCGCCTCCTTCAGCACGGCCTGGAGCCTGACACCAGGCTGCGGGTGGTCCTGTCATATCTGATATAACAAGGAACTGGTTACAGAACGGTGTCGCCTCCTTCAGCACGGCCTGGTGCCTGGCACCAGGCTGTGAATGGTCCTGTCAAATCTGATATAACAAGGAGCTGGTTACAGAATGGTGTCGCCTCCTTCAGCACGGCCTGGAGCCTGACACCAGGCTGTGGATGGTCCTGTCAAATCTGATATAACAGGGTGCTTGTTACAGAACGGTGTCACCTCCTTCAGCACGGCCTGGAGCCTGACACCAGACTTTGGATGGTCCTGTCAAATCTGATATAACAAGGAGCTGGTTACAGAACGGTGTCGCCTCCTTCAGCACGGCCTGGAGCCTGACACCAGGCTGTGAATGGTCCTGTCAAATCTGATATAACAAGGAGCTGGTTACAGAATGGTGACGCCTCCTTCAGCGCGGCCTGGAGCCTGACACCAGGCTGTGGATGGTCCTCTCAAATCTGATATAACAAGGTGCTGGTTACAGAACGGTGTCACCTCCTTCAGCACGGTCTGGGGCCTGACATCAGGCTGTGGATGGTCCTGTCAAATCTGATATAACAAGGAGCTGGTTACAGAACGGTGTCGCCTCCTTCAGCACGGCCTGGAGCCTGACACCAGTCTGTGGAAGGTCCTGTCAAATCTGATATAACATGGTGCTGGTTACAGAACGGTGTCGCCTCCTTCAGCACGGCCTGGAGCCTGACACCAGGCTGTGAATGGTCCTGTCAAATCTGGTATAACAAGGAGCTGATTACAGAACTCTGTCGCCTCCTTCAGCACGGCCTGGAGCCTGACACCAAGCTGTGGATGGTCCTGTCAAATCTGATATAACAACGTGCTTGTTACAGAACGGTGTCACCTCCTTCAGCACGGCCTGAAGCCTGACACCAGGCTGTGGATGGTCCTGTCAAATCTGATATAACAAGGAGCCGGTTACAGAACGGTGTCGCCTCCTTCAGCACGGCCTGGAGCCTGACACCAGATTGTGGATGGTCCTGTCAAATCTGATATAACAAGGTGCTGGTTCCAGAACGGTGTCACCTCCTTCAGCACGGCCTGGAGCCTGACACCAGGCTGTTGATGGTCCTGTCAAATCTGATATATCAAGGAGCTGGTTACAGAACGGTGGCGCCTCCTTCAGCACGGCCTGGAGCCTGACACCAGGCTGTGGATGGTCCTGTCAAATCTGGTATAACAAGGAGCTGGTTACAGAACGGTGTCGCCTCCTTCAGCACGGCCTGGAGCCTGACACCAGGCTGTGGATGGTCCTGTCAAATATGATATAACAAGGAGCTGGTTACAGAACGGTGTCGCCTCCTTCAGCACTGTCTGGAGCCTGACACCAGGCTGTGAATGGTCCTGTCAAATCTGATATAACAATGAGCTGGTTACAGAACGGTGTCGCCTCCTTCACACGGCCTGGAGCCTGACACCAGGCTGTGGATGGCCTGTCAAATCTGATATAACAAGGAGCTGGTTACAGAAGGAGGCGCCTCCTTCTGCGCGGCCTGGAGCCTGACACCAGACTCTGGATGGTCCTGTCAAATCTGATATAACAAGGTGCTGGTTAAAGAACGGTGTCGCCTCCTTCAGCACGGCCTGGACCCTAACACCAGGCTGTGGATGGTCCTGTCAAATCTGATATAACAAGGAGCTGGTTACAGAACGGTGTCGCCTCCTTCAGCACGGCCTGGACCCTAACACCAGGCTGTTGATGGTCCTGTCAAATCTGATACAGCAAGGTGCTGGTTACAGAACGGTGTCGCCTACTTCAGCACGGCCTGGAGCCTGACACCAGGCTGTGGATGATCCTGTCAAATCTGATATAACAAGGAGCTGGTTACAGAACGGTGTCGCCTCCTTCAGCACGGCCTGGAGCCTGACACCAGGCTGTGGATGTTCCTCTCAAATCTGATCTTACAAGGTGCTGGTTACAGAACGGTGTCACCTCCTTCAGCACGGCCTGGAGCCTGACACCAGGCTGTGGATGGTCCTGTCAAATCTGATATAACAAGGAGCTGATTACAGAACGGTGTCGCCTCCTTCAGCACGGCCTGGAGCCTGACACCAGGCTGTGGATGGTCCTGTCAAATCTGATATAACAAAGAGCTGGTTACAGAACGGTGTCACCTCCTTCAGCACGGCCTGGAGCCTGACACCAGGCTGTGGGTGGTCCTGTCAAATCTGATACAACAAGGAGTTGGTTACAGAACGGTGTCGCCTCCTTCAGCACGGCCTGGAGCCTGACACCAGGCTGTGGATGGTACTGTCAAATCTGATATAACAACGTGCTGGTTACAGAACGGTGTCGCCTCCTTCAGCAAGGCCTGGAGCCTGTCACCAGGCTGCGGATGGTCCTGTCAAATCTGATAAAACAAGGAGCTGGTTACAGAACGGTGTCGCCTCCTTCAGCACAGCCTGGAGCCTGACACCAGGCTGTGGATGGTCCTGTCAATTCTGATATAACAAGGAGCTGGTTACAGAACGGTGTCGCCTCCTTCAGCACGGCCTGGAGCCTGACACCAGGCTGTGGATGTCCTGTCAAATCTGATATAACAAGGAGCTGGTTACAGAACGGTGTTGCCTCCTTCAGCGCGGTCTGGAGCCTGACACCAGGCTGTGGATGGTCCTGTCAAATCTGATATAACAAGGAGCTGGTTACAGAACGGTGTTGCCTCCTTCAGCGCGGTCTGGAGCCTGACACCAGGCTGTGGGTGGTCCTGTCAAATCTGATACAACAAGGAGCTGGTTACAGAACGGTGTCGCCTCCTTCAGCACGGCCTGGAGCCTGACACCAGGCTGTGGATGGTCCTGTCAAATCTGATATAACAAGGTGCTGGTTACAGAACGGTGTCGCCTCCTTCAGCCCGGCCTGGAGCCTGGCACCAGGCTGTGGATGGTCCTGTCAAATCTGATATAACAAGGAGCTGGTTACAGAAAGGTGTCGCCTCCTTCAGCACGGCCTGGAGCCTGACACCAGTCTGTGGATGGTCCTGTCAAATCTGATGTAACAAGGAGCCGGTTACAGAACGGTGTCGCCTCCTTCAGCACGGCCTGGAGCCTGACACCAGGCTGTGGATGGTCCTGTCAAATCTGATGTAACAAGGAGCTGGTTACAGAACGGTGTCACCTCCTTCAGCACGGCCTGGAGCCTGACACCAGGCTGTGGATGGTCCTGTCAAATCTGATGTAACAAGGAGCTGGTTACAGAACGGTGTCGCCTCCTTCAGCGCGGCCTGGAGCCTGACACCAGGCTGTGGATGGTTCTGTCAAATCTGATATAACAAGGAGCTGGTTACAGAACGGTGTCACCTCCTTCAGCACGGCCTGGAGCCAGAGACCAGGCTGTGGATGGTCCTGTCAAATCTTATATAACAAGGAGCTGGTTACTGAACGGTGTCGCCTCCTTCAGCACGGCCTGGAGCCTGACACCAGGCTGTGGGTGGTCCTGTCAATTCAGATACAACACGGAGCTGGTTACAGACCGGTGTCGCCTCCTTCAGCACGGCCTGGAGCCTGAAACCAGGCTGTGGATGGTCCTGTCACATATGATATAACAAGGTGCTGGTTACACAACGGTGTCGCCTCCTTCAGCACGGCCTGGAGCCTGACACCAGGCTGTGGATGGTCCTGTCCAATCTGAAGTAACAAGGAGCTGGTTACAGCACGGTGTCGCCTCCTTCAGCACGGCCTGAAGCCTAACACCAGGCTGTGGATGGTCCTGTCAAATCTGATATAACAAGGAGCTGTTTACAGAACGGTGTCGCC
This sequence comes from Scyliorhinus torazame, assembly GCF_047496885.1. Taxonomy (NCBI): domain Eukaryota; kingdom Metazoa; phylum Chordata; class Chondrichthyes; order Carcharhiniformes; family Scyliorhinidae; genus Scyliorhinus; species Scyliorhinus torazame. Next base: position 483,543 of record NW_027307808.1, on the reverse strand, counting down.
TCCTTCAGCACGGCCTGGAGCCTGACACCAGGCTGTGGATGGTACTGTCAAATCTGATATAACAACGTGCTGGTTACAGAACGGTGTCGCCTCCTTCAGCAAGGCCTGGAGCCTGTCACCAGGCTGTGGATGGTCCTGTCAAATCTGATATAACAAGGAGCTGGTTACAGAACGGTGTCGCCTCCTTCAGCACAGTCTGGAGCCTGACACCAGGCTGTGGATGGTCCTGTGAATTCTGATATAACAAGGAGCTGGTTACAGAACGGTGTCGCCTCCTTCAGCACGGCCTGGAGCCTGACACCAGGCTGTGGATGGTCCTGTCAAATCTGATATAACAAGGAGCTGGTTACAGAACGGTGCTGCCTCCTTCCGCACGGCCTGGAGCCTGACACCAGGCTGTGGATGATCCTGTCAAATCTGATATAACAAGGAGCTGGTTACAGAACGGTGTCGCCTCCTTCAGCACGGCCTGGCGCCTGACACCAGGCTGTGGATGTTCCTCTCAAATCTGATCTTACAAGGTGCTGGTTACAGAACGGTGTCACCTCCTTCAGCACGGCCTGGAGCCTGACACCAGGCTGTGGATGGTCCTGTCAAATCTGATATAACAAGGAGCTGGTTACAGAACGGTGTCGCCTCCTTCAGCACGGCCTGGAGCCTGACACCAGGCTGTGGATGGTCCTGTCAAATCTGATATAACAAGGAGCTGGTTACAGAACGGTGTCGCCTCCTTCAGCACGGCCTGGAGCCTGACACCAGGCTGTGAATGGTCCTGTCAAATCTGATATAACAAGGAGCTGGTTACAGAATGGTGACGCCTCCTTCAGCGCGGCCTGGAGCCTGACACCAGGCTGTGGATGGTCCTCTCAAATCTGATATAACAAGGTGCTGGTTACAGAACGGTGTCACCTCCTTCAGCACGGTCTGGGGCCTGACATCAGGCTGTGGATGGTCCTGTCAAATCTGATATAACAAGGAGCTGGTTACAGAACGGTGTCGCCTCCTTCAGCACGGCCTGGAGCCTGACACCAGGCTGTGGAAGGTCCTGTCAAATCTGATATAACATGGTGCTGGTTACAGAACGGTGTCGCCTCCTTCAGCACGGCCTGGAGCCTGACACCAGGCTGTGAATGGTCCTGTCAAATCTGGTATAACAAGGAGCTGATTACAGAACTCTGTCGCCTCCTTCAGCACGGCCTGGAGCCTGACACCAAGCTGTGGATGGTCCTGTCAAATCTGATATAACAAGGTGCTTGTTACAGAACGGTGTCACCTCCTTCAGCACGGCCTGAAGCCTGACACCAGGCTGTGGATGGTCCTGTCAAATCTGATATAACAAGGAGCTGGTTACAGAACGGTGTCGCCTCCTTCAGCACGGCCTGGAGCCTGACACCAGATTGTGGATGGTCCTGTCAAATCTGATATAACAAGGTGCTGGTTCCAGAACGGTGTCACCTCCTTCAGCACGGCCTGGAGCCTGACACCAGGCTGTTGATGGTCCTGTCAAATCTGATATATCAAGGAGCTGGTTACAGAACGGTGGCGCCTCCTTCAGCACGGCCTGGAGCCTGACACCAGGCTGTGGATGGTCCTGTCAAATCTGATATAACAAGGAGCTGGTTACAGAACGGTGTCGCCTCCTTCAGCACGGCCTGGAGCCTGACACCAGGCTGTGGATGGTCCTGTCAAATATGATATAACAAGGAGCTGGTTACAGAACGGTGTCGCCTCCTTCAGCACTGTCTGGAGCCTGACACCAGGCTGTGAATGGTCCTGTCAAATCTGATATAACAATGAGCTGGTTACAGAACGGTGTCGCCTCCTTCACACGGCCTGGAGCCTGACACCAGGCTGTGGATGGCCTGTCAAATCTGATATAACAAGGAGCTGGTTACAGAAGGAGGCGCCTCCTTCTGCGCGGCCTGGAGCCTGACACCAGACTCTGGATGGTCCTGTCAAATCTGATATAACAAGGTGCTGGTTAAAGAACGGTGTCGCCTCCTTCAGCACGGCCTGGACCCTAACACCAGGCTGTGGATGGTCCTGTCAAATCTGATATAACAAGGAGCTGGTTACAGAACGGTGTCGCCTCCTTCAGCACGGCCTGGACCCTAACACCAGGCTGTTGATGGTCCTGTCAAATCTGATACAGCAAGGTGCTGGTTACAGAACGGTGTCGCCTACTTCAGCACGGCCTGGAGCCTGACACCAGGCTGTGGATGATCCTGTCAAATCTGATATAACAAGGAGCTGGTTACAGAACGGTGTCGCCTCCTTCAGCACGGCCTGGAGCCTGACACCAGGCTGTGGATGTTCCTCTCAAATCTGATCTTACAAGGTGCTGGTTACAGAACGGTGTCACCTCCTTCAGCACGGCCTGGAGCCTGACACCAGGCTGTGGATGGTCCTGTCAAATCTGATATAACAAGGAGCTGATTACAGAACGGTGTCGCCTCCTTCAGCACGGCCTGGAGCCTGACACCAGGCTGTGGATGGTCCTGTCAAATCTGATATAACAAAGAGCTGGTTACAGAACGGTGTCACCTCCTTCAGCACGGCCTGGAGCCTGACACCAGGCTGTGGGTGGTCCTGTCAAATCTGATACAACAAGGAGTTGGTTACAGAACGGTGTCGCCTCCTTCAGCACGGCCTGGAGCCTGACACCAGGCTGTGGATGGTACTGTCAAATCTGATATAACAACGTGCTGGTTACAGAACGGTGTCGCCTCCTTCAGCAAGGCCTGGAGCCTGTCACCAGGCTGCGGATGGTCCTGTCAAATCTGATAAAACAAGGAGCTGGTTACAGAACGGTGTCGCCTCCTTCAGCACAGCCTGGAGCCTGACACCAGGCTGTGGATGGTCCTGTCAATTCTGATATAACAAGGAGCTGGTTACAGAACGGTGTCGCCTCCTTCAGCACGGCCTGGAGCCTGACACCAGGCTGTGGATGTCCTGTCAAATCTGATATAACAAGGAGCTGGTTACAGAACGGTGTTGCCTCCTTCAGCGCGGTCTGGAGCCTGACACCAGGCTGTGGATGGTCCTGTCAAATCTGATATAACAAGGAGCTGGTTACAGAACGGTGTTGCCTCCTTCAGCGCGGTCTGGAGCCTGACACCAGGCTGTGGGTGGTCCTGTCAAATCTGATACAACAAGGAGCTGGTTACAGAACGGTGTCGCCTCCTTCAGCACGGCCTGGAGCCTGACACCAGGCTGTGGATGGTCCTGTCAAATCTGATATAACAAGGTGCTGGTTACAGAACGGTGTCGCCTCCTTCAGCCCGGCCTGGAGCCTGGCACCAGGCTGTGGATGGTCCTGTCAAATCTGATATAACAAGGAGCTGGTTACAGAAAGGTGTCGCCTCCTTCAGCACGGCCTGGAGCCTGACACCAGTCTGTGGATGGTCCTGTCAAATCTGATGTAACAAGGAGCCGGTTACAGAACGGTGTCGCCTCCTTCAGCACGGCCTGGAGCCTGACACCAGGCTGTGGATGGTCCTGTCAAATCTGATGTAACAAGGAGCTGGTTACAGAACGGTGTCACCTCCTTCAGCACGGCCTGGAGCCTGACACCAGGCTGTGGATGGTCCTGTCAAATCTGATGTAACAAGGAGCTGGTTACAGAACGGTGTCGCCTCCTTCAGCGCGGCCTGGAGCCTGACACCAGGCTGTGGATGGTTCTGTCAAATCTGATATAACAAGGAGCTGGTTACAGAACGGTGTCACCTCCTTCAGCACGGCCTGGAGCCAGAGACCAGGCTGTGGATGGTCCTGTCAAATCTTATATAACAAGGAGCTGGTTACTGAACGGTGTCGCCTCCTTCAGCACGGCCTGGAGCCTGACACCAGGCTGTGGGTGGTCCTGTCAATTCAGATACAACACGGAGCTGGTTACAGACCGGTGTCGCCTCCTTCAGCACGGCCTGGAGCCTGAAACCAGGCTGTGGATGGTCCTGTCACATATGATATAACAAGGTGCTGGTTACACAACGGTGTCGCCTCCTTCAGCACGGCCTGGAGCCTGACACCAGGCTGTGGATGGTCCTGTCCAATCTGAAGTAACAAGGAGCTGGTTACAGCACGGTGTCGCCTCCTTCAGCACGGCCTGAAGCCTAACACCAGGCTGTGGATGGTCCTGTCAAATCTGATATAACAAGGAGCTGTTTACAGAACGGTGTCGCCTCCTTCAGCACGGCCTGGAGCCTGACACCAGGCTGTGGATGGTACTGTCAAATCTGATATAACAACGTGCTGGTTACAGAACGGTGTCGCCTCCTTCAGCAAGGCCTGGAGCCTGTCACCAGGCTGTGGATGGTCCTGTCAAATCTGATATAACAAGGAGCTGGTTACAGAACGGTGTCGCCTCCTTCAGCACAGTCTGGAGCCTGACACCAGGCTGTGGATGGTCCTGTGAATTCTGATATAACAAGGAGCTGGTTACAGAACGGTGTCGCCTCCTTCAGCACGGCCTGGAGCCTGACACCAGGCTGTGGATGGTCCTGTCAAATCTGATATAACAAGGAGCTGGTTACAGAACGGTGCTGCCTCCTTCCGCACGGCCTGGAGCCTGACACCAGGCTGTGGATGATCCTGTCAAATCTGATATAACAAGGAGCTGGTTACAGAACGGTGTCGCCTCCTTCAGCACGGCCTGGCGCCTGACACCAGGCTGTGGATGTTCCTCTCAAATCTGATCTTACAAGGTGCTGGTTACAGAACGGTGTCACCTCCTTCAGCACGGCCTGGAGCCTGACACCAGGCTGTGGATGGTCCTGTCAAATCTGATATAACAAGGAGCTGGTTACAGAACGGTGTCGCCTCCTTCAGCACGGCCTGGAGCCTGACACCAGGCTGTGGATGGTCCTGTCAAATCTGATATAACAAAGAGCTGGTTACAGAACGGTGTCACCTCCTTCAGCACGGCCTGGAGCCTGACACCAGGCTGTGGATGGTCCTGTCAAATCTGATACAACAAGGAGTTGGTTACAGAACGGTGTCGCCTCCTTCAGCACGGCCTGGAGCCTGACACCAGGCTGTGGATGGTACTGTCAAATCTGATATAACAACGTGCTGGTTACAGAACGGTGTCGCCTCCTTCAGCAAGGCCTGGAGCCTGTCACCAGGCTGTGGATGGTCCTGTCAAATCTGATAAATCAAGGAGCTGGTTACAGAACGGTGTCGCCTCCTTCGGCACAGCCTGGAGCCTGACACCAGGCTGTGGATGGTCCTGTCAATTCTGATATAACAAGGAGCTGGTTACAGAACGGTGTCGCCTCCTTCAGCACGGCCTGGAGCCTGACACCAGGCTGTGGATGGTCCTGTCAAATCTGATATAACAAGGAGCTGGTTACAGAACGGTGTTGCCTCCTTCAGCGCGGTCTGGAGCCTGACACCAGGCTGTGGGTGGTCCTGTCAAATCTGATACAACAAGGAGCTGGTTACAGAACGGTGTCGCCTCCTTCAGCACGGCCTGGAGCCTGACACCAGGCTGTGGATGATCCTGTCAAATCTGATATAACAAGGAGCTGGTTACAGAACGGTGTCGCCTCCTTCAGCACGGCCTGGAGCCTGACACCAGGCTGTGGATGTTCCTCTCAAATCTGATCTTACAAGGTGCTGGTTACAGAACGGTGTCACCTCCTTCAGCACGGCCTGGAGCCTGACACCAGGCTGTGGATGGTCCTGTCAAATCTGATATAACAAGGAGCTGATTACAGAACGGTGTCGCCTCCTTCAGCACGGCCTGGAGCCTGACACCAGGCTGTGGATGGTCCTGTCAAATCTGATATAACAAAGAGCTGGTTACAGAACGGTGTCACCTCCTTCAGCACGGCCTGGAGCCTGACACCAGGCTGTGGGTGGTCCTGTCAAATCTGATACAACAAGGAGTTGGTTACAGAACGGTGTCGCCTCCTTCAGCACGGCCTGGAGCCTGACACCAGGCTGTGGATGGTCCTGTCAATTCTGATATAACAAGGAGCTGGTTACAGAACGGTGTCGCCTCCTTCAGCACGGCCTGGAGCCTGACACCAGGCTGTGGATGTCCTGTCAAATCTGATATAACAAGGAGCTGGTTACAGAACGGTGTTGCCTCCTTCAGCGCGGTCTGGAGCCTGACACCAGGCTGTGGATGGTCCTGTCAAATCTGATATAACAAGGAGCTGGTTACAGAACGGTGTTGCCTCCTTCAGCGCGGTCTGGAGCCTGACACCAGGCTGTGGGTGGTCCTGTCAAATCTGATACAACAAGGAGCTGGTTACAGAACGGTGTCGCCTCCTTCAGCACGGCCTGGAGCCTGACACCAGGCTGTGGATGGTCCTGTCAAATCTGATATAACAAGGTGCTGGTTACAGAACGGTGTCGCCTCCTTCAGCCCGGCCTGGAGCCTGGCACCAGGCTGTGGATGGTCCTGTCAAATCTGATATAACAAGGAGCTGGTTACAGAAAGGTGTCGCCTCCTTCAGCAAGGCCTGGAGCCTGACACCAGTCTGTGGATGGTCCTGTCAAATCTGATGTAACAAGGAGCCGGTTACAGAACGGTGTCGCCTCCTTCAGCACGGCCTGGAGCCTGACACCAGGCTGTGGATGGTCCTGTCAAATCTGATGTAACAAGGAGCTGGTTACAGAACGGTGTCACCTCCTTCAGCACGGCCTGGAGCCTGACACCAGGCTGTGGATGGTCCTGTCAAATCTGATGTAACAAGGAGCTGGTTACAGAACGGTGTCGCCTCCTTCAGCGCGGCCTGGAGCCTGACACCAGGCTGTGGATGGTTCTGTCAAATCTGATATAACAAGGAGCTGGTTACAGAACGGTGTCACCTCCTTCAGCACGGCCTGGAGCCAGAGACCAGGCTGTGGATGGTCCTGTCAAATCTTATATAACAAGGAGCTGGTTACTGAACGGTGTCGCCTCCTTCAGCACGGCCTGGAGCCTGACACCAGGCTGTGGGTGGTCCTGTCAATTCAGATACAACACGGAGCTGGTTACAGACCGGTGTCGCCTCCTTCAGCACGGCCTGGAGCCTGAAACCAGGCTGTGGATGGTCCTGTCACATATGATATAACAAGGTGCTGGTTACACAACGGTGTCGCCTCCTTCAGCACGGCCTGGAGCCTGACACCAGGCTGTGGATGGTCCTGTCCAATCTGAAGTAACAAGGAGCTGGTTACAGCACGGTGTCGCCTCCTTCAGCACGGCCTGAAGCCTAACACCAGGCTGTGGATGGTCCTGTCAAATCTGATATAACAAGGAGCTGTTTACAGAACGGTGTCGCCTCCTTCAGCACGGCCTGGAGCCTGACACCAGGCTGTGGATGGTACTGTCAAATCTGATATAACAACGTGCTGGTTACAGAACGGTGTCGCCTCCTTCAGCAAGGCCTGGAGCCTGTCACCAGGCTGTGGATGGTCCTGTCAAATCTGATATAACAAGGAGCTGGTTACAGAACGGTGTCGCCTCCTTCAGCACAGTCTGGAGCCTGACACCAGGCTGTGGATGGTCCTGTGAATTCTGATATAACAAGGAGCTGGTTACAGAACGGTGTCGCCTCCTTCAGCACGGCCTGGAGCCTGACACCAGGCTGTGGATGGTCCTGTCAAATCTGATATAACAAGGAGCTGGTTACAGAACGGTGCTGCCTCCTTCCGCACGGCCTGGAGCCTGACACCAGGCTGTGGATGATCCTGTCAAATCTGATATAACAAGGAGCTGGTTACAGAACGGTGTCGCCTCCTTCAGCACGGCCTGGCGCCTGACACCAGGCTGTGGATGTTCCTCTCAAATCTGATCTTACAAGGTGCTGGTTACAGAACGGTGTCACCTCCTTCAGCACGGCCTGGAGCCTGACACCAGGCTGTGGATGGTCCTGTCAAATCTGATATAACAAGGAGCTGGTTACAGAACGGTGTCGCCTCCTTCAGCACGGCCTGGAGCCTGACACCAGGCTGTGGATGGTCCTGTCAAATCTGATATAACAAAGAGCTGGTTACAGAACGGTGTCACCTCCTTCAGCACGGCCTGGAGCCTGACACCAGGCTGTGGATGGTCCTGTCAAATCTGATACAACAAGGAGTTGGTTACAGAACGGTGTCGCCTCCTTCAGCACGGCCTGGAGCCTGACACCAGGCTGTGGATGGTACTGTCAAATCTGATATAACAACGTGCTGGTTACAGAACGGTGTCGCCTCCTTCAGCAAGGCCTGGAGCCTGTCACCAGGCTGTGGATGGTCCTGTCAAATCTGATAAAACAAGGAGCTGGTTACAGAACGGTGTCGCCTCCTTCCGCACAGCCTGGAGCCTGACACCAGGCTGTGGATGGTCCTGTCAATTCTGATATAACAAGGAGCTGGTTACAGAACGGTGTCGCCTCCTTCAGCACGGCCTGGAGCCTGACACCAGGCTGTGGATGGTCCTGTCAAATCTGATATAACAAGGAGCTGGTTACAGAACGGTGTTGCCTCCTTCAGCGCGGTCTGGAGCCTGACACCAGGCTGTGGGTGGTCCTGTCAAATCTGATACAACAAGGAGCTGGTTACAGAACGGTGTCGCCTCCTTCAGCACGGCCTGGAGCCTGACACCAGGCAGTGGATGGTCCTGTCAAATCTGATATAACAAGGTGCTGGTTACAGAACGGTGTCGCCTCCTTCAGCGCGGCCTGGAGCCTGACACCAGGCTGTGGGTGGTCCTGTCAAATCTGATACAACAAGGAGCTGGTTACAGAACGGTGTCGCCTCCTTCAGCACGGCCTGGAGCCTGACACCAGGCAGTGGATGGTCCTGTCAAATCTGATATAACAAGGTGCTGGTTACAGAACGGTGTCGCCTCCTTCAGCGCGGCCTGGAGCCTGACACCAGGCTGTGGATGGTCCTGTCGAATCTGATATAACAAGGTGCTGGTTACAGAACGGTGTCGCCTTACTTCAGCACGGCCTGGAGCCTGACACCAGGCTGGGGATGGTCCTGTCAAATCTGATATAACAAGGAGCTGGTTACAGAACGGTGTCGCCTCCTTCAGCACGGCTGGAGCCTGACACCAGGCTGTGGATGGTCCTGTCAAATCTGATATAGCAAGGTGCTGGTTACAGAACGGTGTCGCCTCCTTCAGCCCGGCCTGGAGCCTGGCACCAGGCTGTGGATGGTCCTGTCAAATCTGATATAACAAGGAGCTGGTTGCAGAAAGGTGTCGCCTCCTTCAGCACGGCCTGGAGCCTGACACCAGTCTGTGGATGGTCCTGTCAAATCTGATGTAACAAGGAGCCGGTTACAGAACGGTGTCGCCTCCTTCAGCACGGCCTGGAGCCTGACACCAGGCTGTGGATGGTCCTGTCAAATCTGATATAACAAGGAGCTGGTTACAGAACGGTGTCACCTCCTTCAGCACGGCCTGGAGCCAGAGACCAGGCTGTGGATGGTCCTGTCAAATCTTATATAACAAGGAGCTGGTTACTGAACGGTGTCGCCTCCTTCAGCACGGCCTGGAGCCTGACACCAGGCTGTGGGTGGTCCTGTCAATTCAGATACAACACGGAGCTGGTTACAGACCGGTGTCGCCTCCTTCAGCACGGCCTGGAGCCTGAAACCAGGCTGTGGATGGTCCTGTCACATATGATATAACAAGGTGCTGGTTACACAACGGTGTCGCCTCCTTCAGCACGGCCTGGAGCCTGACACCAGGCTGTGGATGGTCCTGTCCAATCTGAAGTAACAAGGAGCTGGTTACAGCACGGTGTCGCCTCCTTCAGCACGGCCTGAAGCCTGACACCAGGCTGTGGATGGTCCTGTCAAATCTGATATAACAAGGAGCTGTTTACAGAACGGTGTCGCCTCCTTCAGCACGGCCTGGAGCCTGTCACCAGGCTGTGGATGGTCCTGTCAAATCTGATATAACAAGGAGCTGGTTACAGAACGGTGTCGCCTCCTTCAGCACAGCCTGGAGCCTGACACCAGGCTGTGGATGGTCCTGTCAATTCTGATATAACAAGGAGCTGGTTACAGAACGGTGTCGCATCCTTCAGCACGGCCTGGAGCCTGACACCAGGCTGTGGATGGTCCTGTCAAATCTGATATAACAAGGTGCTGGTTACAGAACGGTGTCGCCTCCTTCAGCGCGGCCTGGAGCCTGACACCAGGCTGTGGATGGTCCTGTCAAATCTGATATAACAAGGTGCTGGTTACAGAACGGTGTCGCCTCCTTCAGCACGGCCTGGAGCCTGACACCAGGCTGTGGATGGTCCTGTCAAATCTGATATAACAAGGAGCTGGTTACAGAACGGTGTCGCCTCCTTCAGCACGGCCTGGAGCCTGACACCAGGCTGTGGATGGTCCTGTCAAATCTGATATAGCAAGGTGCTGGTTACAGAACGGTGTCGCCTCCTTCAGCCCGGCCTGGAGCCTGGCACCAGGCTGTGGATGGTCCTGTCAAATCTGATCTAACAAGGAGCTGGTTACAGAAAGGTGTCGCCTCCTTCAGCACGGCCTGGAGCCTGACACCAGTCTGTGGATGGTCCTGTCAAATCTGATGTAACAAGGAGCCGGTTACAGAACGGTGTCGCCTCCTTCAGCACGGCCTGGAGCCTGACACCAGGCTGTGGATGGTCCTGTCAAATCTGATGTAACAAGGAGCTGGTTACAGAACGGTGTCACCTCCTTCAGCATGGCCTGGAGCCTGACACCAGGCTGTGGATGGTCCTGTCAAATCTGATGTAACATGGAGCTGGTTACAGAACGGTGTCGCCTCCTTTAGCACGGCCTGGAGCCAGACACCAGGCTGTGGATGGTCCTGTCAAATCTGATATAACAAGGAGCTGGTTACAGAACGGTGTCGCCTCCTTCAGCGCGGCCTGGAGCCTGACACCAGGCTGTGGGTGGTCCTGTCAAATCTGATATAACAAGTAGCTGGTTACAGAACGGTGTCACCTCCTTCAGCACGGACTGGAGCCTGAGACCAGACTGTGGATGGTCCTGTCAAATATGATATAACAATGTGCTGGTTACACAACGGTGTCGCCTCCTTCAGCACGGCCTGGAGCCTGACACCAGGCTGTGTGTGGTCCTGTCAATTCAGATACAACACGGAGCTGGTTACAGACCGGTGTCGCCTCCTTCAGCACGGCCTGGAGCCTGAAACCAGGCTGTGGATGGTCCTGTCAAATATGATATAACAAGGTGCTGGTTACACAACGGTGTCGCCTCCTTCAGCACGGCCTGGAGCCTGACACCAGGCTGTGGATGGTCCTGTCCAATCTGAAGTAACAAGGAGCTGGTTACAGAACGGTGTCGCCTCCTTCAGCACGGCCTGGAGCCTGACACCAGGTTGTGGATGGTCCTGCCAAATCTGATATAACAAGGAGCTGTTTACAGAACGGTGTCGCCTCCTTCAGCGCGGCCTGGAGCCTGACACCAGGCTGTGGATGGTCCTGTCAAATCTGATATAACAAGGAGCTGGATACAGAACGGTGTCGCCTCATTCAGCGCGGCCTCGAGCCTGACACCAGGCTATGGATGGTCCTGTCAAATCGGATACAACAAGGAGCTGGTTACAGAACGGTGTCACCACCTTCAGCACGGCCTGGAGCCTGTCACCAGGCTGTGGATGGTCCTGTCAAATCTGATATAACAAGGTGCTGGTTACAGAACGGTGTCGCCTCCTTCAGCACGGCCTGGAGCCTGACACCAGGCTGTGGATGGTCCTGTCAAATCTGATATAACAAGTAGCTCGTTACAGAACGGTGTCGCCTCCTTCAGCACGGCCTGGAGCCTGACACCAGGTTCTGGATGGTTCTGTCAAATCTGATACAGCAAGGTGCTGGTTACAGAACGATGTCGCCTCCTTCAGCGCGGCCTGGAGCCTGACACCAGGCTGTGGATGGTCCTGTCAAATCTGATATAACAAGGAGCTGGTTGCAGAACGGTGTCGCCTCCTTCAGCATGGCCTGGAGCCTGACACCAGGCTGTGGATGGTCCTGTCAAATCTGATACAACAAGGAGCTGGTTACAGAACGGTGTCGCCTCCTTCAGCACGGCCTCGAGCCTGACACCAGGCTGTGGATGGTCCTGTCAAATCTGATATAACAAGGAGCTGTTTCCAAATCTGTGTCACCTCCTTCAGCACGGCGTGGAGCCTGACACCAGGCTGTGGATGGTCCTGTCATATCTGATACAACAAGGAGCTGGTTACAGAACGGTGTCGCCTCCTTCAGCACGGCCTGGAGCCTGTCACCAGGCTGTGGTTGGTCCTGTCCAATCTGATATTACAAGGAGCTGGTTACAGAACGGTGTGACCACCTTCAGCACAGCCTGGAGCCTGACACCAGGCTGTGGATGGTCCTGTCAAATCTGATATAACAAAGAGCTGGTTACAGAAAGGTTTCACCTCCTTCAGCACGGCCTGGAGCCTGACACCAGGCTGTGGATGGTCCTGTCAATTCTGATACAACAAGGAGCTGGTTACAGAACGTTGTCGCCTCCTTCAGCACGGCCTGGAGCCTGTCACCAGGCTGTGGATGGTCCTGTCAAATCTGATATAGCAAGGAGTTGGTTACAGAACGGTGTCGCCTCCTTCAGCACGGCCTGGAGCCTGACACCAGGCTGTGGATGGTCCTGTCAAATATGATACAAGGAGCTGGTTACAGAACGGTGTCACCTCCTTCAGCACGGCCTTGAGCCTGACACCAGGCTGTGGATGGTCCTGTAAAATCTGATATAACAAGGAGCTGGTTACAGAATGGTGTCGCCTCCTTCAGCACGGCCTGGAGCCTGACACCAGGCTGTGGATGGTCCTGTCAAACCTGATATAACAAGGAGCTGGTTACAGAACGGTGTCGCCTCCTTCAGCACGGCCTGGAGCCTGACACCAGGCTGTGGGTGGTCCTGTCAAATCTGATGTAACAAGGAGTTGGTTACAGAACGGTGTCGCCTTCTTCAGCACGGCCTGGAGCCTGACACCAGGCTGTGGATGGTCCTGTCAAATCTGATATAACAAGGAGCTGTTTACAGATCTGTGTCACCTCCTTCAGCACGGCGTGGATCCTGACACCAGGCTGTGGATGGTCCTGTCAAATCTTATACAACAAGATGCTGGTTACAGAACGGTGTCACCACCTTCAGCACGGCCTGGAGCCTGACACCAGGCTGTGGTTGGTCCTGTCAAATCTGATATAACAAGGAGCTGGTTACAGAACGGTGTGACCACCTTCAGAACAGCCTGGAGCCTGACACCAGGCTGTGGATGGTCCTGTCAAATCTGATATAACAAGGAGCTGGTTACAGAACAGTGTCACCTCCTTCAGCACGGCCTGGAGCCTGAGACCAGACTGTGGATGGTCCTGTCAAATATGATATAACAAGGTGTTGGTTACACAACGGTGTCGCCTCCTTCAGCACGGCCTGGAGCCTGACACCAGGCTGTGGGTGGTCCTGTCAATTCAGATACAACACGGAGCTGGTTACAGACCCGTGTCGCCTCCTTCAGCACGGCCTGGAGCCTGAAACCAGGCTGTGGATGGTCCTGTCAAATCTGATATAACAAGGAGCTGGATACAGAACGGTGTCGCCTCCTTCAGCGCGGCCTCGAGCCTGACACCAGGCTATGGATGGTCCTGTCAAATCTGATACAACAAGGAGCTGGTTGCAGAACGGTGTCACCACCTTCAGCACGGCCTGGAGCCTGTCACCAGGCTGTGGATGGTCCTGTCAAATCTGATATAACAAGGAGCTGGTTACAGAACGGTGTCGCCTCCTTCAGCACGGCCTGGAGCCTGACACCAGGTTGTGGATGGTCCTGTCAAATCTGATATAACAAGTAGCTCGTTACAGAACGGTGTCGCCTCCTTCAGCACGGCCTGGAGCCTGACACCAGGCTGTGCATGGTCCTGTCAAATCTGATACAGCAAGGTGCTGGTTACAGAACGGTGTCGCCTCCTTCAGCACGGCCTGGAGCCTGACACCAGGCTGTGGATGGTCCTGTCAAATCTGATATAACAAGGAGCTGGTTACAGAACGGTGTCGCCTCCTTCAGCATGGCCTGGAGCCTGACACCAGGCTGTGGATGGTCCTGTCAAATCTGATACAACAAGGAGCTGGTTACAGAACGGTGTCGCCTCCTTCAGCACGGCCTCGAGCCTGACACCAGGCTGTGGATGGTCCTGTCAAATCTGATATAACAAGGAGCTGTTTACAGATCTGTGTCACTTCCTTCAGCACGGCGTGGAGCCTGACACCAGGCTGTGGATGGTCCTGTCATATCTGATACAACAAGGAGCTGGTTACAGAACGGTGTCGCCTCCTTCAGCACGGCCTGGAGCCTGTCACCAGGCTGTGGTTGGTCCTGTCAAATCTGATATAACAAGGAGCTGGTTTCAGAACGGTGTGACCACCTTCAGCACAGCCTGGAGCCTGACACCAGGCTGTGGATGGTCCTGTCAAATCTGATATAACAAAGAGCTGGTTACAGAACGGTTTCACCTCCTTCAGCACGGCCTGGAGCCTGACACCAGGCTGTGGATGGTCCTGTCAATTCTGATACAACAAGGAGCTGGTTACAGAACGGTGTCGCCTCCTACAGCACGGCCTGGGGCCTGTCACCAGGCAGTGGATGGTCCTGTCAAATCTGATATAGCAAGGAGCTGGTTACAGAACGGTGTCGCCTCCTTCAGCACGGCCTGGAGCCTGACACCAGGCTGTGGATGGTCCTGTCAAATCTGATATAACAAGGAGCTGGTTACAGAATGGTGTCGCCTCCTTCAGCACGGCCTGGAGCCTGACACCAGGCTGTGGATGGTCCTGTCAAATCTGATATAACAAGGAGCTGTTTACAGATCTGTGTCACCTCCTTCAGCACGGCGTGGAGCCTGACACCAGGCTGTGGATGGTCCTGTCAAATCTTATGCAACAAGGAGCTGGTTACAGAACGGTGTGACCACCTTCAGAACAGCCTGGAGCCTGACACCAGGCTGTGGATGGTCCTGTCAAATCTGATACAACAAGGAGCTGGTTACAGAACGGTGTCGCCTCCTTCAGCACGGCCTGGAGCCTGTCACCAGGCTGTGGATGGTCCTGGCAAATATGATACAAGGAGCTGGTTACAGAACGGTGTCACCTCCTTCAGCACGGCCTGGAGCCTGACACCAGGCTGTGGATGGTACTGTAAAATCTGATATAACACGGTGCTGGTTACAGAACGGTGTCGCCTCCTTCAGCACGGCCTGGATTCTGACACCAGGCTCTGGGTGGTCCTGTCAAATCTGATACAAGGAGCTGGTTACAGAACGGTGTCACCTCCTTCAGCACGGCCTGGAGCCTGACACCAGGCTGTGGATGGTCCTGTGAAATCTGATATATCACGGTGCTGGTTACAGAACGGTGTCGCCTCCTTCAGCACGGCCTGGAGCCTGACACCAGGCTGTTGGTTGCCCTGTCAAATCTGATATAACAAGGAGCTGGTTACAGAACGGTGTCGCCTCCTTCAGCACGGCCCTAAGCCTGACACCAGGCTGTGGATGGTCCTGTCAAATCTGATATAACAAGGAGCTGGTTACAGAACGGTGTCGCCTCCTTCAGCACGGCCTGGAGCCTGACAACAGGCTGTGGATTGTCCTGTCAAATCTGATATAACAAGGTGCTGGTTACAGAACGGTGTCACCTCCTTCAGCACGGCCTGGAGCCTGACACCAGGCTGTGGATGGTCCTGTCAAATCTGATATAACAAGGAGCTGGTTACAGAACGGTGTCGCCTCCTTCAGCACGGCCTGGAGCCTGACACCAGGCTGTGGATGGTCCTGTCAAATCTGATATAACAAGTAGCTCGTTACAGAACGGTGTCGCCTCCTTCAGCACGGCCTGGAGCCTGACACCAGGTTCTGGATGGTTCTGTCAAATCTGATACAGCAAGGTGCTGGTTACAGAACGATGTCGCCTCCTTCAGCACGGCCTGGAGCCTGACACCAGGCTGTGGATGGTCCTGTCAAATCTGATATAACAAGGAGCTGGTTGCAGAACGGTGTCGCCTCCTTCAGCATGGCCTGGAGCCTGACACCAGGCTGTGGATGGTCCTGTCATATCTGATACAACAAGGAGCTGGTTACAGAACGGTGTCGCCTCCTTCAGCACGGCCTGGAGCCTGTCACCAGGCTGTGGTTGGTCCTGTCAAATCTGATATTACAAGGAGCTGGTTACAGAACGGTGTCGCCTCCTTCAGCACGGCCTGGAGCCTGACACCAGGCTGTGGATGGTCCTGTCAAATCTGATATAACAAGGAGCCGGTTACAGAACGGTGTCGCCTCCTTCAGCACGGCCTGGAGCCTGACACCAGGCTGTGGATGGTCCTGTCAAATCTGATGTAACAAGGAGCTGGTTACAGAACGGTGTCACCTCCTTCAGCATGGCCTGGAGCCTGACACCAGGCTGTGGATGGTCCTGTCAAATCTGATGTAACACGGAGCTGGTTACAGAACGGTGTCGCCTCCTTTAGCACGGCCTGGAGCCAGACACCAGGCTGTGGATGGTCCTGTCAAATCTGATATAACAAGGAGCTGGCTACAGAACGGTGTCGCCTCCTTCAGCGCGGCCTGGAGCCTGACACCAGGCTGTGGGTGGTCCTGTCAAATCTGATATAACAAGTAGCTGGTTAGAGAACGGTGTCACCTCCTTCAGCACGGACTGGAGCCTGAGACCAGACTGTGGATGGTCCTGTCAAATATGATATAACAATGTGCTGGTTACACAACGGTGTCGCCTCCTTCAGCACGGCCTGGAGCCTGACACCAGGCTGTGTGTGGTCCTGTCAATTCAGATACAACACGGAGCTGGTTACAGACCGGTGTCTCCTCCTTCAGCACGGCCTGGAGCCTGAAACCAGGCTGTGGATGGTCCTGTCAAATCTGATATAACAAGGAGCTGGATACAGAACGGTGTCGCCTCATTCAGCGCGGCCTCGAGCCTGACACCAGGCTATGGATGGTCCTGACAAATCGGATACAACAAGGAGCTGGTTACAGAACGGTGTCACCACCTTCAGCACGGCCTGGAGCCTGTCACCAGGCTGTGGATGGTCCTGTCAAATCTGATATAACAAGGAGCTGGTTACAGAACGGTGTCGCCTCCTTCAGCACGGCCTGGAGCCTGACACCAGGCTGTGGATGGTCCTGTCAAATCTGATATAACAAGTAGCTCGTTACAGAACGGTGTCGCCTCCTTCAGCACGGCCTGGAGCCTGACACCAGGTTCTGGATGGTTCTGTCAAATCTGATACAGCAAGGTGCTGGTTACAGAACGATGTCGCCTCCTTCAGCACGGCCTGGAGCCTGACACCAGGCTGTGGATGGTCCTGTCAAATCTGATATAACAAGGAGCTGGTTGCAGAACGGTGTCGCCTCCTTTAGCATGGCCTGGAGCCTGACACCAGGCTGTGGATGGTCCTGTCAAATCTGATACAACAAGGAGCTGGTTACAGAACGGTGTCGCCTCCTTCAGCACGGCCTCGAGCCTGACACCAGGCTGTGGATGGTCCTGTCAAATCTGATATAACAAGGAGCTGTTTACAAATCTGTGTCACCTCCTTCAGCACGGCGTGGAGCCTGACACCAGGCTGTGGATGGTCCTGTCATATCTGATACAACAAGGAGCTGGTTACAGAACGGTGTCGCCTCCTTCAGCACCGCCTGGAGCCTGTCACCAGGCTGTGGTTGGTCCTGTCCAATCTGATATTACAAGGAGCTGGTTACAGAACGGTGTGACCACCTTCAGCACAGCCTGGAGCCTGACACCAGGCTGTGGATGGTCCTGTCAAATCTGATATAACAAAGAGCTGGTTACAGAAAGGTTTCACCTCCTTCAGCACGGCCTGGAGCCTGACACCAGGCTGTGGATGGTCCTGTCAATTCTGATACAACAAGGAGCTGGTTACAGAACGTTGTCGCCTCCTTCAGCACGGCCTGGAGCCTGTCACCAGGCTGTGGATGGTCCTGTCAAATCTGATATAGCAAGGAGCTGGTTACAGAACGGTGTCGCCTCCTTCAGCACGGCCTGGAGCCTGACACCAGGCTGTGGATGGTCCTGTCAAATATGATACAAGGAGCTGGTTACAGAACGGTGTCACCTCCTTCAGCACGGCCTTGAGCCTGACACCAGGCTGTGGATGGTCCTGTCAAATCTGATATAACAAGGAGCTGGTTACAGAATGGTGTCGCCTCCTTCAGCACGGCCTGGAGCCTAACACCAGGCTGTGGATGGTCCTGTCAAACCTGATATAACAAGGAGCTGGTTACAGAACGGTGTCGCCTCCTTCAGCACGGCCTGGAGCCTGACACCAGGCTGTGGGTGGTCCTGTCAAATCTGATGTAACAAGGAGCTGGTTACAGAACGGTGTCGCCTTCTTCAGCACGGCCTGGAGCCTGACACCAGGCTGTGGATGGTCCTGTCAAATCTGATATAACAAGGAGCTGTTTACAGATCTGTGTCACCTCCTTCAGCACGGCGTGGAGCCTGACACCAGGCTGTGGATGGTCCTGTCAAATCTTATACAACAAGATGCTGGTTACAGAACGGTGTCACCACCTTCAGCACGGCCTGGAGCCTGACACCAGGCTGTGGTTGGTCCTGTCAAATCTGATATAACAAGGAGCTGGTTACAGAACGGTGTGACCACCTTCAGAACAGCCTGGAGCCTGACACCAGGCTGTGGATGGTCCTGTCAAATCTGATATAACAAGGAGCTGGTTACAGAACAGTGTCACCTCCTTCAGCACGGCCTGGAGCCTGAGACCAGACTGTGGATGGTCCTGTCAAATATGATATAACAAGGTGTTGGTTACACAACGGTGTCGCCTCCTTCAGCACGGCCTGGAGCCTGACACCAGGCTGTGGGTGGTCCTGTCAATTCAGATACAACACGGAGCTGGTTACAGACCGGTGTCGCCTCCTTCAGCACGGCCTGGAGCCTGAAACCAGGCTGTGGATGGTCCTGTCAAATCTGATATAACAAGGAGCTGGATACAGAACGGTGTCGCCTCCTTCAGCGCGGCCTCGAGCCTGACACCAGGCTATGGATGGTCCTGTCAAATCTGATACAACAAGGAGCTGGTTGCAGAACGGTGTCACCACCTTCAGCACGGCCTGGAGCCTGTCACCAGGCTGTGGATGGTCCTGTCAACTCTGATATAACAAGGAGCTGGTTACAGAACGGTGTCGCCTCCTTCAGCACGGCCTGGAGCCTGACACCAGGCTGTGGATGGTCCTGTCAAATCTGATATAACAAGTAGCTCGTTACAGAACGGTGTCGCCTCCTTCAGCACGGCCTGGAGCCTGACACCAGGCTGTGCATGGTCCTGTCAAATCTGATACAGCAAGGTGCTGGTTACAGAACGGTGTCGCCTCCTTCAGCACGGCCTGGAGCCTGACACCAGGCTGTGGATGGTCCTGTCAATTCTGATATAACAAGGAGCTGGTTACAGAACGGTGTCGCCTCCTTCAGCACGGCCTGGAGCCTGACACCAGGCAGTGGATGGTCCTGTCAAATCTGATATAACAAGTAGCTCGTTACAGAACGGTGTCGCCTCCTTCAGCACGGCCTGGAGCCTGACACCAGGTTCTGGATGGTTCTGTCAAATCTGATACAGCAAGGTGCTGGTTACAGAACGATGTCGCCTCCTTCAGCACGGCCTGGAGCCTGACACCAGGCTGTGGATGGTCCTGTCAAATCTGATATAACAAGGAGCTGGTTGCAGAACGGTGTCGCCTCCTTCAGCATGGCCTGGAGCCTGACACCAGGCTGTGGATGGTCCTGTCATATCTGATACAACAAGGAGCTGGTTACAGAACGGTGTCGCCTCCTTCAGCACGGCCTGGAGCCTGTCACCAGGCTGTGGTTGGTCCTGTCAAATCTGATATTACAAGGAGCTGGTTACAGAACGGTGTCGCCTCCTTCAGCACGGCCTGGAGCCTGACACCAGGCTGTGGATGGTCCTGTCAAATCTGATATAACAAGGAGCCGGTTACAGAACGGTGTCGCCTCCTTCAGCACGGCCTGGAGCCTGACACCAGGCTGTGGATGGTCCTGTCAAATCTGATGTAACAAGGAGCTGGTTACAGAACGGTGTCACCTCCTTCAGCATGGCCTGGAGCCTGACACCAGGCTGTGGATGGTCCTGTCAAATCTGATGTAACACGGAGCTGGTTACAGAACGGTGTCGCCTCCTTTAGCACGGCCTGGAGCCAGACACCAGGCTGTGGATGGTCCTGTCAAATCTGATATAACAAGGAGCTGGCTACAGAACGGTGTCGCCTCCTTCAGCGCGGCCTGGAGCCTGACACCAGGCTGTGGGTGGTCCTGTCAAATCTGATATAACAAGTAGCTGGTTACAGAACGGTGTCACCTCCTTCAGCACGGACTGGAGCCTGAGACCAGACTGTGGATGGTCCTGTCAAATATGATATAACAATGTGCTGGTTACACAACGGTGTCGCCTCCTTCAGCACGGCCTGGAGCCTGACACCAGGCTGTGTGTGGTCCTGTCAATTCAGATACAACACGGAGCTGGTTACAGACCGGTGTCGCCTCCTTCAGCACGGCCTGGAGCCTGAAACCAGGCTGTGGATGGTCCTGTCAAATATGATATAACAAGGTGCTGGTTACACAACGGTGTCGCCTCCTTCAGCGCGGCCTGGAGCCTGACACCAGGCTGTGGATGGTCCTGTCCAATCTGAAGTAACAAGGAGCTGGTTACAGAACGGTGTCGCCTCCTTCAGCACGGCCTGGAGCCTGACACCAGGCTGTGCATGGTCCTGCCAAATCTGATATAACAAGGAGCTGTTTACAGAACGGTGTCGCCTCCTTAAGCGCGGCCTGGAGCCTGACACCAGGCTGTGGATGGTCCTGTCAAATCTGATATAACAAGGAGCTGGATACAGAACGGTGTCGCCTCATTCAGCGCGGCCTCGAGCCTGACACCAGGCTATGGATGGTCCTGTCAAATCGGATACAACAAGGAGCTGGTTACAGAACGGTGTCACCACCTTCAGCACGGCCTGGAGCCTGTCACCAGGCTGTGGATGGTCCTGTCAAATCTGATATAACAAGGAGCTGGTTACAGAACGGTGTCGCCTCCTTCAGCACGGCCTGGAGCCTGACACCAGGCTGTGGATGGTCCTGTCAAATCTGATATAACAAGTAGCTCGTTACAGAACGGTGTCGCCTCCTTCAGCACGGCCTGGAGCCTGACACCAGGTTCTGGATGGTTCTGTCAAATCTGATACAGCAAGGTGCTGGTTACAGAACGATGTCGCCTCCTTCAGCACGGCCTGGAGCCTGACACCAGGCTGTGGATGGTCCTGTCAAATCTGATATAACAAGGAGCTGGTTGCAGAACGGTGTCGCCTCCTTCAGCATGGCCTGGAGCCTGACACCAGGCTGTGGATGGTCCTGTCAAATCTGATACAACAAGGAGCTGGTTACAGAACGGTGTCGCCTCCTTCAGCACGGCCTCGAGCCTGACACCAGGCTGTGGATGGTCCTGTCAAATCTGATATAACAAGGAGCTGTTTACAAATCTGTGTCACCTCCTTCAGCAAGGCGTGGAGCCTGACACCAGGCTGTGGATGGTCCTGTCATATCTGATACAACAAGGATCTGGTTACAGAACGGTGTCGCCTCCTTCAGCACGGCCTGGAGCCTGTCACCAGGCTGTGGTTGGTCCTGTCCAATCTGATATTACAAGGAGCTGGTTACAGAACGGTGTGACCACCTTCAGCACAGCCTGGAGCCTGACACCAGGCTGTGGATGGTCCTGTCAAATCTGATATAACAAAGGGCTGGTTACAGAAAGGTTTCACCTCCTTCAGCACGGCCTGGAGCCTGACACCAGGCTGTGGATGGTCCTGTCAATTCTGATACAACAAGGAGCTGGTTACAGAACGTTGTCGCCTCCTTCAGCACGGCCTGGAGCCTGTCACCAGGCTGTGGATGGTCCTGTCAAATCTGATATAGCAAGGAGCTGGTTACAGAACGGTGTCGCCTCCTTCAGCACGGCCTGGAGCCTGACACCAGGCTGTGGATGGTCCTGTCAAATATGATACAAGGAGCTGGTTACAGAACGGTGTCACCTCCTTCAGCACGGCCTTGAGCCTGACACCAGGCTGTGGATGGTCCTGTCAAATCTGATATAACAAGGAGCTGGTTACAGAATGGTGTCGCCTCCTTCAGCACGGCCTGGAGCCTGACACCAGGCTGTGGATGGTCCTGTCAAACCTGATATAACAAGGAGGTGGTTACAGAACGGTGTCGCCTCCTTCAGCACGGCCTGGAGCCTGACACCAGGCTGTGGGTGGTCCTGTCAAATCTGATGTAACAAGGAGCTGGTTACAGAACGGTGTCGCCTTCTTCAGCACGGCCTGGAGCCTGACACCAGGCTGTGGATGGTCCTGTCAAATCTGATATAACAAGGAGCTGTTTACAGATCTGTGTCACCTCCTTCAGCACGGCGTGGAGCCTGACACCAGGCTGTGGATGGTCCTGTCAAATCTTATACAACAAGATGCTGGTTACAGAACGGTGTCACCACCTTCAGCACGGCCTGGAGCCTGACACCAGGCTGTGGTTGGTCCTGTCAAATCTGATATAACAAGGAGCTGGTTACAGAACGGTGTGACCACCTTCAGAACAGCCTGGAGCCTGACACCAGGCTGTGGATAGTCCTGTCAAATCTGATATAACAAGGAGCTGGTTACAGAACAGTGTCACCTCCTTCAGCACGGCCTGGAGTCTGAGACCAGACTGTGGATGGTCCTGTCAAATATGATATAACAAGGTGTTGGTTACACAACGGTGTCGCCTCCGTCAGCACGGCCTGGAGCCTGACACCAGGCTGTGGGTGGTCCTGTCAATTCAGATACAACACGGAGCTGGTTACAGACCGGTGTCGCCTCCTTCAGCACGGCCTGGAGCCTGAAACCAGGCTGTGGATGGTCCTGTCAAATCTGATATAACAAGGAGCTGGATACAGAACGGTGTCGCCTCCTTCAGCGCGGCCTCGAGCCTGACACCAGGCTATGGATGGTCCTGTCAAATCTGATACAACAAGGAGCTGGTTGCAGAACGGTGTCACCACCTTCAGCACGGCCTGGAGCCTGTCACCAGGCTGTGGATGGTCCTGTCAAATCTGATATAACAAGGAGCTGGTTACAGAACGGTGTCGCCTCCTTCAGCACGGCCTGGAGCCTGACACCAGGCTGTGGATGGTCCTGTCAAATCTGATATAACAAGTAGCTCGTTACAGAACGGTGTCGCCTCCTTCAGCACGGCCTGGAGCCTGACACCAGGCTGTGCATGGTCCTGTCAAATCTGATACAGCAAGGTGCTGGTTACAGAACGGTGTCGCCTCCTTCAGCACGGCCTGGAGCCTGACACCAGGCTGTGGATGGTCCTGTCAAATCTGATATAACAAGGAGCTGGTTACAGAACGGTGTCGCCTCCTTCAGCATGGCCTGGAGCCTGACACCAGGCTGTGGATGGTCCTGTCAAATCTGATACAACAAGGAGCTGGTTACAGAACGGTGTCGCCTCCTTCAGCACGGCCTCGAGCCTGACACCAGGCTGTGGATGGTCCTGTCAAATCTGATATAACAAGGAGCTGTTTACAGATCTGTGTCACCTCCTTCAGCACGGCGTGGAGCCTGACACCAGGCTGTGGATGGTCCTGTCAAATCTTATGCAACAAGGAGCTGGTTACAGAACGGTGTGACCACCTTCAGAACAGCCTGGAGCCTGACACCAGGCTGTGGATGGTCCTGTCAAATCTGATACAACAAGGAGCTGGTTACAGAACGGTGTCGCCTCCTTCAGCACGGCCTGGAGCCTGTCACCAGGCTGTGGTTGGTCCTGTCAAATCTGATATAACAAGGATCTGGTTACAGAACGGTGTGACCACCTTCAGCACAGCCTGGAGCCTGACACCAGGCTGTGGATGGTCCTGTCAAATCTGATATAACAAAGAGCTGGTTACAGAACGGTTTCACCTCCTTCAGCACGGCCTGGAGCCTGACACCAGGCTGTGGATGGTCCTGTCAATTCTGATACAACAAGGAGCTGGTTACAGAACGGTGTCGCCTCCTACAGCACGGCCTGGAGCCTGTCACCAGGCTGTGGATGGTCCTGTCAAATCTGATATAGCAAGGAGCTGGTTACAGAACGGTGTCGCCTCCTTCAGCACGGCCTGGAGCCTGACACCAGGCTGTGGATGGTCCTGTCAAATCTGATATAACAAGGAGCTGGTTACAGAATGGTGTCGCCTCCTTCAGCACGGCCTGGAGCCTGACACCAGGCTGTGGATGGTCCTGTCAAATCTGATATAACAAGGAGCTGTTTACAGATCTGTGTCACCTCCTTCAGCACGGCGTGGAGCCTGACACCAGGCTGTGGATGGTCCTGTCAAATCTTATGCAACAAGGAGCTGGTTACAGAACGGTGTGACCACCTTCAGAACAGCCTGGAGCCTGACACCAGGCTGTGGATGGTCCTGTCAAATCTGATACAACAAGGAGCTGGTTACAGAACGGTGTCGCCTCCTTCAGCACGGCCTGGAGCCTGTCACCAGGCTGTGGATGGTCCTGGCAAATATGATACAAGGAGCTGGTTACAGAACGGTGTCACCTCCTTCAGCACGGCCTGGAGCCTGACACCAGGCTGTGGATGGTACTGTAAAATCTGATATAACACGGTGCTGGTTACAGAACGGTGTCGCCTCCTTCAGCACGGCCTGGATTCTGACACCAGGCTCTGGGTGGTCCTGTCAAATCTGATACAAGGAGCTGGTTACAGAACGGTGTCACCTCCTTCAGCACGGCCTGGAGCCTGACACCAGGCTGTGGATGGTCCTGTGAAATCTGATATATCACGGTGCTGGTTACAGAACGGTGTCGCCTCCTTCAGCACGGCCTGGAGCCTGACACCAGGCTGTGGATGGTCCTGTCAAATCTGATATAACAAGGAGCTGGTTACAGAACGGTGTCGCCTCCTTCAGCACGGCCTGGAGCCTGACACCAGGCTGTGGGTGGTCCTGTCAATTCAGATACAACACGGAGCTGGTTACAGACCGGTGTCGCCTCCTTCAGCACGGCCTGGAGCCTGAAACCAGGCTGTGGATGGTCCTGTCAAATCTGATATAACAAGGAGCTGGATACAGAACGGTGTCGCCTCCTTCAGCGCGGCCTCGAGCCTGACACCAGGCTATGGATGGTCCTGTCAAATCTGATACAACAAGGAGCTGGTTGCAGAACGGTGTCACCACCTTCAGCACGGCCTGGAGCCTGTCACCAGGCTGTGGATGGTCCTGTCAAATCTGATATAACAAGGAGCTGGTTACAGAACGGTGCCGCCTCCTTCAGCACGGCCTGGAGCCTGACACCAGGCTGTGGATGGTCCTGTCAAATCTGATATAACAAGTAGCTCGTTACAGAACGGTGTCGCCTCCTTCAGCACGGCCTGGAGCCTGACACCAGGCTGTGCATGGTCCTGTCAAATCTGATACAGCAAGGTGCTGGTTACAGAACGGTGTCGCCTCCTTCAGCACGGCCTGGAGCCTGACACCAGGCTGTGGATGGTCCTGTCAAATCTGATATAACAAGGAGCTGGTTACAGAACGGTGTCGCCTCCTTCAGCATGGCCTGGAGCCTGACACCAGGCTGTGGATGGTCCTGTCAAATCTGATACAACAAGGAGCTGGTTACAGAACGGTGTCGCCTCCTTCAGCACGGCCTCGAGCCTGACACCAGGCTGTGGATGGTCCTGTCAAATCTGATATAACAAGGAGCTGTTTACAGATCTGTGTCACCTCCTTCAGCACGGCGTGGAGCCTGACACCAGGCTGTGGATGGTCCTGTCAAATCTTATGCAACAAGGAGCTGGTTACAGAACGGTGTGACCACCTTCAGAACAGCCTGGAGCCTGACACCAGGCTGTGGATGGTCCTGTCAAATCTGATACAACAAGGAGCTGGTTACAGAACGGTGTCGCCTCCTTCAGCACGGCCTGGAGCCTGTCACCAGGCTGTGGTTGGTCCTGTCAAATCTGATATAACAAGGATCTGGTTACAGAACGGTGTGACCACCTTCAGCACAGCCTGGAGCCTGACACCAGGCTGTGGATGGTCCTGTCAAATCTGATATAACAAAGAGCTGGTTACAGAACGGTTTCACCTCCTTCAGCACGGCCTGGAGCCTGACACCAGGCTGTGGATGGTCCTGTCAATTCTGATACAACAAGGAGCTGGTTACAGAACGGTGTCGCCTCCTACAGCACGGCCTGGAGCCTGTCACCAGGCTGTGGATGGTCCTGTCAAATCTGATATAGCAAGGAGCTGGTTACAGAACGGTGTCGCCTCCTTCAGCACGGCCTGGAGCCTGACACCAGGCTGTGGATGGTCCTGTCAAATCTGATATAACAAGGAGCTGGTTACAGAATGGTGTCGCCTCCTTCAGCACGGCCTGGAGCCTGACACCAGGCTGTGGATGGTCCTGTCAAATCTGATATAACAAGGAGCTGTTTACAGATCTGTGTCACCTCCTTCAGCACGGCGTGGAGCCTGACACCAGGCTGTGGATGGTCCTGTCAAATCTTATGCAACAAGGAGCTGGTTACAGAACGGTGTGACCACCTTCAGAACAGCCTGGAGCCTGACACCAGGCTGTGGATGGTCCTGTCAAATCTGATACAACAAGGAGCTGGTTACAGAACGGTGTCGCCTCCTTCAGCACGGCCTGGAGCCTGTCACCAGGCTGTGGATGGTCCTGGCAAATATGATACAAGGAGCTGGTTACAGAACGGTGTCACCTCCTTCAGCACGGCCTGGAGCCTGACACCAGGCTGTGGATGGTACTGTAAAATCTGATATAACACGGTGCTGGTTACAGAACGGTGTCGCCTCCTTCAGCACGGCCTGGATTCTGACACCAGGCTCTGGGTGGTCCTGTCAAATCTGATACAAGGAGCTGGTTACAGAACGGTGTCACCTCCTTCAGCACGGCCTGGAGCCTGACACCAGGCTGTGGATGGTCCTGTGAAATCTGATATATCACGGTGCTGGTTACAGAACGGTGTCGCCTCCTTCAGCACGGCCTGGAGCCTGACACCAGGCTGTGGATGGTCCTGTCAAATCTGATATAACAAGGAGCTGGTTACAGAACGGTGTCGCCTCCTTCAGCACGGCCTGGAGCCTGACACCAGGCTGTGGATTGTCCTGTCAAATCTGATATAACAAGGTGCTGGTTACAGAACGGTGTCACCTCCTTCAGCACGGCCTGGAGCCTGACACCAGGCTGTGGATGGTCCTGTCAAATCTGATATAACAAGGAGCTGGTTACAGAACGGTGTCGCCTCCTTCAGCACGGCCTGGAGCCTGACACCAGGCTGTGGATGGTCCTGTCAAATCTGATATAACAAGTAGCTCGTTACAGAACGGTGTCGCCTCCTTCAGCACGGCCTGGAGCCTGACACCAGGTTCTGGATGGTTCTGTCAAATCTGATACAGCAAGGTGCTGGTTACAGAACGATGTCGCCTCCTTCAGCACGGCCTGGAGCCTGACACCAGGCTGTGGATGGTCCTGTCAAATCTGATATAACAAGGAGCTGGTTGCAGAACGGTGTCGCCTCCTTCAGCATGGCCTGGAGCCTGACACCAGGCTGTGGATGGTCCTGTCATATCTGATACAACAAGGAGCTGGTTACAGAACGGTGTCGCCTCCTTCAGCACGGCCTGGAGCCTGTCACCAGGCTGTGGTTGGTCCTGTCAAATCTGATATTACAAGGAGCTGGTTACAGAACGGTGTGACCACCTTCAGCACAGCCTGGAGCCTGACACCAGGCTGTGGATGGTCCTGTCAAATCTGATATAACAAAGAGCTGGTTACAGAAAGGTTTCACCTCCTTCAGCACGGCCTGGAGCCTGACACCAGGCTGTGGATGGTCCTGTCAATTCTGATACAACAAGGAGCTGGTTACAGAACGTTGTCGCCTCCTTCAGCACGGCCTGGAGCCTGTCACCAGGCTGTGGATGGTCCTGTCAAATCTGATATAGCAAGGAGCTGGTTACAGAACGGTGTCGCCTCCTTCAGCACGGCCTGGAGCCTGACACCAGGCTGTGGATGGTCCTGTCAAATATGATACAAGGAGCTGGTTACAGAACGGTGTCACCTCCTTCAGCACGGCCTTGAGCCTGACACCAGGCTGTGGATGGTCCTGTCAAATCTGATATAACAAGGAGCTGGTTACAGAATGGTGTCGCCTCCTTCAGCACGGCCTGGAGCCTGACACCAGGCTGTGGATGGTCCTGTCAAACCTGATATAACAAGGAGCTGGTTACAGAACGGTGTCGCCTCCTTCAGCACGGCCTGGAGCCTGACACCAGGCTGTGGGTGGTCCTGTCAAATCTGATGTAACAAGGAGCTGGTTACAGAACGGTGTCGCCTTCTTCAGCACGGCCTGGAGCCTGACACCAGGCTGTGGATGGTCCTGTCAAATCTGATATAACAAGGAGCTGTTTACAGATCTGTGTCACCTCCTTCAGCACGGCGTGGAGCCTGACACCAGGCTGTGGATGGTCCTGTCAAATCTTATACAACAAGATGCTGGTTACAGAACGGTGTCACCACGTTCAGCACGGCCTGGAGCCTGACACCAGGCTGTGGTTGGTCCTGTCAAATCTGATATAACAAGGAGCTGGTTACAGAACGGTGTGACCACCTTCAGAACAGCCTGGAGCCTGACACCAGGCTGTGGATGGTCCTGTCAAATCTGATATAACAAGGAGCTGGTTACAGAACAGTGTCACCTCCTTCAGCACGGCCTGGAGCCTGAGACCAGACTGTGGATGGTCCTGTCAAATATGATATAACAAGGTGTTGGTTACACAACGGTGTCGCCTCCTTCAGCACGGCCTGGAGCCTGACACCAGGCTGTGGGTGGTCCTGTCAATTCAGATACAACACGGAGCTGGTTACAGACCGGTGTCGCCTCCTTCAGCACGGCCTGGAGCCTGAAACCAGGCTGTGGATGGTCCTGTCAAATCTGATATAACAAGGAGCTGGATACAGAACGGTGTCGCCTCCTTCAGCGCGGCCTCGAGCCTGACACCAGGCTATGGATGGTCCTGTCAAATCTGATACAACAAGGAGCTGGTTGCAGAACGGTGTCACCACCTTCAGCACGGCCTGGAGCCTGTCACCAGGCTGTGGATGGTCCTGTCAAATCTGATATAACAAGGAGCTGGTTACAGAACGGTGTCGCCTCCTTCAGCACGGCCTGGAGCCTGACACCAGGCTGTGGATGGTCCTGTCAAATCTGATATAACAAGTAGCTCGTTACAGAACGGTGTCGCCTCCTTCAGCACGGCCTGGAGCCTGACACCAGGCTGTGCATGGTCCTGTCAAATCTGATACAGCAAGGTGCTGGTTACAGAACGGTGTCGCCTCCTTCAGCACGGCCTGGAGCCTGACACCAGGCTGTGGATGGTCCTGTCAAATCTGATATAACAAGGAGCTGGTTACAGAACGGTGTCGCCTCCTTCAGCATGGCCTGGAGCCTGACACCAGGCTGTGGATGGTCCTGTCAAATCTGATACAACAAGGAGCTGGTTACAGAACGGTGTCGCCTCCTTCAGCACGGCCTCGAGCCTGAAACCAGGCTGTGGATGGTCCTTTCAAATCTGATATAACAAGGAGCTGTTTACAAATCTGTGTCACCTCCTTCAGCACGGCGTGGAGCCTGACACCAGGCTGTGGATGGTCCTGTCATATCTGATACAACAAGGAGCTGGTTACAGAACGGTGTCGCCTCCTTCAGCACGGCCTGGAGCCTGTCACCAGGCTGTGGTTGGTCCTGTCAAATCTGATATAACAAGGAGCTGGTTACAGAACGGTGTGACCACCTTCAGCACAGCCTGGAGCCTGACACCAGGCTGTGGATGGTCCTGTCAAATCTGATATAACAAAGAGCTGGTTACAGAACGGTTTCACCTCCTTCAGCACGGCCTGGAGCCTGACACCAGGCTGTGGATGGTCCTGTCAATTCTGATACAACAAGGAGCTGGTTACAGAACGGTGTCGCCTCCTACAGCACGGCCTGGAGCCTGTCACCAGGCTGTGGATGGTCCTGTCAAATCTGATATAGCAAGGAGCTGGTTACAGAACGGTGTCGCCTCCTTCAGCACGGCCTGGAGCCTGACACCAGGCTGTGGATGGTCCTGTCAAATCTGATATAACAAGGAGCTGGTTACAGAATGGTGTCGCCTCCTTCAGCACGGCCTCGAGCCTGACACCAGGCTGTGGATGGTCCTGTCAAATCTGATATAACAAGGAGCTGTTTACAGATCTGTGTCACCTCCTTCAGCACAGCGTGGAGCCTGACACCAGGCTGTGGATGGTCCTGTCAAATCTTATGCAACAAGGAGCTGGTTACAGAACGGTGTGACCACCTTCAGAACAGCCTGGAGCCTGACACCAGGCTGTGGATGGTCCTGTCAAATCTGATACAACAAGGAGCTGGTTACAGAACGGTGTCGCCTCCTTCAGCACGGCCTGGAGCCTGTCACCAGGCTGTGGATGGTCCTGGCAAATATGATACAAGGAGCTGGTTACAGAACGGTGTCACCTCCTTCAGCACGGCCTGGAGCCTGACACCAGGCTGTGGATGGTATTGTAAAATCTGATATAACACGGTGCTGGTTACAGAACGGTGTCGCCTCCTTCAGCACGGCCTGGATTCTGACACCAGGCTCTGGGTGGTCCTGTCAAATCTGATACAAGGAGCTGGGTACAGAACGGTGTCACCTCCTTCAGCACGGCCTGGAGCCTGACACCAGGCTGTGGATGGTCCTGTGAAATCTGATATATCGCGGTGCTGGTTACAGAACGGTGTCGCCTCCTTCAGCACGGCCTGGAGCCTGACACCAGGCTGTTGGTGGCCCTGTCAAATCTGATATAACAAGGAGCTGGTTACAGAACGGTGTCGCCTCCTTCAGCACGGCCCTAAGCCTGACACCAGGCTGTGGATGGTCCTGTCAAATCTGATATAACAAGGAGCTGGTTACAGAACGGTGTCGCCTCCTTCAGCACGGCCTGGAGCCTGACACCAGGCTGTGGATTGTCCTGTCAAATCTGATATAACAAGGTGCTGGTTACAGAACGGTGTCACCTCCTTCAGCACGGCCTGGAGCCTGACACCAGGCTGTGGATGGTCCTGACAAATCTGATATAACAAGGAGCTGGTTACAGAACGGTGTCGCCTCCTTCAGCACGGCCTCGAGCCTGACACCAGGCTGTGGATGGTCCTGTCAAATCTGATATAACAAGGAGCTGTTTACAGATCTGTGTCACCACCTTCAGCACGGCGTGGAGCCTGACACCAGGCTGTGGATGGTCCTGTCATATCTGATACAACAAGGAGCTGGTTACAGAACGGTGTCGCCTCCTTCAGCACGGCCTGGAGCCTGTCACCAGGCTGTGGTTGGTCCTGTCAAATCTGATATAACAAGGAGCTGGTTACAGAACGGTGTGACCACCTTCAGCACAGCCTGGAGCCTGACACCAGGCTGTGGATGGTCCTGTCAAATCTGATATAACAAAGAGCTGGTTACAGAACGGTTTCACCTCCTTCAGCACGGCCTGGAGCCTGACACCAGGCTGTGGATGGTCCTGTCAATTCTGATACAACAAGGAGCTGGTTACAGAACGGTGTCGCCTCCTACAGCACGGCCTGGAGCCTGTCACCAGGCTGTGGATGGTCCTGTCAAATCTGATATAGCAAGGAGCTGGTTACAGAACGGTGTCGCCTCCTTCAGCACGGCCTGGAGCCTGACACCAGGCTGTGGATGGTCCTGTCAAATCTGATATAACAAGGAGCTGGTTACAGAATGGTGTCGCCTCCTTCAGCACGGCCTGGAGCCTGACACCAGGCTGTGGATGGTCCTGACAAATCTGATATAACAAGGAGCTGGTTACAGAACGGTGTCGCCTCCTTCAGCACGGCCTCGAGCCTGACACCAGGCTGTGGATGGTCCTGTCAAATCTGATATAACAAGGAGCTGTTTACAGATCTGTGTCACCACCTTCAGCACGGCGTGGAGCCTGACACCAGGCTGTGGATGGTCCTGTCATATCTGATACAACAAGGAGCTGGTTACAGAACGGTGTCGCCTCCTTCAGCACGGCCTGGAGCCTGTCACCAGGCTGTGGTTGGTCCTGTCAAATCTGATATAACAAGGAGCTGGTTACAGAACGGTGTGACCACCTTCAGCACAGCCTGGAGCCTGACACCAGGCTGTGGATGGTCCTGTCAAATCTGATATAACAAAGAGCTGGTTACAGAACGGTTTCACCTCCTTCAGCACGGCCTGGAGCCTGACACCAGGCTGTGGATGGTCCTGTCAATTCTGATACAACAAGGAGCTGGTTACAGAACGGTGTCGCCTCCTACAGCACGGCCTGGAGCCTGTCACCAGGCTGTGGATGGTCCTGTCAAATCTGATATAGCAAGGAGCTGGTTACAGAACGGTGTCGCCTCCTTCAGCACGGCCTGGAGCCTGACACCAGGCTGTGGATGGTCCTGTCAAATCTGATATAACAAGGAGCTGGTTACAGAATGGTGTCGCCTCCTTCAGCACGGCCTGGAGCCTGACACCAGGCTGTGGATGGTCCTGTCAAATCTGATATAACAAGGAGCTGTTTACAGATCTGTGTCACCTCCTTCAGCACGGCGTGGAGCCTGACACCAGGCTGTGGATGGTCCTGTCAAATCTTATGCAACAAGGAGCTGGTTACAGAACGGTGTGACCACCTTCAGAACAGCCTGGAGCCTGACACCAGGCTGTGGATGGTCCTGTCAAATCTGATACAACAAGGAGCTGGTTACAGAACG
Source organism: Scyliorhinus torazame (assembly GCF_047496885.1). Lineage (NCBI taxonomy): Eukaryota > Metazoa > Chordata > Chondrichthyes > Carcharhiniformes > Scyliorhinidae > Scyliorhinus > Scyliorhinus torazame. The sequence goes on along the minus strand of NW_027307808.1, from coordinate 450,650 downwards.
GTGTCGCCTCCTTCAGCACGGCCTGGAGCCTGTCACCAGGCTGTGGATGGTCCTGGCAAATATGATACAAGGAGCTGGTTACAGAACGGTGTCACCTCCTTCAGCACGGCCTGGAGCCTGACACCAGGCTGTGGATGGTACTGTAAAATCTGATATAACACGGTGCTGGTTACAGAACGGTGTCGCCTCCTTCAGCACGGCCTGGATTCTGACACCAGGCTCTGGGTGGTCCTGTCAAATCTGATACAAGGAGCTGGTTACAGAACGGTGTCACCTCCTTCAGCACGGCCTGGAGCCTGACACCAGGCTGTGGATGGTCCTGTGAAATCTGATATATCACGGTGCTGGTTACAGAACGGTGTCGCCTCCTTCAGCACGGCCTGGAGCCTGACACCAGGCTGTTGGTGGCCCTGTCAAATCTGATATAACAAGGAGCTGGTTACAGAACGGTGTCGCCTCCTTCAGCACGGCCCTAAGCCTGACACCAGGCTGTGGATGGTCCTGTCAAATCTGATATAACAAGGATCTGGTTACAGAGCGGTGTCGCCTCCTTCAGCACGGCCTGGAGCCTGACACCAGGCTGTGGATTGTCCTGTCAAATCTGATATAACAAGGTGCTGGTTACAGAACGGTGTCACCTCCTTCAGCACGGCCTGGAGCCTGACACCAGGCTGTGGATGGTCCTGACAAATCTGATATAACACGGAGCTGCTTACAGAACGGTGTCGCCTCCTTCAGCACGGCCTGGAGCCTGACACCAGTCTGTGGATGGTCCTGTCAAATCTGATGTAACAAGGAGCTGCTTACAGAACGGTGTCGCCTCCTTCAGCACGGCCTGGAGCCTGTCACCAGGCTGTGGATGGTCCTGTCAAATCTGATATAGCAAGGAGCTGGTACAGAACGGTGTCGCCTCCTTCAGCCCGGCCTGGAGCCTGACACCAGGCTGTGGATGGTCCTGTCAAATATGATACAAGGAGCTGGTTACAGAACGGTGTCACCTCCTTCAGCACGGCCTGGAGCCTGACACCAGGCTGTGGATGGTCCTGTCAAATCTGATATAACAAGGAGCTGGTTACAGAATGGTGTCGCCTCCTTCAGCACGGCCTGGAGCCTGACACCAGGCTGTGGATGGTCCTGTCAAATCTGATATAACAAGGAGCTGTTTACAGATCTGTGTCACCTCCTTCAGCACGGCGTGGAGCCTGACACCAGGCTGTGGATGGTCCTGTCAAATCTTATACAACAAGGAGCTGGTTACAGAACGGTGTGACCACCTTCAGAACAGCCTGGAGCCTGACACCAGGCTGTGGATGGTCCTGTCAAATCTGATACAACAAGGAGCTGGTTACAGAACGGTGTCGCCTCCTTCAGCACGGCCTGGAGCCTGTCACCAGGCTGTGGATGGTCCTGTCAAATCTGATACAACAAGGAGCTGGTTACAGAACGGTGTCGCCTCCTTCAGCACGGCCTGGAGCCTGTCACCAGGCTGTGGATGGTCCTGTCAAATCTGATATAGCAATGAGCTGGTTACAGAATGGTGTCGCCTCCTTCAGCACGGCCTGGAGCCTGACACCAGGCTCTGGATGGTCCTGTCAAATATGATACAAGGAGCTGGTTACAGAACGGTGTCACCTCCTTCAGCACGGCCTGGAGCCTGACACCAGGCTGTGGATGGTACTGTCAAATCTGATATAACACGGTGCTGGTTACAGAACGGTGTCGCCTCCTTCAGCACGGCCTGGAGTCTGACACCAGGCTGTGGGTGGTCCTGTCAAATCTGATACAAGGAGCTGGTTACAGAACGGTGTCACCTCCTTCAGCACGGCCTGGAGCCTGACACCAGGCTGTGGATGGTCCTGTCAAATCTGATATATCACGGTGCTGGTTACAGAACGGTGTCGCCTCCTTCAGCACGGCCTGGAGCCTGACACCAGGCTGTTGGTGGCCCTGTCAAATCTGATATTACAAGGAGCTGGTTACAGAACGGTGTCGCCTCCTTCAGCACGGCCTGGAGCCTGACACCAGGCTGTGGATTGTCCTTTCAAATCTGATATAACAAGGTGCTGGTTACAGAACGGTGTCACCTCCTTCAGCACGGCCTGGAGCCTGACACCAGGCTGTGGATGGTCCTGACAAATCTGATATAACACGGAGCTGCTTACAGAACGGTGTCGCCTCCTTCAGCACGGCCTGGAGCCTGACACCAGTCTGTGGATGGTCCTGTCAAATCTGATGTAACAAGGAGCTGCTTACAGAACGGTGTCGCCTCCTTCAGCACGGCCTGGAGCCTGACACCAGGTTGTGGGTGGTCCTGTCAAATCTGATATAACAAGGTGCTGGTTACAGAACGGTGTCGCCTCCTTCAGCACTGCCTGGAGCCTGACACCAGGCTGTGGATGGTCCTGTCAAATCTGATATAACACGGTGCTGGTTACTGAACGGTGTCGCCTCCTTCAGCACGGCCTGGAGCCTGACACCAGGCTGTGGATGGTCCTGTCTAATCTGATATAACAAGGAGCTGGTTACAGAACGGTGTCGCCTCCTTCAGCACGGCCTGGAGCCTGACACCAGGCTGTGGATGGTCCTGTCAAATCTGATATAACAAGGAGCTGGTTACAGAACGGTGTCGCCTCCTTCAGCACGGCCTGGAGCCTGACACCAGGCTGTGGATGGTCCTGTCTAATCTGATATAACAAGGAGCTGGTTACAGAACGGTGTCACCACCTTCAGCACGGCCTGGAGCCTGTCACCAGGCTGTGGATGGTCCTGTCAAATCTGATATAACAAGGAGCTGGTTACAGAACGGTGTCGCCTCCTTCAGCACGGCCTGGAGCCTGACACCAGTCTGTGGATGGTCCTGTCTAATCTGATATAACAAGGAGCTGGTTACAGAACGGTGTCGCCTCCTTCAGCATGGCCTGGAGCCTGACACCAGGCTGTGGATGGTCCTGTCAAATCTGATACAACAAGGAGCTGGTTACAGAACGGTGTCGCCTCCTTCAGCACGGCCTCGAGCCTGACACCAGGCTGTGGATGGTCCTGTCAAATCTGATATAACAAGGAGCTGTTTACAGATCTGTGTCACCTCCTTCAGCACGGCGTGGAGCCTGACACCAGGCTGTGGATGGTCCTGTCATATCTGACACAACAAGGAGCTGGTTACAGAACGGTGTCGCCTCCTTCAGCACGGCCTGGAGCCTGTCACCAGGCTGTGGTTGGTCCTGTCAAATCTGATATAACAAGGAGCTGGTTACAGAACGGTGTGACCACCTTCAGCACAGCCTGGAGCCTGACACCAGGCTGTGTATGGTCCTGTCAAATCTGATATAACAAAGAGCTGGTTACAGAACGGTTTCACCTCCTTCAGCACGGCCTGGAGCCTGACACCAGTCTGTGGATGGTCCTGTCAATTCTGATACAACAAGGAGCTGGATACAGAACGGTGTCGCCTCCTACAGCACGGCCTGGAGCCTGTCACCTGGCTGTGGATGGTCCTGTCAAATCTGATATAGCAAGGAGCTGGTTACAGAACGGTGTCGCCTCCTTCAGCACGGCCTGGAGCCTGACACCAGGCTGTGGATGGTCCTGTCAAATATGATACAAGGAGCTGGTTATAGAACGGTGTCACCTCCTTCAGCACGGTCTGGAGCCTGACACCAGGCTGTGGATGGTCCTGTCAAATCTGATATAACAAGGAGCTGGTTACAGAATGGTGTCGCCTCCTTCAGCACGGCGGGGAGCCTGACACCAGGCTGTGGATGGTCCTGTCTAATCTGATATAACAAGGAGCTGGTTACAGAACGGTGTCACCACCGTCAGCACGGCCTGGAGCCTGGCACCAGGCTGTGGATGGTACTGTAAAATCTGATATAACACGGTGCTGGTTACAGAACGGTGTCGCCTCCTTCAGCACGGCCTGGATTCTGACACCAGGCTCTGGGTGGTCCTGTCAAATCTGATACAAGGAGCTGGTTACAGAAAGGTGTCACCTCCTTCAGCACGGCCTGGAGCCTGACACCAGGCTGTGGATGGTCCTGTCAAATCTGATATATCACGGTGCTGGTTACAGAACGGTGTCGCCTCCTTCAGCACGGCCTGGAGCCTGACACCAGGCTGTTGGTGGCCCTGTCAAATCTGATATAACAAGGAGCTGGTTACAGAACGGTGTCGCCTCCTTCAGCACGGCCTGGAGCCTGACACCAGGCTGTGGATTGTCCTTTCAAATCTGATATAACAAGGTGCTGGTTACAGAACGGTGTCACCTCCTTCAGCACGGCCTGGAGCCTGACACCAGGCTGTGGATGGTCCTGACAAATCTGATATAACACGGAGCTGCTTACAGAACGGTGTCGCCTCCTTCAGCACGGCCTGGAGCCTGACACCAGTCTGTGGATGGTCCTGTCAAATCTGATGTAACAAGGAGCTGCTTACAGAACGGTGTCGCCTCCTTCAGCACGGCCTGGAGCCTGACACCAGGTTGTGGGTGGTCCTGTCAAATCTGATATAACAAGGTGCTGGTTACAGAACGGTGTCGCCTCCTTCAGCACTGCCTGGAGCCTGACACCAGGCTGTGGATGGTCCTGTCAAATCTGATATAACACGGTGCTGGTTACTGAACGGTGTCGCCTCCTTCAGCACGGCCTGGAGCCTGACACCAGGCTGTGGATGGTCCGGTCTAATCTGATATAACAAGGAGCTGGTTACAGAACGGTGTCGCCTCCTTCAGCACGGCCTGGAGCCTGACACCAGGCTGTGGATGGTCCTGTCTAATCTGATATAACAAGGAGCTGGTTACAGAACGGTGTCACCACCTTCAGCACGGCCTGGAGCCTGACACCAGGCTGTGGTTGGTCCTGTCAAATCTGATATAACAATGAGCTGGTTACAGAACGGTGTGACCACCTTCAGAACAGCCTGGAGCCTGACACCAGGCTGTGGATGGTCCTGTCAAATCTGATATAACAAGGAGCTGGTTACAGAACGGTGTCACCACCTTCAGCACGGCCTGGAGCCTGTCACCAGGCTGTGGATGGTCCTGTCAAATCTGATATAACAAGGAGCTGGTTACAGAACCTTGTCGCCTCCTTCAGCACGGCCTGGAGCCTGACACCAGGCTGTGGATGGTCCTGTCAAATCTGATATAACAAGTAGCTCGTTACAGAACGGTGTCGCCTCCTTCAGCACGGCCTGGAGCCTGACACCAGGCTGTGGATGGTCCTGGCAAATCTGATACAGCAAGGTGCTGGTTACAGAACGGTGTCGCCTCCTTCCGCACGGCCTGGAGCCTGACACCAGTCTGTGGATGGTCCTGTCTAATCTGATATAACAAGGAGCTGGTTACAGAACGGTGTCGCCTCCTTCAGCATGGCCTGGAGCCTGACACCAGGCTGTGGATGGTCCTGTCAAATCTGATATAACAAGTAGCTCGTTACAGAACGGTGTCGCCTCCTTCAGCACGGCCTGGAGCCTGACACCAGGCTGTGGATGGTCCTGGCAAATCTGATACAGCAAGGTGCTGGTTACAGAACGGTGTCGCCTCCTTCCGCACGGCCTGGAGCCTGACACCAGTCTGTGGATGGTCCTGTCTAATCTGATATAACAAGGAGCTGGTTACAGAACGGTGTCGCCTCCTTCAGCATGGCCTGGAGCCTGACACCAGGCTGTGGATGGTCCTGTCAAATCTGATACAACAAGGAGCTGGTTACAGAACGGTGTCGCCTCCTTCAGCACGGCCTCGAGCCTGACACCAGGCTGTGGATGGTCCTGTCAAATCTGATATAACAAGGAGCTGTTTACAGATCTGTGTCACCTCCTTCAGCACGGCGTGGAGCCTGACACCAGGCTGTGGATGGTCCTGTCATATCTGATACAACAAGGAGCTGGTTACAGAACGTTGTCGCCTCCTTCAGCACGGCCTGGAGCCTGTCACCAGGCTGTGGTTGGTCCTGTCAAATCTGATATAACAAGGAGCTGGTTACAGAACGGTGTGACCACCTTCAGCACAGCCTGGAGCCTGACACCAGGCTGTGGATGGTCCTGTCAAATCTGATATAACAAAGAGCTGGTTACAGAACGGTTTCACCTCCTTCAGCACGGCCTGGAGCCTGACACCAGGCTGTGGATGGTCCTGTCAATTCTGATACAACTAGGAGCTGGATACAGAACGGTGTCGCCTCCTAAAGCACGGCCTGGAGCCTGTCACCTGGCTGTGGATGGTCCTGTCAAATCTGATATAGCAAGGAGCTGGTTACAGAACGGTGTCGCCTCCTTCAGCACGGCCTGGAGCCTGACACCAGGCTGTGGATGGTCCTGTCAAATATGATACAAGGAGCTGGTTATAGAACGGTGTCACCTCCTTCAGCACGGTCTGGAGCCTGACACCAGGCTGTGGATGGTCCTGTCAAATCTGATATAACAAGGAGCTGGTTACAGAATGGTGTCGCCTCCTTCAGCACGGCGGGGAGCCTGACACCAGGCTGTGGATGGTCCTGTCTAATCTGATATAACAAGGAGCTGGTTACAGAACGGTGTCACCACCTTCAGCACGGCCTGGAGCCTGACACCAGGCTGTGGATGGTACTGTAAAATCTGATATAACACGGTGCTGGTTACAGAACGGTGTCGCCTCCTTCAGCACGGCCTGGATTCTGACACCAGGCTGTGGATGGTCCTGTCAAATCTGATACAAGGAGCTGGTTACAGAACGGTGTCGCCTCCTTCAGCACGGCCTGGAGCCTGACACCAGGCTGTGGATGGTCCTGTCAAATCTGATATAACAAGGAGCTGTTTACAGATCTGTGTCACCTCCTTCAGCACGGCGTGGAGCCTGACACCAGGCTGTGGATGGTCCTGTCATATCTGATACAACAAGGAGCTGGTTACAGAACGGTGTCGCCTCCTTCAGCACGGCCTGGAGCCTGTCACCAGGCTGTGGTTGGTCCTGTCAAATCTGATATAACAAGGAGCTGGTTACAGAACGGTGTGACCACCTTCAGCACAGCCTGGAGCCTGACACCAGGCTGTGGATGGTCCTGTCAAATCTGATATAACAAAGAGCTGGTTACAGAACGGTTTCACCTCCTTCAGCACGGCCTGGAGCCTGACACCAGGCTGTGGATGGTCCTGTCAATTCTGATACAACTAGGAGCTGGATACAGAACGGTGTCGCCTCCTAAAGCACGGCCTGGAGCCTGTCACCTGGCTGTGGATGGTCCTGTCAAATCTGATATAGCAAGGAGCTGGTTACAGAACGGTGTCGCCTCCTTCAGCACGGCCTGGAGCCTGACACCAGGCTGTGGATGGTCCTGTCAAATATGATACAAGGAGCTGGTTATAGAACGGTGTCACCTCCTTCAGCACGGTCTGGAGCCTGACACCAGGCTGTGGATGGTCCTGTCAAATCTGATATAACAAGGAGCTGGTTACAGAATGGTGTCGCCTCCTTCAGCACGGCGGGGAGCCTGACACCAGGCTGTGGATGGTCCTGTCTAATCTGATATAACAAGGAGCTGGTTACAGAACGGTGTCACCACCTTCAGCACGGCCTGGAGCCTGACACCAGGCTGTGGATGGTACTGTAAAATCTGATATAACACGGTGCTGGTTACAGAACGGTGTCGCCTCCTTCAGCACGGCCTGGATTCTGACACCAGGCTCTGGGTGGTCCTGTCAAATCTGATACAAGGAGCTGGTTACAGAACGGTGTCACCTCCTTCAGCACGGCCTGGAGCCTGACACCAGGCTGTGGATGGTCCTGTGAAATCTGATATATCACGGTGCTGGTTACAGAACGGTGTCGCCTCCTTCAGCACGGCCTGGAGCCTGACACCAGGCTGTTGGTGGCCCTGTCAAATCTGATATAACAAGGAGCTGGTTACAGAACGGTGTCGCCTCCTTCAGCACGGCCCTAAGCCTGACACCAGGCTGTGGATGGTCCTGTCAAATCTGATATAACAAGGAGCTGGTTACAGAACGGTGTCGCCTCCTTCAGCACGGCCTGGAGCCTGACACCAGGCTGTGGATTGTCCTGTCAAATCTGATATAACAAGGTGCTGGTTACAGAACGGTGTCACCTCCTTCAGCACGGCCTGGAGCCTGACACCAGGCTGTGGATGGTCCTGACAAATCTGATATAACACGGAGCTGCTTACAGAACGGTGTCGCCTCCTTCAGCACGGCCTGGAGCCTGACACCAGTCTGTGGATGGTCCTGTCAAATCTGATGTAACAAGGAGCTGCTTACAGAACGGTGTCGCCTCCTTCAGCACGGCCTGGAGCCTGTCACCAGGCTGTGGATGGTCCTGTCAAATCTGATATAGCAAGGAGCTGGTTACAGAACGGTGTCGCCTCCTTCAGCCCGGCCTGGAGCCTGACACCAGGCTGTGGATGGTCCTGTCAAATATGATACAAGGAGCTGGTTACAGAACGGTGTCACCTCCTTCAGCACGGCCTGGAGCCTGACACCAGGCTGTGGATGGTCCTGTCAAATCTGATATAACAAGGAGCTGGTTACAGAATGGTGTCGCCTCCTTCAGCACGGCCTGGAGCCTGACACCAGGCTGTGGATGGTCCTGTCAAATCTGATATAAAAAGGAGCTGTTTACAGATCTGTGTCACCTCCTTCAGCACGGCGTGGAGCCTGACACCAGGCTGTGGATGGTCCTGTCAAATCTTATACAACAAGGAGCTGGTTACAGAACGGTGTGACCACCTTCAGAACAGCCTGGGCCTGACACCAGGCTGTGGATGGTCCTGTCAAATCTGATACAACAAGGAGCTGGTTACAGAACGGTGTCGCCTCCTTCAGCACGGCCTGGAGCCTGACACCAGGCTGTGGATGGTCCTGTCAAATATGATACAAGGAGCTGGTTACAGAACGGTGTCACCTCCTTCAGCACGGCCTGGAGCCTGACACCAGGCTGTGGATGGTACTGTCAAATCTGATATAACACGGTGCTGGTTACAGAACGGTGTCGCCTCCTTCAGCACGGCCTGGAGTCTGACACCAGGCTGTGGGTGGTCCTGTCAAATCTGATACAAGGAGCTGGTTACAGAACGGTGTCACCTCCTTCAGCACGGCCTGGAGCCTGACACCAGGCTGTGGATGGTCCTGTCAAATCTGATATATCACGGTGCTGGTTACAGAACGGTGTCGCCTCCTTCAGCACGGCCTGGAGCCTGACACCAGGCTGTTGGTGGTCCTGTCAAATCTGATATAACAAGGAGCTGGTTACAGAACGGTGTCGCCTCCTTCAGCACGGCTTGGAGTCTGACACCAGGCTGTGGATGGTCCTGTCAAATCTGCTATAACAAGGAGCTGGTTACAGAACGGTGTCGCCTCCTTCAGCACGGCCTGGAGCCTGACACCAGGCTGTGGATTGTCCTTTCAAATCTGATATAACAAGGTGCTGGTTACAGAACGGTGTCACCTCCTTCAGCACGGCCTGGAGCCTGACACCAGGCTGTGGATGGTCCTGACAAATCTGATATAACACGGAGCTGCTTACAGAACGGTGTCGCCTCCTTCAGCACGGCCTGGAGCCTGACACCAGTCTGTGGATGGTCCTGTCAAATCTGATGTAACAAGGAGCTGCTTACAGAACGGTGTCGCCTCCTTCAGCACGGCCTGGAGCCTGAAACCAGGTTGTGGGTGGTCCTGTCAAATCTGATATAACAAGGTGCTGGTTACAGAACGGTGTCGCCTCCTTCAGCACTGCCTGGAGCCTGACACCAGGCTGTGGATGGTCCTGTCAAATCTGAGATAACACGGTGCTGGTTTCTGAACGGTGTCGCCTCCTTCAGCACGGCCTGGAGCCTGACACCAGGCTGTGGATGGTCCTGTCTAATCTGATATAACAAGGAGCTGGTTACAGAACGGTGTCGCCTCCTTCAGCACGGCCTGGAGCCTGACACCAGGCTGTGGATGGTCCTGTCTAATCTGATATAACAAGGAGCTGGTTACAGAACGGTGTCACCACCTTCAGCACGGCCTGGAGCCTGACACCAGGCTGTGGTTGGTCCTGTCAAATCTGATATAACAAGGAGCTGGTTACAGAACGGTGTGACCACCTTCAGAACAGCCTGGAGCCTGACACCAGGCTGTGGATGGTCCTGTCAAATCTGATATAACAAGGAGCTGGTTACAGAACGGTGTCACCACCTTCAGCACGGCCTGGAGCCTGTCACCAGGCTGTGGATGGTCCTGTCAAATCTGATATAACAAGGAGCTGGTTACAGAACGGTGTCGCCTCCTTCAGCACGGCCTGGAGCCTGACACCAGGCTGTGGATGGTCCTGTCAAATCTGATATAACAAGTAGCTCGTTACAGAACGGTGTCGCCTCCTTCAGCACGGCCTGGAGCCTGACACCAGGCTGTGGATGGTCCTGTCAAATCTGATACAGCAAGGTGCTGGTTACAGAACGGTGTCTCCTCCTTCCGCACGGCCTGGAGCCTGACACCAGTCTGTGGATGGTCCTGTCTAATCTGATATAACAAGGAGCTGGTTACAGAACGGTGTCGCCTCCTTCAGCATGGCCTGGAGCCTGACACCAGGCTGTGGATGGTCCTGTCAAATCTGATACAACAAGGAGCTGGTTACAGAACGGTGTCGCCTCCTTCAGCACGGCCTCGAGCCTGACACCAGGCTGTGGATGGTCCTGTCAAATCTGATATAACAAGGAGCTGTTTACAGATCTGTGTCACCTCCTTCAGCACGGCGTGGAGCCTGACACCAGGCTGTGGATGGTCCTGTCATATCTGATACAACAAGGAGCTGGTTACAGAACGGTGTCGCCTCCTTCAGCACGGCCTGGAGCCTGTCACCAGGCTGTGGTTGGTCCTGTCAAATCTGATATAACAAGGAGCTGGTTACAGAACGGTGTGACCACCTTCAGCACAGCCTGGAGCCTGACACCAGGCTGTGGATGGTCCTGTCAAATCTGATATAACAAAGAGCTGGTTACAGAACGGTTTCACCTCCTTCAGCACGGCCTGGAGCCTGACACCAGGCTGTGGATGGCCCTGTCAATTCTGATACAACAAGGAGCTGGATACAGAACGGTGTCGCCTCCTACAGCACGGCCTGGAGCCTGACACTAGGCTGTGGATGGTCCTGTCAATTCTGATACAACAAGGAGCTGGATACAGAACGGTGTCGCCTCCTTCAGCACGGCCTGGAGCCTGACACCAGGCTGTTGGTGGCCCTGTCAAATCTGATATAACAAGGAGCTGGTTACAGAACGGTGTCGCCTCCTTCAGCACGGCCCTAAGCCTGACACCAGGCTGTGGATGGTCCTGTCAAATCTGATATAACAAGGAGCTGGTTACAGAACGGTGTCGCCTCCTTCAGCACGGCCTGGAGCCTGACACCAGGCTGTGGATTGTCCTGTCAAATCTGATATAACAAGGTGCTGGTTACAGAACGGTGTCACCTCCTTCAGCACGGCCTGGAGCCTGACACCAGGCTGTGGATGGTCCTGACAAATCTGATATAACACGGAGCTGCTTACAGAACGGTGTCGCCTCCTTCAGCACGGCCTGGAGCCTGACACCAGTCTGTGGATGGTCCTGTCAAATCTGATGTAACAAGGAGCTGCTTACAGAACGGTGTCGCCTCCTTCAGCACGGCCTGGAGCCTGTCACCAGGCTGTGGATGGTCCTGTCAAATCTGATATAGCAAGGAGCTGGTTACAGAACGGTGTCGCCTCCTTCAGCCCGGCCTGGAGCCTGACACCAGGCTGTGGATGGTCCTGTCAAATATGATACAAGGAGCTGGTTACAGAACGGTGTCACCTCCTTCAGCACGGCCTGGAGCCTGACACCAGGCTGTGGATGGTCCTGTCAAATCTGATATAACAAGGAGCTGGTTACAGAATGGTGTCGCCTCCTTCAGCACGGCCTGGAGCCTGACACCAGGCTGTGGATGGTCCTGTCAAATCTGATATAACAAGGAGCTGTTTACAGATCTGTGTCACCTCCTTCAGCACGGCGTGGAGCCTGACACCAGGCTGTGGATGGTCCTGTCAAATCTTATACAACAAGGAGCTGGTTACAGAACGGTGTGACCACCTTCAGAACAGCCTGGGCCTGACACCAGGCTGTGGATGGTCCTGTCAAATCTGATACAACAAGGAGCTGGTTACAGAACGGTGTCGCCTCCTTCAGCACGGCCTGGAGCCTGTCACCAGGCTGTGGATGGTCCTGTCAAATCTGATACAACAAGGAGCTGGTTACAGAACGGTGTCGCCTCCTTCAGCACGGCCTGGAGCCTGTCACCAGGCTGTGGATGGTCCTGTCAAATCTGATATAGCAATGAGCTGGTTACAGAATGGTGTCGCCTCCTTCAGCACGGCCTGGAGCCTGACACCAGGCTGTGGATGGTCCTGTCAAATATGATACAAGGAGCTGGTTACAGAACGGTGTCACCTCCTTCAGCACGGCCTGGAGCCTGACACCAGGCTGTGGATGGTACTGTCAAATCTGATATAACACGGTGCTGGTTACAGAACGGTGTCGCCTCCTTCAGCACGGCCTGGAGTCTGACACCAGGCTGTGGGTGGTCCTGTCAAATCTGATACAAGGAGCTGGTTACAGAACGGTGTCACCTCCTTCAGCACGGCCTGGAGCCTGACACCAGGCTGTGGATGGTCCTGTCAAATCTGATATATCACGGTGCTGGTTACAGAACGGTGTCGCCTCCTTCAGCACGGCCTGGAGCCTGACACCAGGCTGTTGGTGGTCCTGTCAAATCTGATATAACAAGGAGCTGGTTACAGAACGGTGTCGCCTCCTTCAGCACGGCTTGGAGTCTGACACCAGGCTGTGGATGGTCCTGTCAAATCTGCTATAACAAGGAGCTGGTTACAGAACGGTGTCGCCTCCTTCAGCACGGCCTGGAGCCTGACACCAGGCTGTGGATTGTCCTTTCAAATCTGATATAACAAGGTGCTGGTTACAGAACGGTGTCACCTCCTTCAGCACGGCCTGGAGCCTGACACCAGGCTGTGGATGGTCCTGACAAATCTGATATAACACGGAGCTGCTTACAGAACGGTGTCGCCTCCTTCAGCACGGCCTGGAGCCTGACACCAGTCTGTGGATGGTCCTGTCAAATCTGATGTAACAAGGAGCTGCTTACAGAACGGTGTCGCCTCCTTCAGCACGGCCTGGAGCCTGAAACCAGGTTGTGGGTGGTCCTGTCAAATCTGATATAACAAGGTGCTGGTTACAGAACGGTGTCGCCTCCTTCAGCACTGCCTGGAGCCTGACACCAGGCTGTGGATGGTCCTGTCAAATCTGATATAACACGGTGCTGGTTTCTGAACGGTGTCGCCTCCTTCAGCACGGCCTGGAGCCTGACACCAGGCTGTGGATGGTCCTGTCTAATCTGATATAACAAGGAGCTGGTTACAGAACGGTGTCGCCTCCTTCAGCACGGCCTGGAGCCTGACACCAGGCTGTGGATGGTCCTGTCTAATCTGATATAACAAGGAGCTGGTTACAGAACGGTGTCACCACCTTCAGCACGGCCTGGAGCCTGACACCAGGCTGTGGTTGGTCCTGTCAAATCTGATATAACAAGGAGCTGGTTACAGAACGGTGTGACCACCTTCAGAACAGCCTGGAGCCTGACACCAGGCTGTGGATGGTCCTGTCAAATCTGATATAACAAGGAGCTGGTTACAGAACGGTGTCACCACCTTCAGCACGGCCTGGAGCCTGTCACCAGGCTGTGGATGGTCCTGTCAAATCTGATATAACAAGGAGCTGGTTACAGAACGGTGTCGCCTCCTTCAGCACGGCCTGGAGCCTGACACCAGGCTGTGGATGGTCCTGTCAAATCTGATATAACAAGTAGCTCGTTACAGAACGGTGTCGCCTCCTTCAGCACGGCCTGGAGCCTGACACCAGGCTGTGGATGGTCCTGTCAAATCTGATACAGCAAGGTGCTGGTTACAGAACGGTGTCTCCTCCTTCCGCACGGCCTGGAGCCTGACACCAGTCTGTGGATGGTCCTGTCTAATCTGATATAACAAGGAGCTGGTTACAGAACGGTGTCGCCTCCTTCAGCATGGCCTGGAGCCTGACACCAGGCTGTGGATGGTCCTGTCAAATCTGATACAACAAGGAGCTGGTTACAGAACGGTGTCGCCTCCTTCAGCACGGCCTCGAGCCTGACACCAGGCTGTGGATGGTCCTGTCAAATCTGATATAACAAGGAGCTGTTTACAGATCTGTGTCACCTCCTTCAGCACGGCGTGGAGCCTGACACCAGGCTGTGGATGGTCCTGTCATATCTGATACAACAAGGAGCTGGTTACAGAACGGTGTCGCCTCCTTCAGCACGGCCTGGAGCCTGTCACCAGGCTGTGGTTGGTCCTGTCAAATCTGATATAACAAGGAGCTGGTTACAGAACGGTGTGACCACCTTCAGCACAGCCTGGAGCCTGACACCAGGCTGTGGATGGTCCTGTCAAATCTGATATAACAAAGAGCTGGTTACAGAACGGTTTCACCTCCTTCAGCACGGCCTGGAGCCTGACACCAGGCTGTGGATGGTCCTGTCAATTCTGATACAACAAGGAGCTGGATACAGAACGGTGTCGCCTCCTACAGCACGGCCTGGAGCCTGTCACCTGGCTGTGGATGGTCCTGTCAAATCTGATATAGCAAGGAGCTGGTTACAGAACGGTGTCGCCTCCTTCAGCACGGCCTGGAGCCTGACACCAGGCTGTGGATGGTCCTGTCAAATATGATATAACAAGGAGCTGGTTACAGAATGGTGTCGCCTCCTTCAGCACGGCCTGGAGCCTGACACCAGGCTGTGGATGGTCCTGTCAAATCTGATACAACAAGGAGCTGGTTACAGAACGGTGTCGCCTCCTTCAGCACGGCCTGGAGCCTGTCACCAGGCTGTGGATGGTCCTGTCAAATCTGATACAACAAGGAGCTGGTTACAGAACGGTGTCGCCTCCTTCAGCACGGCCTGGAGCCTGTCACCAGGCTGTGGATGGTCCTGTCAAATCTGATACAACAAGGAGCTGGTTACAGAACGGTGTCGCCTCCTTCAGCACGGCCTGGAGCCTGTCACCAGGCTGTGGATGGTCCTGTCAAATCTGATGTAGCAATGAGCTGGTTACAGAATGATGTCGCCTCCTTCAGCACGGCCTGGAGCCTGACACCAGGCTGTGGATGGTCCTGGCAAATATGATACAAGGAGCTGGTTACAGAACGGTGTCACCTCCTTCAGCACGGCCTGGAGCCTGACACCAGGCTGTGGATGGTACTGTAAAATCTGATATAACACGGTGCTGGTTACAGAACGGTGTCGCCTCCTTCAGCACGGCCTGGAGTCTGACACCAGGCTGTGGGTGGTCCTGTCAAATCTGATACAAGGAGCTGGTTACAGAACGGTGTCACCTCCTTCAGCAGGGCCTGGAGCCTGACACCAGGCTGTGGATTGTCCTGTCAAATCTGATATATCACGGTGCTGGTTACAGAACGGTGTCGCCTCCTTCAGCACGGCCTGGAGCCTGACACCAGGCTGTTGGTGGCCCTGTCAAATCTGATATAACAAGGAGCTGGTTACAGAACGATGTCGCCTCCTTCAGCACGGCCTGGAGCCTGACACCAGGCTGTGGATGGTCCTGTCAAATCTGATATAACAAGGAGCTGGTTACAGAACGGTGTCGCCTCCTTCAGCACGGCCTGGAGCCTGACACCAGGCTGTGGATTGTCCTGTCAAATCTGATATAACAAGGTGCTGGTTACAGAACGGTGTCACCTCCTTCAGCACGGCCTGGAGCCTGACACCAGGCTGTGGATGGTCCTGACAAATCTGATATAACACGGAGCTGCTTACAGAACGGTGTCGCCTCCTTCAGCACAGCCTGGAGCCTGACACCAGTCTGTGGATGGTCCTGTCAAATCTGATGTAACAAGGAGCTGCTTACAGAACGGTGTCGCCCCCTTCAGCACGGCCTGGAGCCTGTCACCAGGCTGTGAATGGTCCTGTCAAATCTGATATAGGAAGGAGCTGGTTACAGAACGGTGTCGCCTCCTTGAGCACGGCCTGGAGCCTGACACCAGGCTGTGGATGGTCCTGTCAAATATGATACAAGGAGCTGGTTACAGAACGGTGTCACCTCCTTCAGCACGGCCTGGAGCCTGACACCAGGCTGTGGATGGTCCTGTCAAATCTGATATAACACGGTGCTGGTTTCTGAACGGTGTCGCCTCCTTCAGCACGGCCTGGAGCCTGACACCAGGCTGTGGATGGTCCTGTCTAATCTGATATAACAAGGAGCTGGTTACAGAACGGTGTCACCACCTTCAGCACGGCCTGGAGCCTGACACCAGGCTGTGGTTGGTCCTGTCAAATCTGATATAACAAGGAGCTGGTTACAGAACGGTGTGACCACCTTCAGAACAGCCTGGAGCCTGACACCAGGCTGTGGATGGTCCTGTCAAATCTGATATAACAAGGAGCTGGTTACAGAACGGTGTCACCACCTTCAGCACGGCCTGGAGCCTGTCACCAGGCTGTGGATGGTCCTGTCAAATCTGATATAACAAGGAGCTGGTTACAGAACGGTGTCGCCTCCTTCAGCACGGCCTGGAGCCTGACACCAGGCTGTGGATGGTCCTGTCAAATCTGATATAACAAGTAGCTCGTTACAGAACGGTGTCGCCTCCTTCAGCACGGCCTGGAGCCTGACACCAGGCTGTGGATGGTCCTGTCAAATCTGATACAGCAAGGTGCTGGTTACAGAACGGTGTCTCCTCCTTCCGCACGGCCTGGAGCCTGACACCAGTCTGTGGATGGTCCTGACAAATCTGATATAACACGGAGCTGCTTACAGAACGGTGTCGCCTCCTTCAGCACAGCCTGGAGCCTGACACCAGTCTGTGGATGGTCCTGTCAAATCTGATGTAACAAGGAGCTGCTTACAGAACGGTGTCGCCCCCTTCAGCACGGCCTGGAGCCTGTCACCAGGCTGTGAATGGTCCTGTCAAATCTGATATAGGAAGGAGCTGGTTACAGAACGGTGTCGCCTCCTTGAGCACGGCCTGGAGCCTGACACCAGGCTGTGGATGGTCCTGTCAAATATGATACAAGGAGCTGGTTACAGAACGGTGTCACCTCCTTCAGCACGGCCTGGAGCCTGACACCAGGCTGTGGATGGTCCTGTCAAATCTGATATAACACGGTGCTGGTTTCTGAACGGTGTCGCCTCCTTCAGCACGGCCTGGAGCCTGACACCAGGCTGTGGATGGTCCTGTCTAATCTGATATAACAAGGAGCTGGTTACAGAACGGTGTCACCACCTTCAGCACGGCCTGGAGCCTGACACCAGGCTGTGGTTGGTCCTGTCAAATCTGATATAACAAGGAGCTGGTTACAGAACGGTGTGACCACCTTCAGAACAGCCTGGAGCCTGACACCAGGCTGTGGATGGTCCTGTCAAATCTGATATAACAAGGAGCTGGTTACAGAACGGTGTCACCACCTTCAGCACGGCCTGGAGCCTGTCACCAGGCTGTGGATGGTCCTGTCAAATCTGATATAACAAGGAGCTGGTTACAGAACGGTGTCGCCTCCTTCAGCACGGCCTGGAGCCTGACACCAGGCTGTGGATGGTCCTGTCAAATCTGATATAACAAGTAGCTCGTTACAGAACGGTGTCGCCTCCTTCAGCACGGCCTGGAGCCTGACACCAGGCTGTGGATGGTCCTGTCAAATCTGATACAGCAAGGTGCTGGTTACAGAACGGTGTCTCCTCCTTCCGCACGGCCTGGAGCCTGACACCAGTCTGTGGATGGTCCTGTCTAATCTGATATAACAAGGAGCTGGTTACAGAACGGTGTCGCCTCCTTCAGCATGGCCTGGAGCCTGACACCAGGCTGTGGATGGTCCTGTCAAATCTGATACAACAAGGAGCTGGTTACAGAACGGTGTCGCCTCCTTCAGCACGGCCTCGAGCCTGACACCAGGCTGTGGATGGTCCTGTCAAATCTGATATAACAAGGAGCTGTTTACAGATCTGTGTCACCTCCTTCAGCACGGCGTGGAGCCTGACACCAGGCTGTGGATGGTCCTGTCATATCTGATACAACAAGGAGCTGGTTACAGAACGGTGTCGCCTCCTTCAGCACGGCCTGGAGCCTGTCACCAGGCTGTGGTTGGTCCTGTCAAATCTGATATAACAAGGAGCTGGTTACAGAACGGTGTGACCACCTTCAGCACAGCCTGGAGCCTGACACCAGGCTGTGGATGGTCCTGTCAAATCTGATATAACAAAGAGCTGGTTACAGAACGGTTTCACCTCCTTCAGCACGGCCTGGAGCCTGACACCAGGCTGTGGATGGTCCTGTCAATTCTGATACAACAAGGAGCTGGATACAGAACGGTGTCGCCTCCTACAGCACGGCCTGGAGCCTGTCACCTGGCTGTGGATGGTCCTGTCAAATCTGATATAGCAAGGAGCTGGTTACAGAACGGTGTCGCCTCCTTCAGCACGGCCTGGAGCCTGACACCAGGCTGTGGATGGTCCTGTCAAATATGATATAACAAGGAGCTGGTTACAGAATGGTGTCGCCTCCTTCAGCACGGCCTGGAGCCTGACACCAGGCTGTGGATGGTCCTGTCAAATCTGATACAACAAGGAGCTGGTTACAGAACGGTGTCGCCTCCTTCAGCACGGCCTGGAGCCTGTCACCAGGCTGTGGATGGTCCTGTCAAATCTGATACAACAAGGAGCTGGTTACAGAACGGTGTCGCCTCCTTCAGCACGGCCTGGAGCCTGTCACCAGGCTGTGGATGGTGCTGTCAAATCTGATACAACAAGGAGCTGGTTACAGAACGGTGTCGCCTCCTTCAGCACGGCCTGGAGCCTGTCACCAGGCTGTGGATGGTCCTGTCAAATCTGATGTAGCAATGAGCTGGTTACAGAATGATGTCGCCTCCTTCAGCACGGCCTGGAGCCTGACACCAGGCTGTGGATGGTCCTGGCAAATATGATACAAGGAGCTGGTTACAGAACGGTGTCACCTCCTTCAGCACGGCCTGGAGCCTGACACCAGGCTGTGGATGGTACTGTAAAATCTGATATAACACGGTGCTGGTTACAGAACGGTGTCGCCTCCTTCAGCACGGCCTGGAGTCTGACACCAGGCTGTGGGTGGTCCTGTCAAATCTGATACAAGGAGCTGGTTACAGAACGGTGTCACCTCCTTCAGCAGGGCCTGGAGCCTGACACCAGGCTGTGGATGGTCCTGTCAAATCTGATATATCACGGTGCTGGTTACAGAACGGTGTCGCCTCCTTCAGCACGGCCTGGAGCCTGACACCAGGCTGTTGGTGGCCCTGTCAAATCTGATATAACAAGGAGCTGGTTACAGAACGATGTCGCCTCCTTCAGCACGGCCTGGAGCCTGACACCAGGCTGTGGATGGTCCTGTCAAATCTGATATAACAAGGAGCTGGTTACAGAACGGTGTCGCCTCCTTCAGCACGGCCTGGAGCCTGACACCAGGCTGTGGATTGTCCTGTCAAATCTGATATAACAAGGTGCTGGTTACAGAACGGTGTCACCTCCTTCAGCACGGCCTGGAGCCTGACACCAGGCTGTGGATGGTCCTGACAAATCTGATATAACACGGAGCTGCTTACAGAACGGTGTCGCCTCCTTCAGCACAGCCTGGAGCCTGACACCAGTCTGTGGATGGTCCTGTCAAATCTGATGTAACAAGGAGCTGCTTACAGAACGGTGTCGCCTCCTTCAGCACGGCCTGGAGCCTGTCACCAGGCTGTGAATGGTCCTGTCAAATCTGATATAGGAAGGAGCTGGTTACAGAACGGTGTCGCCTCCTTGAGCACGGCCTGGAGCCTGACACCAGGCTGTGGATGGTCCTGTCAAATATGATACAAGGAGCTGGTTACAGAACGGTGTCACCTCCTTCAGCACGGCCTGGAGCCTGACACCAGGCTGTGGATGGTCCTGTCAAATCTGATATAACAAGAAGCTGGTTACAGAATGGTGTCGCCTCCTTCAGCACGGCCTGGAGCCTGACACCAGGCTGTGGATGGTCCTGTCAAATCTGATATAACAAGGAGCTGTTTACAGATCTGTGTCACCTCCTTCAGCACGGCGTGGAGCCTGACACCAGGCTGTGGATGGTCCTGTCAAATCTTATACAACAAGGAGCTGGTTACAGAACGGTGTGACCACCTTCAGAACAGCCTGGAGCCTGACACCAGGCTGTGGATGGTCCTGTCAAATCTGATACAACAAGGAGCTGGTTACCGAACGGTGTCGCCTCCTTCAGCACGGCCTGGAGCCTGTCACCAGGCTGTGGATGGTCCTGTCAAATCTGATACAACAAGGAGCTGGTCACAGAACGGTGTCGCCTCCTTCAGCACGGCCTGGAGCCTGTCACCAGGCTGTGGGTGGTCCTGTCAAATCTGATATAGCAATGAGCTGGTTACAGAATGGTGTCGCCTCCTTCCGCACGGCCTGGAGCCTGACACCAGGCTGTGGATGGTCCTGTCAAATATGATACAAGGAGCTGGTTACAGAACGGTGTCACCTCCTTCAGCACGGCCTGGAGCCTGACACCAGGCTGTGGATGGTACTGTCAAATCTGATATAACACGGTGCTGGTTACAGAACGGTGTCGCCTCCTTCAGCACGGCCTGGAGTCTGACACCAGGCTGTGGGTGGTCCTGTCAAATCTGATACAAGGAGCTGGTTACAGAACGGTGTCACCTCCTTCAGCACGGCCTGGAGCCTGACACCAGGCTGTGGATGGTCCTGTCAAATCTGATATATCACGGTGCTTGTTACAGAACGGTGTCGCCTCCTTCAGCACTGCCTGGAGCCTGACACCAGGCTGTTGGTGGCCCTGTCAAATCTGATATAACAAGGAGCTGGTAACAAAACGGTGTCGCCTCCTTCAGCACGGCTTGGAGTCTGACACCAGGCTGTGGATGGTCCTGTCAAATCTGATATAACAAGGAGCTGGTTACAGAACGGTGTCGCCTCCTTCAGCACGGCCTGGAGCCTGACACCAGGCTGTGGATTGTCCTTTCAAATCTGATATAACAAGGTGCTGGTTACAGAACGGTGTCACCTCCTTCAGCACGGCCTGGAGCCTGACACCAGGCTGTGGATGGTCCTGACAAATCTGATATAACACGGAGCTGCTTACAGAACGGTGTCGCCTCCTTCAGCACGGCCTGGAGCCTGACACCAGTCTGTGGATGGTCCTGTCAAATCTGATGTAACAAGGAGCTGCTTACAGAACGGTGTCGCCTCCTTCAGCACGGCCTGGAGCCTGACACCAGGCTGTGGGTGGTCCTGTCAAATCTGATATAACAAGGTGCTGGTTACAGAACGGTGTCGCTTCCTTCAGCACTGCCTGGAGCCTGACACCAGGCTGTGGATGGTCCTGTCAAATCTGATATAACACGGTGCTGGTTACTGAACGGTGTCGCCTCCTTCAGCACGGCTTGGAGCCTGACACCAGGCTGTGGATGGTCCTGTCTAATCTGATATAACAAGGAGCTTGTTACAGAACGGTGTCGCCTCCTTCAGCACGGCCTGCAGCCTGACACGAGGCTGTGGATGGTCCTGTCTAATCTGATATAACAAGGAGCTGGTTACAGAACGGTGTCGCCTCCTTCAGCACGGCCTGGAGCCTGACACCAGGCTGTGGATGGTCCTGTCAAATCTGATACAACAAGGAGCTGGTTACAGAACGGTGTCGCCTCCTTCAGCACAGCCTGGAGCCTGACACCAGGCTGTGGATGGTCCTGTCAAATCTGATATAACAAGGAGCTGGTTACAGAACGGTGTCACCACCTTCAGCACAGTTAGTGTCTGTGTGTGTGTTACTGTCTCTGTGTGTGTGTGTGTGTTAGTGTCTGTGTGTGTGTGTTACTGTCTGTGTGTGTGTGTGAGTGTATTACTGTCTGTGTGTGAGTGTGTTAGTGAGTGTGTTAGTATCTGTGTGTGTGTGTTACTGTCTGTGTGTGAGTGTGATAGTGTCTGTGTGTGTGTATTAATGTCTGTGTGTGAGTGTGTTAGTGTCTGTGTGTGTGTATTACTGTCTCTGTGTGTGTGTGAGTGTGTTAGTGTCTGTGTGTGTGTGTTACTGTCTGTGTGTGAGTGTGTTAGTGTCTGTGTGTGTGTGTTACTGTGTGTGTGTGTGTGTGAGTGTATTACTGTCTGTGTGTGAGTGTGTTAGTGAGTGTGTTAGTGTCTGTGTGTGTGTGTTACTGTCTGTGTGTGAGTGTGTTAGTGTCTGTGTGTGTGTGTATTACTGTCTGTGTGTGTGTGTGTGTGTGTTAGTGTCTGTGTGTGTGTATTACTGTCTCTGTGTGTGTGAGTGTGTTAGTGTCTGTGTGTGTGTGTTACTGTCTGTGTGTGAGTGTATTACTGTCTGTGTGTGAGTGTGTTAGTGAGTGTGTTAGTGACTGTGTGTATGTATTACTGTCTGTGTGTGTGTGTTAGTGAGTGTGTTAGTGTCTGTCTGTGTGTGTTACTGTCTGTGTGTGTGTGAGTGTTTTACTGTCTGTGTGTGAGTGTGTTAGTGAGTGTGTTAGTGTCTGTGTGTGTGTGTTACTGTCTCTGTGTGTGTGTGTGTGTGTATTACTGTCTGTGTGTGAGTGTGTTAGTGTCTGTGTGTGTGTTAGTGTCTGTGTTTGTGTGAGTGTGGAAGTGTATGTGTGTGTGTGTACTAATGTCTATGGGTTAGTGTGTGTGTGTTAGTGTGTGTCTGTGTGTGTGTGTAATAGTGTCTGTGTGTGTGTCTTACTGTCTGTGTGTGAGTGTGTTAGTGTCTGTGTGTGTGTCTTACTGTCTGTGTGTGTTAGTGAGTGTGAATGTGTTAGTGTGTGTGTGTGTTACTGTCTCTGTATGTGGGTGTGTGTGTGAGAGAGTGTGTCAGTGTCTGTGTGTGTGTGTTACTGTCTGTGTGTGTGTGAGTGTCTGTGTGTTAGTGTCTCTATGTGTGTGAGTGTGTTGCTGTCTCTGTGTGAGTGTGTTAGTGTGTGTGTATTACTGTCTCTGTATGTGTATGTGTGTGTGTGTGTGTTACTGTCTCTGTGTGTGTGAGTGTGTGTATTAGTATATATTTATTTCACTCCCTCAACACCACGCCGACCATACTTGTGCTGTCTTTCCCAGGCTGATGTATAATTTCATTGTGTATTTCCCTTCCTCACAGTGAACCTCATCACAATTGTGGTCCTGAAGAGAAGAAACTGTGGGCTGTCCAAATGTGTGACTTGTTACCTGTTGGCCATGGCAGTGGGGGATCTCCTGGTCGTTATTCTCGACCTGATATTCAGACACATTCCCATTGTTTTTAGGGAACAGTTTTATTTCCTGCAGTCCATCCCCGTGTGTAATATCCACGCCGCCCTGCTTTATGCAGCCACTGACTGTTCTGTCTGGTTCACCGTCACTTTCACCTTTGATCGATTTGTGGCCATTTGTTGCCCGAGGCTGAAAAGTAAATATTGCAGCGAGAAAACGGCGGCTGTGGTTCTGGGAACAGTGGCTTTGCTGAGCTGTTTGAAGGACATTTCCTGGGGGGTGATGCAGTCCGGTGGGTATTGGCTGCTGAACGCCCCCTGGTTTTGTGTTGTCACATTGGGTGTTGTGTTGTCTCCGGTCTGGGGACCAATCGAGTTCCTCCACCACATTCTAACCCCGTGTGTTCCATTCGCGGTGATTCTGCTGCTCAATGTTCTCACCGTCAGACACATTGTCCTGAGCAGCAGGGCCCGCAGGAGACTCCGGGCTCACAGCAGTGGGCACAGTGCCAGAGACCCAGAGATGGAGAGTCGGAGCAAATCCATCATGTTACTCTTCGTTATCTCCGCCAATTTCATCCTGTTATGGTCAACGTTAATGTTTTATTCTATATGGAGCCGGATGATGTGGCTGGGGTATGAGTCTATATGGTTAGATTTTTATGTTCAGGAATTGGGCTTCATGCTGCAGCTCCTGAGTTGCTGCACAAACACTGCGATTTACGTCGTGACACAGACGCAGTTCAGGCAGCAGTTGAAAAATGTGCTGAAAGTTCCCTTTCGTTCAATTCTTCAATTCATTAAACACTGAGAGGAAACCCCACCCACTCGGCATCTCTCTCCTCGCACTGCCGGTAAACTGACCCACCCCAGCCAGCCTCACTCTGACTTACCTGCAAGACCAGGACTATCGGTGGGTGGGTGTGACTCCCCCCATTGCCGATCAGCTGGGTCTGTCCTTTCCCCGCATTGCCGATCAGCTGGGTGTGTGCTTACCCGCATTGCCGATCAGCTGGGTGTGTGCTTCCCCGCATTGCCAATCAGCTGGGGGTGTGCTTCCCCCCATTGCCGATCAGCTGGGTGTGTGCTTCCCCCCATTGCTGATCAGCTGGGTGTGTGCTTCCCCCCATTGCCGATCAGCTGGGTGTGTGCATCCCCCCCATTGCCGATCAGCTGTGTGTGTGCTTCCCCCCATTGCCGATCAGCTGGGTGTGTGCTTCCCCCCCATTGCCGATCAGCTGGGTGTGCCTCCCCCCATTGCCGATCAGCTGGGTGTGTGCTTCCCCCCATTGCCGATCAGCTGGGTGTGTCCTTCCAACCATTGCCGATCAGCTGGGAGTGTGCTTCCCCGCATTGCCGATCAGCTGGGTCTGTCCTTCCCCCCATTGCCGATCAGCTGGGTCTGTCCTTCCCCCCATTGCCGATCAGTTGGGTCTGTCCTTCCCCCCATTGCCGATCAGCTGGGTGTGTGCTTCCCCGCATTGCCGATCAGCTGGCTTTGTGCTTCCCCCCATTGCCGATCAGCTGGCTGTGTGCTTCCCACCATTGCCGATCAGCTGGGTCTGTCCTTCGCCCCATTGCCGATCAGCTGAGTGTGTGCTTCCCCCCATTGCCGATCAGCTGGGTGTGTGCTTCCCCCATTGCCGATCAGCTGGGTCTGTCCTTCCCCCCATTGCCGATCAGCTGGGTGTGTGCTTCCCCCCATTGCCGATCAGCTGGGCGTGTCCTTCCCCCCATTGCCGATCAGCTGGGTGTGTGCTTCCCCCCATTGCCGATCAGCTGGGTGTGTGCTTCCCCCCATTGCCGATCAGCTGGGTGTGTGCTTCCCCCCATTGCCGATCAGCTGGGTCTGTCCTTCCCCCCATTGCCGCTCAGCTGGGTGTGTGCTTCCCCCATTGCCGATCAGCTGGGGTGTCCTTCCCCCCATTGCCGATCAGCTGGGTGTGTGCTTCCCCCCATTGCCGATCAGCTGGGTGTGTGCTTCCCCCGATTGCCGATTAGCTGGGTGTGTGCTACCCCCCATTGCCGATCAGCTGGGAGTGTGCTTCCCCGCATTGCCGATCAGCTGGGAGTGTGCCTCCCCCCATTGCCGATCAGCTGGGTGTGTGCTTCCCCCCCATTGCCGATCAGCTGGGTGTGTGCTTCCCCCCTTTGCCGATCAGCTGGGCGTGTCTTCCCCCCCATTGCCGATCAGCTGGGTGTGTGCTTCCCCCCATTGCCGATCAGCTGGGTGTGTGCTTCCCCCCATTGCCGATCAGCTGGATGTGTGCTACCCCCCATTGCCGATCAGCTGGGAGTGTGCTTCCCCGCATTGCCGATCAGCTGGGAAACTGCCTCCCCCCCATTGCCGATCAGCTGGGTGTGTGCTTCCCCCCATTGCCGATCAGCTGGGTGTGTCCTTCCCCCCATTGCCGATCAGCTGGGAGTGTGCTTCCCCGCATAGCCGATCAGCTGGCTTTGTGCTTCCCCCCATTGCCGATCAGCTGGCTGTGTGCTTCCCCCCATTGCCGATCAGCTGGGTCTGTCCTTCCCCCCATTGCTGATCAGCTGGGGGTGTCCTTCCCCCCATTGCCGATCAGCTGGGTCTGTCCTTCCCCCCAATGCCGATCAGCTGGGTGTGTGCTTCCCCCCATTGCCGATCAGCTGGGTGTGTGCTTCCCCCCATTGCCGATCAGCTGGGTGTGTGCTTCCCCCCATTGCCGATCAGCTGGGTCTGTCCTTCCCCCCATTGCCGCTCAGCTGGGTGTGTGCTTCCCCCATTGCCGATCAGCTGGGGTGTCCTTCCCCCCATTGCCGATCAGCTGGGTGTGTGCTTCCCCCCATTGCCGATCAGCTGGGTGTGTGCTTCCCCCGATTGCCGATTAGCTGGGTGTGTGCTACCCCCCATTGCCGATCAGCTGGGAGTGTGCTTCCCCGCATTGCCGATCAGCTGGGAGTGTGCCTCCCCCCATTGCCGATCAGCTGGGTGTGTGCTTCCCCCCATTGCCGATCAGCTGGGTGTGTGCTTCCCCCCTTTGCCGATCAGCTGGGCGTGTCTTCCCCCCCATTGCCGATCAGCTGGGTGTGTGCTTCCCCCCATTGCCGATCAGCTGGGTGTGTGCTTCCCCCCATTGCCGATCAGCTGGATGTGTGCTACCCCCCATTGCCGATCAGCTGGGAGTGTGCTTCCCCGCATTGCCGATCAGCTGGGAAACTGCCTCCCCCCCATTGCCGATCAGCTGGGTGTGTGCTTCCCCCCATTGCCGATCAGCTGGGTGTGTCCTTTCCCCCATTGCCGATCAGCTGGGAGTGTGCTTCCCCGCATAGCCGATCAGCTGGCTTTGTGCTTCCCCCCATTGCCGATCAGCTGGCTGTGTGCTTCCCCCCATTGCCGATCAGCTGGGTCTGTCCTTCCCCCCATTGCTGATCAGCTGGGGGTGTCCTTCCCCCCATTGCCGATCAGCTGGGTCTGTCCTTCCCCCCAATGCCGATCAGCTGGGTGTGTGCTTCCCCCCATTGCCGATCAGCTGGGTGTGTGCTTCCCCCCATTGCCGATCAGCTGCTTGTGTGATTCCCCCCATTGCCGATCAGCTGGGTGTGTGCTTCCCCCATTGCCGATCAGCTGGATGTGTGCTTCCCCCCATTGCCGATCAGCTGGGAGTGTGCTTCCCCCATTGCCGATCAGCTGGGCGTGTCCTTCCCCCCCATTGCCGATCAGCTGGGTGTGTGCTTCCCCCCATTGCCGATCAGCTGGGTGTGTGCCTCCCCTCATTGCCGATCAGCTGGGTGTGTGCCACCCCCCATTGCCGATCAGTTGGGCGTGTGCTTCCCCCCATTGCCGATCAACTGGGAGTGTGCTTCCCCCCATTGCCGATCAGCTGGGTGTGCGTTTCCCCCCATTGCCGATTAGCTGGGTGTGTGCTTCCCCCCATTGCCGATCAGCTGGGTGTGTGCATTCCCCGCATTGCAGATCAGCTGGGTGTGTGCTTCCCCCCATTGCCGATCAGCTGGGTGTGTGCCTCCCCCCATTGCCGATCAGCTGGGTGTGTCCTTCCCCCCATTGCCGATCAGCTGGGCGTGTGCTTCCCCCCATTGCCGATCAGCTGGGAGTGTGCTTCCCCGCATTGCCGATCAGCTGGGTGTGAGCTTCCCCGCATTGCCGATCAGCTGGGTGTGTGCTTCCCCGCATTGCCGATCAGCTGGGTGTGTGCTTCCCCGCATTGCCGATCAGCTGGGTGTGTCCTTCCCCCCATGGCCGATCAGCTGGGTGTATCCTTCCCCGCATTGCCGATCAGCTGGGTGTGTGCTTCCCCCCATTGCCGATCAGCTGTGTGTGTGCTTCCCCCCATTGCCGATCAGCTGGGTGTGTGCTTCCCCCATTGCCGATCAGCTGGGTGGGTGCTTCCCCGCATTGCCGATCAGCTGGGTGTGTGCTTCCCCCCATTGCCGATCAGCTGGGTGTGTGCCTCACACTTAAACACAGTCTGTGCAGCAGAATGTGACACAGACAGAGACACAGATAGAGACACAGACAGAGACACAGACTCAGATAAAGACACAGACACAGACCGTGACACAGACACACAGACAGAGACACAGACAGAGACACAGACACAGAGAGACAGACACAGAGACACAGAGACAGAGACACAGACACAGACACAGAGACACAGAGACACAGAGATACAGAGACACAGACACAGACACAGAGACAGAGACACAGAGACACAGAGACAGAGACACAGACACAGACAGAGATACAGACAGAGACAGAGACACAGACACAGACAGAGACACAGACACAGACACACAGACACAGACACAGACACAGACAGAGACTCAGAGAGAGACACAGAGACACAGACACAGAGAAACAGAGACAGAGACAGAGACACAGACACAGACACAGACACAGAGACAGACACAGACACAGAGACACAGGCACAGGCACAGAGACACAGAGACACAGACACAGAGACACAGAGACAGAGACAGAGACACAGAGACACAGAGACAGAGACAGAGACACAGACACAGACACAGACAGAGACACAGACACAGAGACACAGACACAGAGACACAGACAGAGACAGAGACACAGAGACACAGAGACAGAGACGGAGACAGAGACACAGACAGAGACACAGACACAGTGACACAGACACAGAGACACAGACACAGAGACACAGACACAGAGACACAGGCACAGACACAGACACAGAGACACAGACACAGAGACACAGACACAGAGACACAGGCACAGACACAGACACAGACTCAGAAGGAGACAGAGACAGAAACACAGACAGACACAGACCGAGAGAGAGAAAAAGACACAGGCAGAGACACAGACAGAAACGCAGTAAGATTCAGAGACACAGGCAGAGACCCGGGCTGAGACACAGACAGTTACAGGGACACAGGCAGACACAGAGACACAGACACCAACACAGACAGAGACAGGGACACAGACAGATATACAGACAGAGACAGAGACACAGGCAGACACAGCGACGCAGACAAAGACAGTGACACAGACAGAGAAACAGGCACAGACAGAGAAAGAGACACAGACAGAAACACAGACAGACACAGACCGAGAGAGAGAAAAAGACACAGGCAGAGACACAGACAGAAACGCAGTCAGATTCAGAGACACAGACAGATACAGGGACACAGGCAGACACAGAGACACAGACACCGACACAGGCACCGACACAGGCACAGACAGAGACACAGACAGAGACACAGACAGAGACACAGACAGCGGCAGAGACTGCGACAGAGACAGCCACAGACGGAGACACAGACAGAGGCATAGACACAGACAGAGACACAGACAGAGACAGGGACACAGGCACAGACAGAGACACAGGCACATATATAGACAGAGACACAGACATAGACAGAGAAACAGACAGAAACAGCGACAGAGACACAGACACAGACACAGGCAGAGATACAGACACAGGCATAGACACAGACACAGACACAGACAGAGACACAGACAGAGACACAGACAGAGACACAGACACAGACAGAGACACAGACACAGACAGAGAAAGAGACACAGACAGGAACACAGACAGACACAGACCGGGAGAGAGAAAAGACACAGGCAGAGACACAGACAGAAACACAGACAGACACAGACCGAGAGAGAGAAAAAGACACAGGCAGAGACACAGACAGAAACGCAGTCATATTCAGAGACACAGACACAGACCCGGGCTGAGACACAGGCAGTGACACAGGCAGACACAGAAACACAGACACCAACAAAGACAGAGACAGGGACACAGACAGATATACAGACAGAGGCAGAGACACAGGCAGACACAGCGACGCAGACAGAGACAGCGACACAGACAGAGACACAGACAGAAACACAGACAGACACAGACCGAGAGAGAGAAAAAGACACAGGCAGAGACACAGACAGAAACGCAGTCAGATTCAGGGACACAGGCAGACACAGAGACACCGACGCCGACACAGACACCGAGACAGAGACAGAGCCAGCGACACAGACACAGGCAGAGACACAGGCAGAGACACAGACAGAGACACAGACAGAGACAGAGTCAGCGACACAGACGGAGACACAGACAGAGACACAGACAGAGACACAGACAGAGACAGGGACACAGACACAGACAGAGACACAGACAGAGACAGGTACACAGACAGAGACAGGGACACAGACAGAGACAGAGACACAGACAGAGTCAGCGACACAGACAGAGTCAGCGACACAGACAGAGGCATAGACACAGGTACAGGCACAGACACAGACAGGGACACAGGCACAGACAGAGAAACAGACAGAAACACAGACAGAGAGAAAATTGGACACATACAGGCAGAGACACAGGCAGAGATTTACCATTCTGCATTACCAGGAGAGACTGTCGGTGGGTGGGTGTGACTCCCCTATGGCCGATCAGCTGGGTCAGTGTGACTCCCCCATGGCCGATCAGCTGGGACAGTGTGACTCCCCCAATGCCGATCAGCTGGGTCAGTGTGACTCTCCCATGGCCGATCAGCTGGTTCAGTGTGACTCTCCCATGGCCGATGAGCTGGGTCAGTGTGACTCTCCCATGGCCGATCAGCTGGTTCAGTGTGACTCCCCCATGGCCGCTCAGCTGGTTCAGTGTGACTCCCCCATGGCCCATCAGCTGTGTGTGTGCTTCCCCCATTGCCGATCAGCTGGGATGTGCTTCCCCCCATTGCCGATCAGCTGGGTGTGTGCTTCCCCCCATTGCCGATCAGCTGGGTGTGTGCTTCACCCCCATTGCCGATCAGCTGGGTCAGTGTGACTCCCCCATTGCCGATCAGCTGGATGTGTGCCTCTCCCCATTGCCGATCAGCTGGGTATGTGCCTCCACCATGGCCGATCAGCTGGGTGTGTGTGACTTCCCCAATGCCGATCAGCTGGGTGGGTGCCTCACACCTAAACACAGTCTGTGCAGCAGAATGTGCCCCAGACAGAGACAGAGACTGAGACACAGACAGACACAGAGACACAGACAGAGACAGAGACAGAGACACAGACAGACACGAAGATACAGACAGAGACAGAGAGTGAGACACAGACACCGACAGACACACAGACAGACACAGAGACACAGACAGAGACACAGACACAGACAGACACAGAGACACAGGCAGAGACAGACAGAGACAGGGACACAGACAGAGACACAGACAGAGACAGGAACACAGAGAGAGACAGGGACAGAGACACACACACAGACAGAGACAGAGACAGGGACAGAGACAGAGACAGGGACAGGGACAGGGACAGGGACAGAGACAGAGACAGAGACACAGACACAGACACAGACACAGACCGAGTGTGGGGGGAGCACTTCCAGTGCTGGCAGTGTGGGGGAGCACTGCCAGTGCTGGGTGTGTGGTGGGAGCACGGACAGTGCTGGCTGTGTGGTGGCGCACTGACAGTGCTGGCTGTGTGGTGGGAGCACTGATAGTGCTGGCTGTGTGGTGGGAGCACTGACAGTGCTGGCTGTGTGGGGGGAGCACTAACAGTGCTGGCTGTGTGGGGGGAGCACTGACAGTGCTGGCTGTGTGGTGTGAGCACTGACAGTGCTGGCTGTGTGGGGGGATCACTGACAGTGCTGGCTGTGTGGTGGGAGCACTGACAGTGCTGGCTGTGTGGTGGGAGCACTGACAGTGCAGGCTGTGTGGGGAGCACTGACAGTACTGGCTGTGTGGGGGAGCACTGACAGTGCTAGCTGTGTGGGGGGGGGAGCACTGAGAGTGCTGGCTGTGTGGTGGGAGCACGGACAGTGCTGGCTGTGTGGGGGAGCCCTGACAGTGTTGGCTGTGTGGGGAGCACAGACAGTGCTGGCTGTGCGGGGGGAGCACTGACAGTGCTGGGTGTGTGTGGGGAGCACTGACAGTGCTGGCTGTGTGGTGGGAGCACTGACAGTGCTAGCTGTGTGGTGGGAGCACTGACAGTGCTGGCTGTGTGGTGGGAGCACTGACAGTGCTGGCTGTGTGGGGGAGCACTGACAGTGCTGGCTGTGTGGGGGAGCACTGACAGTGCTGGCTGTGTGGGGAGCACTGACAGTGCTGGCTGTGTGGGGGGTGCACTGACAGGGCTGACTGTGTGGGGGAGCACAGACAGTGCTGACTGTGTGGGGGAGCACTGACAGTGCTGGCTGTGTGGGGGGAGCACTGACAGTGCTGGCTGTGTGGGGGAGCACTGAGAGCGCTGGCAGTGTGGGGGGTGCACTGACAGTGCTGGCAGTGTGGGTGAGCACAGACAATGCTGGCTCTGGGGGGGGGAGTGCCCTGGCAGTGCTGGCTCTGTGGGTGGGGAGTGCACTGGCAGTGCTGGCTGTGGGGGGGGGGGGGGGAAGTGCACTGGCACTGCTGGCTGTGGGGGGGGGGAGCACTGACAGTGCTGGCTGTGGGGGAGCACTGCCAGTGCTGGGTGTGTGGGGAGCACGGACAGTGCTGGCTGTGTGGTGGCGCACTGACAGTGCTGGCTGTGTGGTGGGAGCACTGATAGTGCTGGCTGTGTGGTGGGAGCACTGACAGTGCTGGCTGTGTGGGGGGAGCACTAACAGTGCTGACTGTGTGGGGGAGCACTGACAGTGCTGGCTGTGTGGGGGGAGCACTGACAGTGCTGGCTGTGTGGTGTGAGCACTGACAGTGCTGGCTGTGTGGGGGGATCACTGACAGTGCTGGCTGTGTGGTGGGAGCACTGACAGTGCTGGCTGTGTGGTGGGAGCACTGACAGTGCAGGCTGTGTGGGGAGCACTGACAGTACTGGCTGTGTGGGGGAGCACTGACAGTGCTAGCTGTGTGGGGGGGGGAGCACTGAGAGTGCTGGCTGTGTGGTGGGAGCACGGACAGTGCTGGCTGTGTGGGGGAGCCCTGACAGTGTTGGCTGTGTGGGGAGCACAGACAGTGCTGGCTGTGCGGGGGGAGCACTGACAGTGCTGGGTGTGTGTGGGGAGCACTGACAGTGCTGGCTGTGTGGTGGGAGCACTGACAGTGCTAGCTGTGTGGTGGGAGCACTGACAGTGCTGGCTGTGTGGTGGGAGCACTGACAGTGCTGGCTGTGTGGGGGGAGCACTGACAGTGCTGGCTGTGTGGGGGAGCACTGACAGTGCTGGCTGTGTGGGGAGCACTGACAGTGCTGGCTGTGTGGTGGGAGCACTGCCAGTGCTGGCTGTGTGGGGGAGCACTGACAGTGCTGGCTGTGTGGGGGGTGCACTGACAGGGCTGACTGTGTGGGGGAGCACAGACAGTGCTGACTGTGTGGGGGAGCACTGACAGTGCTGGCTGTGTGGGGGGAGCACTGACAGTGCTGGCTGTGTGGGGGAGCACTGACAGCGCTGGCAGTGTGGGGGGTGCACTGACAGTGCTGGCAGTGTGGGTGAGCACAGACAATGCTGGCTCTGGGGGGGGCGAGTGCCCTGGCAGTGCTGGCTCTGTGGGTGGGGAGTGCACTGGCAGTGCTGGCTGTGGGGGGGGGAAGTGCACTGGCACTGCTGGCTGTGGGGGGGGGGGGAGCACTGACAGTGTTGGCTGTGTGGCGGAGCACTGACAATGCTGGCTGTGAGGGGGAGCACTGACAGTGCTGGCTGTGGGGGAGCACTGACAGTGCTGCCTGTGTGGGGAGCACTGGCAATGCTGGCTGTGGGGGGGGGGAATGCACTGGCAGTGCTGGCTCTGTGGGGGGTGGGAGGTGCACTGGCAGTGCTGGCTGTGGGGGGGGGGAAGTGCAATGGCAGTGCTGGCTGTGGGGGGAGCACTGACAGTGCTGCCTGTGTCGGGAGCACTGACAGTGCTGGCTCTGTGGGGGGGGGAAGAGCACTGGCAGTGCTGGCTGTGCGGGGGGGAGCTCTGACAGTGCTGGCTGTGAGGGGGAGCACTGGCTGTGTGGGGGGGCACTGACTGTGCTGGCTGTGTAGTGGGAGCACTGCCAGTGCTGGCTGTGTGGGGAAGCACTGACGGTGCTGGCTGTGTGGTGGGAGCACAGACAGTGCTGGCAGTGTGGGGGAGCACTGACAGTGCTGCCTGTGTCGGGGGAGCACTGACAGTGCTGGCTGTGTGTGGGGGGGGGTTGCACTGGCAGTTCTGGCTGTGTGGTGGGAGCACTTACAGTGCTGGCTCTGTGGGGGAGCACTGACAGTGCTGGCTGTGTGGGGGGAGCACTGACGGTGCTGGCTATGTGGTGGGAGCACTGACGGTGCTGGCTATGTGGGGGGGGGGCACTGACAGTGCCAGCTGTGTGCGGGGGGGGGGCACTGACAGTGCTGCCTGTGTGGGGGAGCACTGACAGTGCTGGCTGTGTGGTGGGAGCACTGAGTGCTGGCTGTGTGGGGAGCACTGACAGTGCTGGCTGTGTGGGGGGAGCACCTACAGTGCTGGCTGTGTGGGGGAGCACTGACAGTGCTGGCTGTGTGGGGAGCACTGACAGTGCTGGCTGTGTGGGGGGTGCACTGGCAGAGCTGACTGTGTGGGGGAGCACAGACAGTGCTGACTGTGTGGGGGAGCACTGACAGTGCTGGCTGTGTGGGGGGAGCACTGACAGTGCTGGCTGTGTGGGGGAGCACTGACAGTGCTGGCAGTGTGGGTGGTGCACTGACAGTGCTGGCAGTGTTTGTGAGCACAGACAGTGCTGGCTCTGGGGGGGGGAGTGCCCTGGCAGTGCTGGCTCTGTGGGTGGGGAGTGCACTGGCAGTGCTGGCTGTGGGGGGGGGGGGGGAAGTGCACTGGCAGTGCTGGCTGTGGGGGAGCACTGACAGTGTTGGCTGTGTGGGGGAGCACTGACAATGCTGGCTGTGTGGGGGAGCACTGACAGTGCTGTCTGTGTGGGGAGCACTGGCAATGCTGGCTGTGGGGGGGGGAATGCACTGGCAGTGCTGGCTCTCTGGGGTTGGGAGGTGCACTGGCAGTGCTGGCTGTGGGGGGGGGGAAGTGCAATGGCAGTGCTGGCTGTGGGGGGGAGCACTGACAGTGCTGCCTGTGTCGGGAGCACTGACAGTGCTGGCTCTGTGGGGGGGGGGGGAGAGCACTGGTAGTGCTGGCTGTGCGGGGGGAGCTCTGACAGTGCTGGCTGTGAGGGGGAGCACTGACAATGCTGGCTGTGTGTGGGGGCACTGACTGTGCTGGCTGTGTAGTGGGAGCACTGCCAGTGCTGGCTGTGTGGGGAAGCACTGACGGTGCTGGCTGTGTGGTGGGAGCACAGACAGTGCTGGCAGTGTGGGGGAGCACTGACAGTGCTGCCTGTGTCGGGGGAGCACTGACAGTGCTGGCTGTGTGTGGGGGGTGTGTTGCACTGGCAGTTCTGGCTGTGTGGTGGGAGCACTTACAGTGCTGGCTCTGTGGGGGAGCATTGACAGTGCTGGCTGTGTGGGGGGAGCACTGACGGTGCTGGCTGTGTGGTGGGAGCACTGACGGTGCTGGCTGTGTGGGGGGGCACTGACAGTGCCAGCTGTGTGCGGGGGGGGGGGGCACTGACAGTGCTGCCTGTGTGGGGGAGCACTGACAGTGCTGGCTGTGTGGTGGGAGCACTGAGTGCTGGCTGTGTGGGGAGCACTGACAGTGCTGGCTGTGTGGGGGAGCACTGACAGTGCTGGCTGTGTGGGGGGAGCACTAACAGTGCTGGCTGTGTGGGGGAGCGCTGGCCGTGCTGGCTGTGTGAGGGAGCCCTGACAGTGCTGGCTCTGTGGTGGGAGCACTGACAGTGCTGGCTGTATGGGGGGAGCACTGACAGTGCTGACTGTGTGGGGGGAGCACAAACAGTGCTGGCTGTGTGGTGGGAGCACAGACAGTGCTGGCTGTGTGGTGGGAGCACAGACAGTGCTGGCTGTATGGGGGGAGCACTGACAGTGCTGGCTGTGTGGGGGGAGCAGAGACAGTGCTGGCTGTGTGGTGGGAGCACAGACAGTGCTGGCTGTGTGGTGGGAGCACAGACAGTGCTGGCTGTATGGTGGGAGCACAGACAGTGCTGGCTGTGTGGTGAGAGCACTGACAGTGCTGGCTGTGTGTGTGGGAGCACTGACAGTGCTGGCTGTGTGGGGGGAGCACTGACAGTGCTGGCTGTGTGGTGGGAGCACTGACAGTGCTGGTTGTGTGGGGGAGCACTGACAGTGCTGTCTGTGTGGGGGAGCACTGACAGTGTTGGCTGTGTGGGAAGTACTGGCAGTGCTGGCTCTGTGGGGGGGGGGTGCACTGGCAGTGCTGGCTGTGTGGGGGAGCACTGACAGTGCTGTCTGTGTGGGGGAGCACTGACAGTGCTGGCTGTGTGGGGGGAGCACTAACAGTGCTGGCTGTGTGGGGGAGCGCTGGCCGTGCTGGCTGTGTGAGGGAGCCCTGACAGTGCTGGCTCTGTGGTGGGAGCACTGACAGTGCTGGCTGTATGGGGGGAGCACTGACAGTGCTGACTGTGTGGGGGGAGCACAAACAGTGCTGGCTGTGTGGTGGGAGCACAGACAGTGCTGGCTGTGTGGTGGGAGCACAGACAGTGCTGGCTGTATGGGGGGAGCACTGACAGTGCTGGCTGTGTGGGGGGAGCAGAGACAGTGCTGGCTGTGTGGTGGGAGCACAGACAGTGCTGGCTGTGTCGTGGGAGCACAGACAGTGCTGGCTGTATGGTGGGAGCACAGACAGTGCTGGCTGTGTGGTGAGAGCACTGACAGTGCTGGCTGTGTGTGTGGGAGCACTGACAGTGCTGGCTGTGTGGCGGGAGCACTGACAGTGCTGGCTGTGTGGTGGGAGCACTGAGAGTGCTGGCTGTGTGGTGGGAGCACTGATAGTGCTGGCTGTGTGGGCGGTTCTCTGACAGTGCTGGCTGTATGGTGGGAGCACTGGCAGTGCTGGCTGTGTGAGGGGAACACTGATAGCGCTGGCTGTGTGCGGGAGCACTGACAGTGCTGGCTGTTTTGTGGGAGCACTGACAGTGCAGGCTGTGTGGTGGGAGCACTGACAGTGCTGGCTGTGTGGTGGGAGCACTGAGAGTGCTGGCTGTGTGGTGGGAGCACTGACAGTGCTGGCTGTGTTGTGGGAGCACTGACAGTGCAGGCTGTGTGGTGGGAACACTGACAGTGCTGGCTGTGTGGTGGGAGCACTGACAGTGCTGGCTGTGTGGTGGGAGCACTGACAGTGCTGGCTGTGTGGGGGAGCATTGACAGTGCTGACTGTGTGGGGGAGCACTGACAGCGCTAGCTGTGTGGTGGGAGCACAGACAGTGCTGGCTGTGTGGGGTGGGAGCAGTGACAGTGCTGGCTGTGTGGGGGGAGCACTGTCAGTGCTGGCTGTGTGGGGGAGCACTGACAGTGTTGGCTGTGTGGGGGGAGCACAGACAGTGCTGGCTGTGTGGTGGGAGCACTGACAGTGCTGGCTGTGTGGGGGAGCACTGGCAGTGCTGGCTGTGGGATGGCTGAAAATTGCCAGAAATGGTTGCCGTGACATAAAAAGGCTGCCGTGAACTGACGTAAAATGGCCACCGTGTACTGACATATAATGGCCACAGTGCTGGCTGTGTTGTGGGAGCACTGACAGTGCAGGCTGACATAAAATGGCCACCGTGAACTGACATATAATGGCCACCGTGAACTGACATAAAATGGCTGCCGTGAACTGACATAAAATGGCCAACGTGAACTGACATAAAATGGCCACCGTGAACTGACTTAAAATGGCCACCGTGAACTGACATAAAATGGACCCCTTCAACCGACATTAAATGACCACCGTGAACTGACATAAAATGGCTGCCGTGAACCGACATAAAATGGCCACCGTAAATGAACATAAAATGGCTGCCGTGAGCTCACATAAAATAGCCACCGTGACCTGACATAAAATGGCCACCGTGAACTGACATACAATGGCCACCGTGAACTGACATAAAATGGCAACCGTGTACTGACATTAAATGGCCCCATCGACTGAACAAAATGCCCCCCGTGAACTGACATAAAATGGCCACTGTGAACTGAGATAAAATGGCTACCATGAACTGAAATAAAATGGCCCCCGTGAACTGACTTAAAATGGCCACCGTGAACTGACATAAAATGGCCCCGGTGAACCAACATGAACTGGCCACCGCAACTGAGATTAAATGGCCATTGCAAACTGACATAAAATGGCCATTGTGATCTGACATACAATGGCCACCGTGAACTGACATAAAATGGCCATTGTGAACTGACATAAAATGGCCACCGTGAACTGACATAAAATGGACCCCGTGAACTGACATAAAATGGCCATTGTGAACTGACATACAATGGCCACCATGAACTGACATAAAATGGCCATTGTGAACTGACATACAATGGCGAACGTGAATTGACATAAAATGGCCACTGTGAACTGACATAAAATGGCCATTGTGAACTGACATAAAATGGCCACCGTGAACTGACATTAAATGGACCCCGTGAACAGACATAAAATGGCCATCGTGAACCGACATACAATGGCCACCATGAACTGACATAAAATGTCCATTGTGAACTGATATACAATGGCTACCGTGAATTAACATAAAATGGCCACTGTGAACGGACATAAAATGGCCATTGAGAACTGACATACAATGGCCATTGTGAACTGACATACAATGGCCCCCGTAAACTGACATAAACTGTCCATTGTGAACTGACATACAATGGACGCCATGAACTGACATACAATGGCCACCGTGAACTGACATAAAAATGCCATTGCGAGCTGACATAAAATGGCCCCCGTCAACCGACATAAAATGACCACCGTGAACTGACATAAAATGGCCACCATGTACTGACATAAAATGGCCCCCATCGACTGAATAAAATGGCCCCCGTGAACTAACATAAAATGGCCACTTTGAACTGAGATAAAATGGCCACCGTAAACTGACATAAAATGACAATTGTGCACTGACATACAATAGCCACCATGAACTGACATAAAATGGCCCCCGTGAACTGACATAAAATGGCCACCGTGAACTGACATCACATGGCCCCCGTGAACCAACATGAACTGGCCACCGCAACTGAGATAAAATGGCCATTGCAAACTGACATACAATGGCCATTGTGAACTCACATACAATGGCCACCGTGAACTGACACAACATGGCCACCGTCAACTGAGAAAAAATGGCCATTGCAAACTGACATAAAATGGCCATTGTGAACTGACATACAATGGCCACCATGAACTGACATAAAATGGCCATTGTGAACTGACATACAATGGCGAACGTGAATTGACATAAAATGGCCACTGTGAACTGACATAAAATGGCCATTGTGAACTGACATAAAATGGCCACCGTGAACTGACATTAAATGGACCCCGTGAACAGACATAAAATGGCCATCGTGAACCGACATACAATGGCCACCATGAACTGACATAAAATGTCCATTGTGAACTGATTATACAATGGCTACCGTGAATTAACATAAAATGGCCACTGTGAACGGACATAAAATGGCCATTGAGAACTGACATACAATGGCCATTGTGAACTGACATACAATGGCCCCCGTAAACTGACATAAACTGTCCATTGTGAACTGACATACAATGGACGCCATGAACTGACATACAATGGCCACCGTGAACTGACATAAAAATGCCATTGCGAGCTGACATAAAATGGCCCCCGTCAACCGACATAAAATGACCACCGTGAACTGACATAAAATGGCCACCATGTACTGACATAAAATGGCCCCCATCGACTGAATAAAATGGCCCCCGTGAACTAACATAAAATGGCCACTTTGAACTGAGATAAAATGGCCACCGTAAACTGACATAAAATGACAATTGTGCACTGACATACAATAGCCACCATGAACTGACATAAAATGGCCCCCGTGAACTGACATAAAATGGCCACCGTGAACTGACATCACATGGCCCCCGTGAACCAACATGAACTGGCCACCGCAACTGAGATAAAATGGCCATTGCAAACTGACATACAATGGCCATTGTGAACTCACATACAATGGCCACCGTGAACTGACACAACATGGCCACCGTCAACTGAGAAAAAATGGCCATTGCAAACTGACATAAAATGGCCATTGTGAACTGACATAAAATGGACCCCGTGAACTGACATAAAATGGCCATTGTGAACTGACATACAATGGCCCCCGTGAACTGACATAAAATGGCCAATGTGAACTGACATAAAATGGCCCCCGTGAACTGACATAAAATGTCCATTGCGACCTGACATAAAATGGCTACCGTGAACTGACATAAAATGGCCATTGCGACCTGACATAAAAAGGCCCCCGTGAACTGACATAAAATGGCCATTGAGAACTGACATACAATGGCCATTGTGAACTGACATACAATGGCCCCCGTGAACTGACATAAACTGTCCATTGTGAACTGACATACAATGGACGCCATGAACTGACATACAATGGCCACCGTGAACTGACATAAAATGGCCATTGCGAGCTGACATGAAATGGCCCCCGTCAACCGACATAAAATGACCACCGTGAACTGACATAAAAAGGCCCACATGTACTGGCATAAAATGGCCCCCATCGACTGAATAAAATGGCCCCCGTGAACTGACATAAAATGGCCACTGTGAACTGAGATAAAATGGCCACCGTGAACTGACATAAAATGACAATTGTGTACTGACATACAATAGCCACCATGAACTGACATAAAATGGCCCCCGTGAACTGACATAAAATGGCCACCGTGAACTGACATAACATGGCCCCCGTGAACCAACATGAACTGGTCACCGCAACTGAGATAAAATGGCCATTGCAAACTGACATAAAATGGCCATTGTGAACTCACATACAATGGCCACTGTGAACTGACACAAAATGGCCACCGTGAACTGACACAAAATGGCCACCGTCAACTGAGAAAAAATGGCCATTGCAAACTGTCATAAAATGGCCATTGTGAACTGACATACAATGGCCATTGTGAACTGACATGAAAGGGCCCCCGTGAACTGACATAAACTGTCCATTGTGAACTGACATAAAATGGCCATTGTGAACTGACATAAAATGGCCATTGTGAACTGACATTAAATGGACCCCGTGAACTGACATAAAATGGCCACTGTGAACTGACATAACATGGCCCCCGTGAACCAAACATGAACTGGCCACCGCAACTGAGATAAAATGGCATTGCAAACTGACATAAATTGGCCATTGTGAACTGACATACAATGGCCAATGTGAACTGACATACAATGGCCACCATGAACTGACATAAAATGGTCATTGTGAACTGACTTACAATGGCCACCGTGATCTGACATAAAATTGCCATTGTGAACTGACATAAAATGGCCATTGTGAACTGACATAAAATGGACCCCGTGAACTGACATAAAATGGCCATTGTGAACTGACATACAATGGCCCCCGTGAACTGACATAAAATGGCCAATGTGAACTGACATAAAATGGCCCCCGTGAATTGACATAAAATGGCCATTGCGAACAGACATAAAATGGCTACCGTGAACTGACATAAAATGGCCATTGCGACCTGACATAATAAGGCCCCCGTGAACTGACATAAAATGGCCATTCTGAACTGACATACAATGGCCTTTGCGACCTGACATAAAAAGGCCCCCGTGAACTGACATAAAATGGCCATTCTGAACTGACATACAATGGCCATTGCGACCTGACATAAAATGGCCCCCGTGAACTGACATAAACTGTCCATTGTGAACTGGCATAAAATGGCCATTGCGACCTGACATAAAAAGGCCCCCATGAACTGACATAAACTGTCCATTGTGAACTGACATGCAATGGCCTTTGCGACCTGACATAAAAAGGCCCCCATGAACAGACATAAACTGTCCATTCTGAACTGACATACAATGGTTATTGCGACCTGACATAAAATGACCCCCGTGAACTGACAAAAACAGTCCATTGTGAACTGACATAAAATGGCCATTGCGACCTGACATAAAATGGCCCCCGTGAACTGACATAAAATGGCCATTGTGAACTGACATAAACTGTCCATTCTGAACTGACATACAATGGTTATTGCAACCTGACATAAAATGGCCCCGTGAACTGACATAAACTGTCCATTATGAACTGACATAAAATGGCCATTGCGACCTGACATAAAATGGCCCCGTGAACTGACATAAAATGGTCACCGTGAGCTGACATAAAATGGCCACCGTGAAATGAGATAAAATGGCCCCCGTGACCGACATAAACTGTCCATTGAAAATTGACATAAAATGGCCATTCTGAACTGACATACAATGGCCACCGTGAACTGACATAAAATGGCCATAGCAAATTGACATAAAATGACTATTGTGAACTGACATAAAATGGCCATTGTGAACTGACATAAAATGGCCATTGTGAACTGATATACAATGGCCAACATGAACTGACATAAATTGGCCGTTGTGAACTGACATAAAATGGCCATTGTGAACTGACATACAATGGCCACCGTGAACTGATATAAAATGGCCATTGCGACCTGACCTAAAAAGGCCCCCGTGAACTGACATGAACTGTCCATTGTTAACTGACATAAAATGGCTATTGTGAACTGACATAAAATGGCTCCCGTGAACCGACATAAAATGGCCACCGTGAACTGACATACAATGGCCATTGTGAACTGACATACTAATGGCTATCGCGAAGTGATGTAAAATGGCCACCGTGAACTGACATAAAATGGCTCCAGTGAACTGACAGACAATGGCCGACTGCTGATTGTGGATTTTGTTTTGGCAGAGTCCCAGAGAGAGACGGAGAGACGCAGAGACCGAGAGAGATGGAGAGGGAAGAACACCCTCCCCCCCCCCCCCCCCCCCCCCACCGAGAGAGATGGAGAAGGGGAACCCCCCCCCCCCACCGAGAGAGATGGAGAAGGGGACCCCCCCCCCACAGAGAGAGATGGAGTGGGTGGAACCCCCCTCCCCCCACCGAGAGAGATGGAGAAGGAGACACCCCACAAAGCGTGATGGAGAAGGGGGAACCCCCCCACCGAGAGAGAGATGGAGAGGGTGGAACCACCCCCGCCCCCCACCGGGAGAGATGGAGAGGGGGTCCCGCCCACCAAGAGAGATGGAGAGGGGGGAACCCTGCCCCCACCGAGAGAGATGGAGAGGGGAGAACTCCCCCTCCACCGAGAGAGATGGAGAGGGTGGACCCCCCCCCCCCGCCGAGAGAGATGGAGACGGGGTCCCCCCCACCGAGAGAGATGGAGAGAGGGGACCCCCCACCGAGTGAGATGGAGAGGGGGGACCCCCCACCGAGAGAGATGGAGAGGGGGACTCCCCCAGCGAGAGAGATGGAGAGGGGGGACCCCCCACCGAGAGAGATAGAGAGGCGGGAACCCCCCACCCACCGAGAGAGATGGAGAGGGGGGAACTCCCCCTCCACAGAGAGAGATGGAGTGGGTGGAACCCCCCTCCCCCACCGAGAGAGATGGAGAAGGAGACCCCCCACAAAGCGTGATGGAGAAGGGGGAACCCCCCCCCCCCCCCACCGAGAGAGAGATGGAGAGGGTGGAACCCCCCCCCCCCCCCCGCCGGGAGAGATGGAGAGGGTGGAACCACCACCCCCCCCCCCCCCACCGGGAGAGATGGAGAGGGGGTCCCGCCCACCAAGAGAGATGGAGAGAGGGGACCCCCCACCGAGAGAGATGGAGAGGGTGGACCCCCCCCGCCGAGAGAGATGGAGAGAGGGGACCCCCCCACCGAGAGAGATGGAGAGGGTGGACCCCGCCCCCCCCCCCCCCGCCGAGAGAGATGGAGACGGGGTCCCCCCCACCGAGAGAGATGGAGAGAGGGGACCCCCCACCGAGAGAGATGGAGAGGGTGGACCCCCCCCCCGCCGAGAGAGATGGAGAGAGGGGACCCCCCACCGAGAGAGATGGAGAGGGGGGACCCACCCCAACCGAGAGAGATAGAGAGAGGGGACCCCCCACCGAGAGAGATGGAGAGGGGGGAACTCCCCCTCCACCGAGAGAGATGGAGAGGGTGGACCCCCCACTGAGAGAGATGGAGAGGAGGGACACCCCACCGAGAGAGATGGAGAGGGGGGACCCACCCCAACGAGAGAGATGTAGAGGGGGGACCCCCCACTGAGAGTTGGAGAGGGGGGACCCCCCACTGAGAGAGATGGAGAAGGGG
The DNA here is from genome assembly GCF_047496885.1 of Scyliorhinus torazame. Classification (NCBI taxonomy): domain Eukaryota; kingdom Metazoa; phylum Chordata; class Chondrichthyes; order Carcharhiniformes; family Scyliorhinidae; genus Scyliorhinus; species Scyliorhinus torazame. The sequence continues at coordinate 406,659 of NW_027307808.1, read as the reverse complement.
GACCCTCCCCCCACCGAGTGAGATGGAGAAGGAGATCCCCCACAAAGCGTGATGGAGAAGGGGGAACCCCCCCCCCCCCCACCGAGAGAGAGATGGAGAGGGTGGAACCACGCCCCCCCCACCGGGAGAGATGGAGATGGGGGAACTCCCCCTCCACCGAGAGAGATGGAGAGAGGGGACCCCCCACCGAGTGAGAGGGAGAGGGGGGACTCCCCCAGCGAGAGAGATGGAGAGGGGGGACCACCCCACCGAGAGGGGTAGAGAGGCGGGAACCCCCCCACCCACCGAGAGAGATGGAGAGGGGGGACCCCCCACTGAGAGAGATGGAGAAGGGGGACACTCCCCCCACCGAGTGAGATGGAGAAGGAGATCCCCCACAAAGCGTGATGGAGAAGGGGGAACCCCCCCCCCCCCCCACCGAGAGAGAGATGGAGAGGGTGGAACCACGCCACCCCCCACCGGGAGAGATGGAGATGGGGGAACTCCCCCTCCACCGAGAGAGATGGAGAGAGGGGACCCCCCACCGAGTGAGAGGGAGAGGGGGGACTCCCCCAGCGAGAGAGATGGAGAGGGGGGACCACCCCACCGAGAGAGATAGAGAGGCGGGAACCCCCCACCCACCGAGAGAGATGGAGAGGGGGGAACACCCCCTCCACCGAGAGAGATGGAGAGAGGGGACCCCCCACCGAGTGAGATGGAGAGGGGGGACTCCCCCAGCGAGAGAGATGGAGAGGGGGGACCACCCCACCGAGAGAGATAGAGAGGCGGGAACCCCCCACCCACCGAGAGAGATGGAGAGGGTGGACCCCCCCCCCCCCCGCCGAGAGAGATGGAGGGGGGTCCCCCCCTCCAGCGAGAGAGATGGAGAGGGGGGAACCCTGCCCCCACCGAGAGAGATGGAGAGGGGGGAACTCCCCCTCCACCGAGAGAGATGGAGAGGGTGGACCCCCCCCCCCCCGCCGAGAGAGATGGAGGGGGGTCCCCCCCTCCAGCGAGAGAGATGGAGAGGGGGGAACCCTGCCCCCACCGAGAGAGATGGAGAGGGTGGACCCACCCCAACGAGAGAGATGTAGAGGGGGACCCCCCACCGAGAGAGATTGAGAGGGGGGACTCCCCCACCGAGAGAGATGGAGAGGGGGGACCCTTCCCCCCACCCGCACCGAGACGGAGAGGAAAACTGCAGGGGATGGGCACAATGGAAATGTGGAGCTTGTTCAAGGAACAGCTACTGCGTGTCCTTGATAAGTATGTACCTGTCAGGCAGGGAGGAAGTGGTCGAGCAAGGGAACCGTGGTTTACTAAGGCAGTTGAAACACTTTTCTAGAGGAAGAAGGAAGGAGGCTTATGTAAAGATGAGACATGAAGGTTCAGTAAGGGCACTCGAGAGTTACAAGTTAGCTAGGAAGGACCTAAAGAGAGAGCTAAGAAGAGCCAGGAGGGGACATGAGAAGTCTTTGGAAGGTAGGATCAAGGATAACCCTAAAGCTTTCTATAGATATGTCAGGAATAAAAGGATGACTAGTGTAAGAGTAGGGCCAGTCAAGGACAGTAGTGGGAAGTTGTGCTTGGAGTCCGAGGAGATAGGCGAGGTGCTATATGAATATTTTTCATCACTATTCACACAGCAAAAAGACAATGTTGACGAGGAGAATACTGAGATTCAGGCTACTATACTAGAAGGGCTTGAGGTTCATAAGGAGGAGGTGTTAACTATTCTGGAAAGGGTGAAAATTGATAAGTCCCCTGGGCCGGATACGATTTATCCTAGGATTCTCTGGGAAGTTAGGGAGGAGATTACAGAGCCTTTGGCTTTGATCTTTAAGTCATCTTTGTCAACAGGAATAGTGCCAGAAGACTGGAGGATAGCAAATGTTGTCCCATTGTTCAAGAAGGAGAGTAGAGACAACCCCGGTAAATATAGACCAGTGAGCCTAACTTCTGTTGTGGGCAAAATCTTTGAAAGGTTTAGAAGATGTTATAGTCAACATCTTTTCCCAAAGGTAGGGGAGTCTAAAACTAGAGGGCATAGGTTTAAGGTGAGAGGGGAGAGATTCAGAAGGGCCCAGAGGGGCAATTTCTTCACTCAGAGGGTAGTGAGTGTCTGGAATGGGCTGCCAGAGGTAGTAGTAGAGGCGGGTACAATTGTGTCTTTTAAAAAGCATTTAGAGGACTTCCGGGTGCGGCGATGACCAGCTAAGTCGCACGTTTCGGCAGCTCCCGGTGGAACGGACTTTTGGGCTCTTGATAGGAGCCCCAACGGCAATTTTAACGGCTAAAAACACCGTGCGGTAAACCAGAAGGGTGTTCCCCCTGGACACGGATGGAAAAAGGAGAGGAAAGTGGCCGGATTGCAGCGGATCCTTTGGAACAACGGCAAGGAAGGCAAGCAGAAACTAAGATGGCGTCGGAAGGTGGCAGTTTCATATGGGGCCCTGAACAACAAGAGTTTTTGAAACGCTGCGTGGAGGAGATAAAAAAGGAAATGAAGAAAGAGTTGTTGGCCCCGATATTACAGGCGATTGAAGGGCTGAAAGAGGAACAAAAGACCCAGGAGCAGGAGCTTCGGGTCGTGAAGGCGAAAGCAGCAGAGAATGAGAACGATATACAGGGCCTGGTGGTGAAGTCGGAGATACAGGAGGCACACCAGAAACGATCTGTGGAGAGGTTGGAGGCACTGGAAAACAACGCAAGGAGGAACAACTTGAGGATTCTTGGCCTTCCTGAAGGTGTGGAGGGGGCGGACGTCGGGGCATATGTGAGCACGATGCTGCACTCGTTAATGGGAGTGGAGGCCCCGACGGGTCCGTTGGAGGTGGAGGGAGCATACCGAGTTATGGTGCGAGGATCGAGAGCAGGAGAAACTCCCAGAGCCATAGTGGTGAGATTTCTCCGTTTTAAGGATAGAGAAATGGTCCTTAGATGGGCGAAGAAAACTCGGTGTAGTAAATGGGAGAACGCGGTGATCCGCGTCTATCAAGACTGGAGTCCGGAGGTGGCGAGAAGGAGGGCGAGCTTTAATCGGGCCAAAGCGGTGCTTCACAAAAAGAAGATAACATTTGGAATGCTGCAACCGGCAAGACTGTGGGTCACATATCAAGGGAGGCACCACTACTTTGAGACGGCGGATGAAGCGTGGACTTTTATTGTAGAAGAAAAATTGGAATGATTGGACAACGAAAAAGAACGTTTGGACAAAGTGGTGGGACGAGTGGGGGGGGGGGGGGGGCGAAGGGGGGTTTTATGATTTAATCCTGCGGTATGGTAACTTTTCTTTCTCCCACAGGTGGTGATGGGGGGAGGTGGGGAGGGAGAGGAGATGGGGCGTTGGCCATGGGAGGCGGGGCCGAGGGAGAGGCGCGGGCTTGGTTCCCGCGCTATGATAATTATGGCGGGAATAGAGAAGCAGGAAGGAGGGGGCGTCGCACGGTGCGAGCCGTGATCACGGGGGGAAGCCGAGGTCAGCCAGAGTTTGCTGACTTCTGGGAGCAACATGGGGGGAGTAATTACGCTAGCGGGGGGTCTAGCGGGGGGGGGGGGGAGGGGGGAATTACTGGGTTGCTGCTGCTGGGGAAAGGGGGGAGTGGGTACGGGAAAGGATGGGCGGGGGGGGGGCACCGTCTGGGAGAAATACAGCTGCGTGGGAACTGGGTGAGAAGCTGGAAAAAGATGATGGCTAACCGGCAAGGGGGGGGGTGGGAAGCCCCCCAACTCGGCTGATCACGTGGAACGTGAGGGGGCTTAACGGGCCGATAAAGAGGGCACGAGTACTCGCACACCTTAAGAAACTTAAAGCAGATGTGGTTATGTTACAGGAAACGCACCTGAAATTGATAGACCAGGTTAGGTTGCGCAAAGGATGGGTAGGGCAGGTGTTCCATTCGGGGCTGGATGCGAAAAACAGGGGGGTGGCTATATTAGTGGGGAAGCGGGTAATGTTCGAGGCAAAGACTATAGTGGCGGATAACGGGGGCAGATACGTGAAGGCGAGTGGCAAATTACAGGGAGAGATGGTGGTTTTGGTAAACGTGTATGCCCCGAACTGGGACGATGCCAATTTTATGAGGCGAATGCTAGGACGCATCCCAGACCTAGAGACCGGAAAGCTGATAATGGGGGGAGACTTCAACACGGTGTTGGAACCAAGGCTGGATAGGTCGAAGTCCAGGACTGGTAGGAGGCCGGCAGCAGCCAAGGTGCTTAAGGATTTTATGGAGCAGATGGGAGGGGTGGACCCGTGGAGATTCAGTAGACCTAGGAGTAAGGAGTTCTCGTTTTTCTCCTATGTCCATAAAGTCTATTCACGCATAGACTTTTTTGTGTTGGGTAGGGCATTGATCCCGAGGGTGAGGGGAACGGAATATACGGCTATAGCCATTTCGGATCATGCCCCACACTGGGTAGACTTGGAGATAGGGGAGGAAACAAGAGGGCGTCCACCCTGGAGAATGGACATGGGACTAATGGCGGATGAGGGGGTGTGCCTAAGGGTGAGGGGATGCATTGAAAAGTACTTGGAACTCAATGACAATGGGGAGGTTCAGGTGGGAGTGGTCTGGGAGGCGTTGAAGGCGGTGGCTAGGGGGGAGCTGATATCAATAAGGACACATAAAGGGAAGCAGGAGAGTAAGGAACGGGAGCGGTTGCTGCAAGAACTTTTGAGGGTGGACAGACAATATGCGGAAGCACCGGAGGAGGGACTGTATAGGGAAAGGCAAAGGCTGCATGTGGAATTTGACTTGCTGACCACAGGCACTGCAGAGGCACAATGGAGGAAGGTGCAGGGTGTACAGTATGAATATGGAGAGAAGGCGAGCAGATTGCTGGCACACCAATTGAGGAAAAGGGGAGCAGTGAGAGACGAAGATGGAGAGACGGAGCGGGGAGCGGAGAGAGTGAATGAAGTGTTCAAGACATTTTATAAAAAATTGTATGAAGCTCAACCCCCGGATGGGAGGGAGAGAATGATGGATTTTTTGGATCGGCTGGAAATTCCCAAGGTGGAAGAGCAGGAAAGGATGGGACTGGGAGCACAGATCACGGTAGAAGAAGCGGTGAAAGGAATTAGGAACATGCAGACGGGAAAGGCCCCGGGACCGGACGGATTCCCAGTTGAATTTTACAGAAAATATTTGGACTTGCTCGCCCCGCTACTGACGAGGACCTTTAACGAGGCAAAGGAAAGGGGACAACTGCCCCCGACTATGTCAGAAGCAACGATATCGCTTCTTTTAAAGAAGGAAAAGGATCCGCTACAATGCGGGTCCTGCAGACCAATTTCCCTCCTCAATGTGGATGCCAAGGTCCTGGCCAAGGTAATGGCAATGAGAATAGAGGAATGTGTCCCGGGGGTGGTTCATGAGGACCAAACTGGGTTTGTGAAGGGGAGACAGCTGAACACGAACATACGGAGGTTGTTAGGGGTAATGATGATAGCCCCACCAGAGGGTGAAACGGAGATAGTAGTGGCGATGGATGCCGAGAAAGCATTTGATAGAGTGGAATGGGATTATCTGTGGGAGGTGTTGAGGAGATTTGGGTTCGGAGAGGGGTATGTTAGATGGGTGCAGCTGTTGTATAGGGCCCCAGTGGCGAGTGTGGTCACGAATGGACGGGGATCGGCATATTTTCGGCTCCATAGAGGGACAAGGCAGGGATGTCCTCTGTCCCCATTACTGTTTGCACTGGCGATTGAGCCCCTGGCGATAGCGCTGAGAGGTTCCAAGAGATGGAGGGGAATACTTAGGGGAGGAGAAGAACACCGGGTATCTTTATATGCGGATGATCTGCTACTATATGTGGCGGATCCAGCGGAGGGGATGCCAGAAATAATGCGGATACTTGGGGAGTTTGGGGATTTTTCAGGGTATAAATTGAATATGGGGAAGAGTGAGCTGTTTGTGGTGCATCCAGGGGAGCAGAGTAGAGAAATAGAAGACCTACCGTTGAGGAAGGTAACAAGAGACTTTCGTTACCTGGGGATCCAGATAGCTAAGAATTGGGGCACATTGCACAGGCTAAATTTGACGCGGTTGGTGGAACAGATGGAGGAAGATTTCAAGAGATGGGATATGGTAGCATTGTCAATGGCAGGGAGGGTGCAGGCGGTTAAGATGGTGGTCCTCCCGAGATTCCTCTTTGTGTTTCAGTGCCTCCCGGTGGTGATCACGAAGGCTTTCTTCAAAAGGATAGAAAAGAGTATCATGGGTTTTGTCTGGGCCGGGAAGACTCCGAGAGTGAGGAAGGGATTCTTACAGCGTAGTAGGGATAGGGGGGGGCTGGCACTGCCGAGCCTAAGTGAGTATTATTGGGCCGCTAATATTTCAATGGTGAGTAAGTGGATGGGAGAGGAGGAAGGAGCGGCGTGGAAGAGATTAGAGAGGGCGTCCTGTTGGGGGACCAGCCTGCAGGCTATGGTGACAGCCCCATTGCCGTTCTCACCAAGGAACTATACCACGAGTCCGGTGGTGGTAGCTACACTGAAGATTTGGGGACAGTGGAGACGACATAGGGGAAAGACCGGAGCACTGGGGGGGGGTCCCCGATAAGAAACAACCATAGGTTTGCCCCGGGGGGAATGGACGGGGGATATGGAATGTGGCAAAGAGCAGGTATAACGCAATTGAAAGATCTATTTGTGGATGGGAAGTTCGCGAGTCTGGGAGCGCTGACCGAGAAATATGGGTTGCCCCAAGGGAATGCATTCAGGTACATGCAATTGAGGGCTTTTGCGAGGCAACAGGTGAGGGAATTCCCGCAGCTCCCGACACAAGAGGTGCAGGACAAAGTCATCTCAAAGAAATGGATGGGGGACGGTAAGGTGTCGGATATATATAGGGAAATGAAAGACGAAGGGGAGACTATGATGGACGAACTAAAAGGGAAATGGGAAGAAGAGCTGGGGGAGGAGATCGAGGAGGGGATGTGGGCAGATTCCCTAAACAGGGTAAACTCGTCGTCCTCGTGCGCCAGGCTAAGCCTGATTCAGTTTAAGGTATTACACAGGGCACATATGACTGGAACACGGCTCAGTAAATTTTTTGGGGTGGAGGATAGGTGTGCGAGGTGCTCGAGAAGCCCAGCGAATCATACCCATATGTTTTGGTCATGCCCGGCACTACAGGGGTTTTGGATGGGGGTGACAAAGGTGCTTTCGAAAGTAGTAGGAGTCCGGGTCGAACCAAGCTGGGGGTTGGCTATATTTGGGGTTGCACAAGAGCCGGGAGTGCAGGAGGCGAAAGAGGCCGATGTTTTGGCCTTTGCGTCCCTAGTAGCCCGGCGCAGAATATTGCTAATGTGGAAAGAAGCCAAGCCCCCGGGGGTGGAGACCTGGATAAATGATATGGCGGGGTTCATAAAGTTAGAGCGGATTAAGTTCGTCCTAAGGGGGTCGGCTCAAGGGTTTACTAGGCGGTGGCAACCGTTCGTCGAATATCTTGCGGAAAGATAGATGGGGGAAAACAAAGAAGGCAGCAGCAGCGGCCCAGGACTTGGGGGGGGGGGGGGGGGGAGGGATGGGGGTGTGGGGGGGGTGTGGCCTGAGACAAGGCAGTTGCCAATTAGGGCTAGTTTTTATTTTTGTTATTTAACATTTATTTATTTGTTGTTGTTTTTGTTTAAATAAAAAAGGTCATTATTATTTGTATTGTTACAATGTTGTGTAAAGGATGCACAATGTACTGTGTTGGTTGACCAAAAATTTTCAATAAAATATTATTTAAAAAAATAAATAAAAAGCATTTAGATAGTTACATGGGTAAGATGGGTATAGAGGGTTATGGGCCAAGTGCGGGCAACTGGGACTAGCTTAATGGTAAAAACTGGGCGGCATGGACTGGTTGGGCCGAAGGGCCTGTTTCCATGCTGTAAACTTCTATGATTCGATGATTCTATAAGAGATAGGGTGTATAATCATCTGGAAAGGAATAATTTGATTAGACATAGTCAACACGGTTTCGTGAAGGGTCGGTTGTGCCTCACAAACCATATAGAGTTCTTTGAGAAGGTGAGAAACAGGTGGATGAGGGTAAAGCAGTTGATGTGGTGTATATGGATTTCAGTAAAGTGTTTGACAAGGTTCCCCACGGTAGGCAACTGCAGAAAATACGGAAGCATGGGATTCAGGGAGATTTAGCAGTTTGGATCAGAAATTGGCTAGCTGGAAGAAGACAAAGGGTGGTGGTTGATGGGAAGTGTTCAGACTGGAGTCCAGTTACTAGTGGTGTACCACAAGGATTTGTTTTGGGTCCACTGCTGTTTGTCATTTTTATAAATGACCTGGAGGAGGGCGTAGAAGGATGGGTGAGTAAATTTGCAGATGACACTAAAGTCGGTGGAGTTGTGGACAGTGCGGAAGGATGTTACAAGTTACAGAGGGGCATAGATAAGCTGCAGCGCTGGGCTGAGAGGTGGCAAATGAAGTTTAATGCAGAAAAGTGTGAGGTGATTCATTTCGGAAGGAATAACAGGAAGACAAAGTACTGGGCTAATGGTAAGATTCTTGGCAGTGTGGATGAGCAGAGAGATCTCGGTGTCCATATACATAGATCCCTGAAAGTTGCCACTCAGGTTGAGAGGGTTGTTAAGAAGGCGTACGGTGTGTTAGCTTTTATTGGTAGAGTGTCTGAGTTTCGGAGCCATGAGGTCATGTTGCAGCTGTACAAAACTCTGGTGCGGCCGCATTTGGAGAATTGCGTACAGTTCTGGTCGCCGCATTATAGGAAGGATGTGGAAGCATTGGAAAGGGTGCAGAGGAGATTTACCAGAATGTTGCCTGGTATGGAGGGAAGATCTTATGAGGAAAGGCTGAGGGACTTGAGGCTGTTTTCGATAGAGAGAAGAAGGTTAAGAGGTGACTTAATTGAGGCATACAAGATGATCAGAGGATTGGATAGGGTGGACAGTGAGAGCCTTTTCCCTTGGACGGTGATGTCTAGCACGAGGGGAAATAGCTTTAAATTGAGGGGAGATAGACATAAGACAGATGTCAGAGGTACGTTCTTTACTCAGAGAGTAGTAAGGGTGTGGAATGCCCTGCTGCAACAGTAGTGGACTCGCCAACACTAAGAGCATTCAAATGGTCTTTGGATAGACATATGGGCGATAAGGGAATAGGCGATAATGGGCTTTAGAGTGGTTTCACAGGTCGGCTCAACATCAAGGGCCGAAGGGCCTGTAATGCGCCGTAATGTTGTATGAGAGAGATGGAGAGGGGGTAACACCCCCCCCCCCCCCCCACTGAGAGTGATGGAGAGGGGGGACCCCCCACCGAGAGAGACGGAGAGGGGGGACCCCCCCCACCGAGAGGGATGGAGAGAGGGGAACCCCCACCCCACCGAGAGATATGGAGAGGGGGGACCCTCCCCCACCGAGAGAGATGGAGAGGGGGAATCCCCCCACACCGAGAGAGATGGAGAGGGGGAACCACCACCCCCACCGAGAGGGATGGAGTGGGGGGAACCCCCCCCCCACCGAGAGGGATGGAGAGGGGGAAACCCCCCCACCGAGAGGGATGGAGAGGGGGAACCACCCCCCACCGAGAGAGATGGAGAGGGGGGATCCCCTCTACCGAGAGGGATGGCGAGGGGGGATCCCCCCTACCGAGAGGGATGGAGAGGGGGAGCCCCACTGAGACGGATGGAGAGGGGGAACCCCCCCCACCGAGAAAGATGGAGAGGGGGGAACCACCTCCCACAGAGAGGGATGGAGAGGGGGGCCGCCCCCCCCCCCACCGAGAGAGATGGAGAGGGGGAACCCCCCCCCCCACCGAGTGAGATGGAGAGGGGGAAACCCCCCCACCGGGAGGGATGGAGAGGGGGAACCCCCACCCCCACCGAGAGAGATGGAGAGGGGGAACCACCACCCCCACCGAGAGGGATGGAGTGGGGGGAACCCCCCCCCCGAGAGGGATGGAGAGGGGGGATCCCCCCTACCGAGAGGGATGGAGAGGGGGAAATCCCCCCCCCCACTGAGAGGGATGGAGAGGGGGAACCCCCCCACCGAGAAAGATGGAGGGGGGAACCACCTCCCACAGAGAGGGATGGAGAGGGGGGCCGCCCCCCAACCGAGAGAGATGGAGAGGGGGGACCCCCCCCACCGAGTGAGATGGAGAGGGGGAAACCCCCCCCCACCGGGAGGGATGGAGAGGGGGAACCACCCCCCCCACCGAGATGGATGGAGTGGGGGGAAACCCCCCCACCGAAAGGGATGGAGAGGGGGAAACCCCCCACCGAGAAGGATGGAGAGGGGGAACCACCCCCCACCGAGAGAGATGGTGGGGGGATCCCCTCTACCGAGAGGGATGGCGAGGGGGGATCCTCCCTACCGAGAGGGATGGAGAGGGGGAAACCCCCCCACTGAGAGGGATGGAAAGGGGGAACCCCCCCCACCGAGAAAGATGGAGAGGGTGGAACCACCTCCCACAGAGAGGGATGGAGAGGGGGGAACCCCCCCCACCGAGAGAGATGGAGAGAGGGGAACCCCCCCCCCACCGAGTGAGATGGAGAGGGGGAAACCCGCCCACCGAGAGGGATGGAGAGGGGGGAACCCCCACCCCACCGAGGGAGATGGAGAGGGGGAACCCCCGCACACCGAGAGAGATGGAGGGGGGAATCCCCCACCCACCGAGAGTTGTGGAGAGGGGGGAGCCCCCCCCACTGAGAGGGATGGAGAGGGGGGACCCCCCCTTCACCGAGAGAGATTCAGGGGGGACCCCACCCACACCGAGAGGCATGGAGAGGGGGAAGTCACCGCCCCACCGAGAGTTGTGGAGAGGGGGGAACCCCCCCCCCACCGAGAGGGATAGAGAGGGGGGACCCCCCCTCCACCGAGAGAGAATAAGAGGGGGGACCCCCCACCGAAAGGGATGGAGAGGGGGGAACCCCCACACCCACCGAGAGAAATGGAGAGGGGGAACCCCCACCCCCACCGAGAGGGATGGAGAGGGGGAAACCCCCCACCGAGAGAGATGGAGAGGGGGGATCCCCCCTACCGAGAGGGATGGAGAGGGGGGAACCCCCACCCCGACCGAGAGGGATGGAGAGGGGGGAACCCCCACCCCGACCGAGAGAGATGGAGAGGGGGAACCCCCACCCCCACCGAGAGAGATGGAGAGGGGGGACCCCCCACCGAGAGTGATGGAGGGGAACCCCCCACCGAGAGAGATGGAGAGGGGGGACCCCCCACCATGAGGGATGGAGAGCGGGGACCCCCCCCACCGAGAGGGATGGAGAGGGGGGAACCCCCCCACCGAGAGAGATGGAGAGGGGGGGAAACACCCCCCCCCCACCGAGAGAGATGGGGGAACCCCCCCCCCCACCGAGAAAGATGGAGAGGGGGGACCCCCCACCGAGAGTGATGGAGAGGGGGGACCCCCCACCGAGAGAGATGGAGAGGGGGGAACCCCACCATGAGGGATGGAGAGGGGGGAACCCCCCACCGAAAGGGTTGGAGAGGGGGGAACCCCCCACCGAGAGGGATGGAGAGGGGGGAACCCACCCCACCGAGAGAGATGGAGAGGGGTGAACCCCCCCCCCCCCACCGAGAGAGATGGAGAGGGGGATCCCCCACCGAGAGGGATGGAGAGGGGGGAACCCCCACCCCACCGAGAGAGATGGAGAGGGGTGAACCCCCCCCCCCCCACCGAGAGAGATGGAGAGGGCCCCCCCCCACCGAGAGAGATGGAGAAGGGGACCCCTCCCCCCACCGAGAGAGATGGGGAGGCGGGAACCCCCCCCAATCCACTGAAAGAACACGGCTGAAACCGATGGAGGGAGAAAAGAAAGGGGGGGTTAGGGGGTAAACAAGGAGCAGGGGGTCACACACCAGGTCGGCCAGGAAGGGCATCACGGAGGGTCTGCGGGGGAGAGAGGGGAAGGGTTAGGGAAAGGGGGGTTGGGGGGGGGGGGCAGACACGCCAAACTGAACGGCAACAGTTTGTAACGATAGAAACGTAAGAGAAAGCCTTTTCACTCTCTGAGAAATGTAAACTAGCCGCAATGCACAGAATTGTGGAAACGGCAATAAAAAGATTTTTTCAATAAATTCAGAGCCCTGTTCAGTTTTTCCAATTCAGGGGCAATTTAGCGTGGCCAATCCACCTGCCCTGCACATCTTTGGGTTGTGGGGGTGAAACCGAGGCTAACACGGGGAGAATGTGCAAACTCCACACGGACAGTGACCCAGAGCCGGGACTGAACAGTGGTTAGCACTGCTGCCTCACAGCTACAGGGTCCCAGGTTCGATTCCCGGCTTAGGTCACTGTCTGTGCGGAGTCTGGACGTTCTCCCCGTGTGTGCGTGGGTTTCCTCCGGGTGCTCCGGTTTCCTCCCACCGTCCAAAGACGTGCAGGTTAGGTGGGTTGGCCAAGATAAATCAAAATTGCCCACTGTATCTAAAGATGTTCAGGTTAGGTGGGGTGACAGCGACGGGGGAGGGGAGTGGGCCTAGGTACGGCGCTCTCTTCAGGGTTCACACTGTCTCTGTCATTATTGTTTACACCTACAATGCTGCCAAACTTTCAATCAAACTTTCTATCTCATTATCTTCAATCAGTACTAAACAAAGTCAAACTGAGACACACAGATACACGCACACACGCACACACGCACACACACAGATACACACACACACACAGACACACACACAGGCACACACACAGGCACACGCACAGGCACACGCACACACACACACACACACACACAGGCGCACACACACAGTCACACACACAGTCACACACTGCAATGAAGTTACTGAGAAAAGTCCCTAGTCGCCAAACTCTGGCGCCTGTTCGGGTACACTGAGGGAGAATACATAACGTCCAATTCACCAAACAGCACGTCCTTCGGGACGTCAGGGGGGAAACCGGAGCACCCGGGAGAAACCCACGCGGACAAGGGGAGAACGTGCAGACTCCGCACAGACTGTGACCCAAGCCGGGATTCGAACCTGGGACCCTGGAGCTGTGACGCCGCAGTGCTACCCACTGTGCTACCGTGTAACTTCCAGTGCCGCGTAAAGAATGCCACACACAAACGCCCCCCCCCCCCCAACACACAAACACGTGTACAAAAAAACAGAAACTCAAACTCAGACAGACTGGGTCAATACATCTTTCAAATGGAGACAAATCTTTAACTTGGAGAGGTGTATCTGACCTGTGTGTGACCCAAGACACACACTGACTCTGAACATCCTCACAGTGGCTTGGGGACAGACTTTTCTAAAGCACTTATCATAACATTTGGGTATCACAAACTGCTTCACAGGCAATGGAGCCCTTTTGAAAGGTGGTAATTTAGGAAATGGACCAGCTAATTTCAGCGAGAGAGAGAAAGACACAGAAACAGGATGAGATTGTGCTGTACAAGTTTCAGAGCTGTCACTGAGACACACACGAGATGTACAACATCAATTATTATTCTGAAGCATTTTGATTAAATCAGCCCTGAGACTGAATTCCAGTGTTTCAGAGTAAAGCTTCATCTACACTGTCCACCAAACACTCACAACCCAAATACTGTTTGGGGTTAAATACAGAGTCAAAATCCCTCTGTCCTGTCCAAGAAATTTTTCATTGCAGATAGTTATTTTTATTTTTTGGAAAAGCAGAACTCAAATTGCACCGAATCCCAGGGTGGACTCTTGTTTATTTCAGCCCTTCACATTTAAACGTGAAGTTTAAGCTCCGATTACAGGTGTCTGCTTGTCTCTGTCTGTATATTCAATGCTCCTGTAGCTTAGTCACTTGTCTGAAGTATTTGAATAATAGGCCTTTCTCAATCCTTTCTCACAGCTCATGGAAGTTGTGAATCTTCAAGGCTCTCAGTCTGATGTAGTTAAAAAACAACTGCTTCCTTTGATCGTCAATCCATTTCCCAACCCTAAATAGATCTCACACATTTCCATAATGCAGGAATATCTCCATCAAAACTTCTAATCAGTTCCCCATACACTTGTTAAACTTGCCTGTGTGAAGTAAATTCCACTGACAGATTCCGAAAGCTGCACAGAAAAATGACTGGTTATTTTAAACTTTGAAATGGAACAATTTGAACTTGTCCATCAGTCCTATTAAACAGAAATATTGTCCCTGTGTGCTGACAGTTTCTCAACAAGATTAAAACATTGAGGGACCCCACGTCCTGCATTTGACAACATTTGTGGCACTTCCACAATCTACGACACATTGCTGTCTGTATTGTGTGAATCCAGCTGTGAAATATCTGTCCAGTTTAAACTTCCACTGTGTCCGCCTTCTCATCATTGATAAAGATCACGGTTTGATCACCCCTCTGCCTGAGGTGGGAGTGGGACCATCCAGGGCTGCAGACCCAGCCGCCTGTCCTCCCACCCCTCTGCCTGAGGTGGGAGTGGGACCATCCAGGGCTGCAGACCCGGCCTCCTGTCCTCCCACCCCTCTGCCTGAGATGGGAGTGGGACCATCCAGGGCTGCAGGCCCGGCCTCCTGTCCTCCCACCTCTCTGCCTGAGGTGGGAGTGGGACCATCCAGGGCTGCAGGCCCGGCCTCCTGTCGCCCACCCCTCTGTCTCAGGTGGGAGTGGGACCATCCAGGGCTGCAGGCCCGGCCTCCTGTCCTCCCACCCCTCTGCCTGAGGTGGGACTGGGACCATCCAGGGCTGCAGGCCCAGCCTCCTGTCCTCCCACCCCTCTGCCTGAGGTCGGCGTGGGACCATCCAGGGCTGCAGGCCCGGCCTCCTGTCCTCCCACCCCTCTGCCTGAGGTGGGAGTGTGACCATCCAGGGCTGCAGGCCCAGCCTCCTGTCCTCCCACCCCTCTGCCTGAGGTGGGACTGTGACCATCCAGGGCTGCAGGCCCAGCCTCCTGTCCTCCCACCCCTCTGCCTGAGGTGGGAGTGGGACCATCCAGAGCTGCAGGCCCGGCCTCCTGTCCTCCCACCCCTCTGCCTGAGGTGGGTGGGACCATCCAGGCTGCAGGCCCGGCCTCCTGTCCTCCCACCCCTCTGCCTGAGGTGGGACTGGGGCCATCCAGGGCTGCAGGCCCATCATCCTGTCCTCCGAACCCTCTGCCTGAGGTGGGAGTGGGACCATCCAGGGCTGCAGGCCCGGCCTCCTGTCCTCCCACCCCTCTGCCTGAGGTGGGAGTGGGACCATCCAGGGCTGCAGACCCAGCCTCCTGTCCTCCCATCCCTCTGCCTGAGGTGGGACTGTGACCAGCCAGGGCTGCAGGCCCGGCCTCCTGTCCTCCCACCCCTCTGCCTGAGGTGGGAGTGGGACCATCCAGGCTGCAGGCCCGGCCTCCTGTCCTTCCACAACTCTGACTGAGGTGGGAGTGGGACCAACCAGGGCTGCAGGCCCGGCCTCCTGTCCTCCCACCCCTCTGCCTGAGGTGGGAGTGTGACCACCTAGGACTGCAGGCCCGGCCTCCTGTCCTCCCACCCCTCTGCCTGAGGTGGGAGTGGGACTATCCAGGGCTGCAGGCCCAGCCTCATGTCCTCCCACCCCTCTGCCTGAGGTGGGAGTGGGACCATTCAGGGCTGCAGGCCCAGCCTCCTGTCCTCCCACCCCTCTGCCTGAGGTGGGAGTGTGACCACCCAGGACTGCAGGCCCGGCCTCCTGTCCTCCCACCCCTCTGCCTGAGGTGGGAGTGGGACAATCCAGGGCTGCAGGCCCGGCCTCCTGCCCTCCCACCCCTCTGCCTGTGGTGGGAGTGGGACCATCCAGGATGCAGGCCCATCCTCCTGTCCTCCCACCCCTCTGCCTGAGGTGGGACTGGGACCATCCAGGGCTGCAGGCCCGGCCTCCTGATCTCCCACCCCTCTGCCTGAGGTGGGACTGGGACCATCCAGAGCTGCAGGCCCGGCCTCCTGTTCTCCCACCCCTCTGCCTGAGGTGGGAGTGGGACCATCCAGGGCTGCAGGCCCGGCCTCCTGTCCTCCCACCCCTCTGCCTGAGGTGGGACTGGGACCATCCAGAGCTGCAGGCCCGGCCTCCTGTCCTCCCACCCCTATGCCTGAGGTGGGATTGGGACCATCCAGGGCTGCAGGCCCAGCCTCCTGTCCTCCCACCCCTCTGCCTGAGGTGGGAGTGGGACCATCCAGGATTGCAGGCCCAGTCTCCTGTCCTCCCACCCCTCTGCCTGAGGTGGGACTGGGGCCATCCAGGGCTGCAGGCCCATCATCCTGTCCTCCGAACCCTCTGCCTGAGGTGGGAGTGGGACCATCCAGGGCTGCAGGCCCGGCCTCCTGTCCTCCCACCCCTCTGCCTGAGGTGGGAGTGGGACCATCCAGGGCTGCAGACCCAGCCTCCTGTCCTCCCATCCCTCTGCCTGAGGTGGGACTGTGACCAGCCAGGGCTGCAGGCCCGGCCTCCTGTCCTCCCACCCCTCTGCCTGAGGTGGGAGTGGGACCATCCAGGCTGCAGGCCCGGCCTCCTGTCCTTCCACAACTCTGACTGAGGTGGGAGTGGGACCAACCAGGGCTGCAGGCCCGGCCTCCTGTCCTCCCACCCCTCTGCCTGAGGTGGGAGTGTGACCACCTAGGACTGCAGGCCCGGCCTCCTGTCCTCCCACCCCTCTGCCTGAGGTGGGAGTGGGACTATCCAGGGCTGCAGGCCCAGCCTCATGTCCTCCCACCCCTCTGCCTGAGGTGGGAGTGGGACCATTCAGGGCTGCAGGCCCAGCCTCCTGTCCTCCCACCCCTCTGCCTGAGGTGGGAGTGTGACCACCCAGGACTGCAGGCCCGGCCTCCTGTCCTCCCACCCCTCTGCCTGAGGTGGGAGTGGGACAATCCAGGGCTGCAGGCCCGGCCTCCTGCCCTCCCACCCCTCTGCCTGTGGTCGGAGTGGGACCATCCAGGATGCAGGCCCATCCTCCTGTCCTCCCACCCCTCTGCCTGAGGTGGGACTGGGACCATCCAGGGCTGCAGGCCCGGCCTCCTGATCTCCCACCCCTCTGCCTGAGGTGGGACTGGGACCATCCAGAGCTGCAGGCCCGGCCTCCTGTTCTCCCACCCCTCTGCCTGAGGTGGGAGTGGGACCATCCAGGGCTGCAGGCCCGGCCTCCTGTCCTCCCACCCCTCTGCCTGAGGTGGGACTGGGACCATCCAGAGCTGCAGGCCCGGCCTCCTGTCCTCCCACCCCTATGCCTGAGGTGGGATTGGGACCATCCAGGGCTGCAGGCCCAGCCTCCTGTCCTCCCACCCCTCTGCCTGAGGTGGGAGTGGGACCATCCAGGATTGCAGGCCCAGTCTCCTGTCCTCCCACCCCTCTGCCTGAGGTGGGAGTGGGACCATCCAGGGCTGCAGGCCCGGCCTCATGCCCTCCCGCCCCTCTGCCTGAGGTGGGACTGGGACCACCCAGGACTGCAGGCCCGGCCTCCTGATCTCCCACCCCTCTGCCTGAGGTGGGACTGGGACCATCCAGAGCTGCAGGCCCGGCCTCCTGTTCTCCCACCCCTCGCCTGAGTTGGGACTGGGACCATCCAGAGCTGCAGGCCCGGCCTCCTGTCGTCCCACCCCTCTGACCGAGGTGGGACTGGGTCCATCCAGAGCTGCAGGCCCGGCCTCCTGTCCTCCCACCCCTCTGCCTGAGGTGGGAGTGGGACCATCCAGAGCTGCAGGCCCGGCCTCTTGTCCTCCCACCCCTCTGTCTGAGGTGGGAGTGGGACCATTGGGGACTGCGGACCCTGTCCTCCCACCCCTCTGTCTGAGGTGGGAGTGGGACCATCCAGGGCTGCAGGCCCAGCCTCCTGTCCCCCACCCCTCTGCCTGAGGTGGGAGTGGGACCATCCAGGGCTGCAGGCCCGGCCTCCTGTCCTCCCACCCCTCTGCCTGAGGTGGGACCATCCAGGGCTGCAGGTCCGGCCTCCTGTCCTCCCACCCCTCTGCCTGAGGTGGGAGTGGGACCATCCAGGGTTGCAGGCCCAGCCTCCTGTCCTCCCACCCCTCTGCCTGAGGTGGGAGTGGGACCATTGGGGACTGCGGACCCTGTCCTCCCACCCCTCTGCCTGAGGTGGGACAGGGACCATCCAGGCTGCAGGCCCGGCCTCCTGTCCTCCCACCCCTCTGCCTGAGGTTGGAGTGGCACCATCCAGTCTGCAGGCACGGCCTCCTCTCCTCCCCCCCCCCTCTGTCTGAGGTGGGACTGGGCCAATCCAGGCTGCAGGCCCAGCCTCCTGTCCTCCCACCCCTCTGCCTGAGGTGGGAGTGGGACCATCCAGGATGCATGCCCGGCCTCCTGTCCTCCCACCCCTCTGCCTTTGGTGGGAGTGGGACCATCCAGGGTTGCAGGCCCAGCCTCCTGTCCTCCCACCCCTCTGCCTGAGGTGGGAGTGCGACCATTGGGGACTGCGGACCCTGTCCTCCCACCCCTCTGCCTGAGGTGGGACTGGGACTATCCAGGGCTGCAGGCCCAGCCTCCTGCCCTCCCACCCCTCTGCCTGTGGTGGGACTGGGACCATCCAGGGCTGCAGGCCCGGCCTCCTGATCTCCCACCCCTCTGCCTGAGGTGGGACTGGGACCACCCAGGACTGCAGGCCCGGCCTCCTGTTCTCCCACCCCTCTGCCTGAGGTGGGAGTGGGACCATCCAGGGCTGCAGGCCCGGCCTCCTGTCCTCCCACCCCTCTGCCTGAGGTGGGACTGGGAACATCCAGAGCTGCAGGCCCGGCCTCCTGTCTCCCACCCCTCTGCCTGAGGTGGGACTGGGAACATCCAGAGCTGCAGGCCCGGCCTCTTGTCCTCCCACCCCTATGCCTGAGGTGGGATTGGGACCATCCAGGGCTGCAGACCCATCCTCCTGTCCTCCCACCCCTCTGCCTGAGGTGGGAGTGGGACCATCCAGGATTGCAGGCCCAGTCTCCTGTCCTCCCACCCCTCTGACTGAGGTGGGAGTGGGACCATCCAGGGCTGCAGGCCCGGCCTCCTGCCCTCCCACCCCTCTGCCTGTGGTGGGACTGGGACCACCCAGGACTGCAGGCCCGGCCTCCTGATCTCCCACCCCTCTGCCTGAGGTGGGACTGGAAACATCCAGAGCTGCAGGCCCGGCCTCCTGTTCTCCCACCCCTCGCCTGAGGTGGGACTGGGACCATCCAGAGCTGCAGGCCCGGCCTCCTGAACTCCCACCCCTCTGCCTGAGGTGGGACTGGGTCCATCCAGAGCTGCAGGCCCGGCCTCCTGTCCTCCCACCCCTCTGCCTGAGGTGGGAGTGGGACCATCCAGGGCTGCAGGCCCAGCCTCTTGTCCCCCACACCTCTGCCTGAGGTGGGAGTGGGACCATCCAGGGCTGCAGGCCCAGCCTCCTGTCCTCCCACCCCTCTGCCTGAGGTGGGAGTGTGGCCATCCAGGGTTGCAGGCCCGGCCTCCTGTCCTCCAATCCCTCCGCCTGAGGTGGGACTGTGACCATCCAGGGCTGCAGGCCCAGCCTCCTGTCCTCCCACCCCTCTGCCTGAGGTGGGAGTGGGGCCATCCAGGGCTGCAGGCCCGGCCTCCTGTCCTCCCACCCCTCTGTCTGAGGTGGGACTGGGACCATCCAGGCTGCAGGCCCGGCCTCCTGTCCTCCCACCACTCTGCCTGAGGTGGGAGTGGGACCATTGGGGACTGCGGACCCTGTCCTCCCACCCCTCTGCCTGAGGTGGGAGTGTGGCCATCCAGGGTTGCAGGCCCGGCCTCCTGTCTTCCAATCCCTCCGCCTGAGGTGGGACTGTGACCATCCAGGGCTGCAGGCCCAGCCTCCTGTCCTCCCACCCCTCTGCCTGAGGTGGGAGTGGGGCCATCGATGGCTGCAGGCCCAGCCTCCTGTCCCCCACCCCTCTGCCTGAGGTGGGAGTGGGACCATCCAGGGCTGCAGGCCCGGCCTCCTGTCCTCCCACCCCTCTGCCTGAGGTGGGGCCATCCAGGGCTGCAGGCCCGGCCTCCTGTCCTCCCACCCCTCTGCCTGAGGTGGGAGTGGGACCATCCAGGGTTGCAGACCCAGCCTCCTGCCCTCCCACCCCTCTGCCTGAGGTGGGAGTGGGACCATTGGGGACTGCGGACCCTGTCCTCCCACCCCTCTGCCTGAGGTGGGACTGGGACCATCCAGGCTGCAGGCCCGGCCTCCTGTCCTCCCACCCCTCTGCCTGAGGTGGGAGTGGGACCATCCAGTCTGCAGGCCCGGCCTCCTCTCCTCCCCCCCCCCCCTCTGTCTGAGGTGGGACTGGGACCATCCAGGCTGCAGGCCCAGCCTCCTGTCCTCCCACCCCTCTGCCTGAGGTGGGAGTGGGACCATCCAGGATGCATGCCCGGCCTCCTGTCCTCCCACCCCTCTGCCTTTGGTGGGAGTGGGACCATCCAGGGTTGCAGGCCCAGCCTCCTGTCCTCCCACCCCTCTGCCTGTGGTGGGAGTGGGACCATTGGGGACTGCGGACCCTGTCCTCCCACCCCTCTGCCTGAGGTGGGACTGGGACCATCCAGGCTGCAGGCCCAGCCTCCTGTCCTCCCACCCCTCTGCCTGAGGTGGGAGTGGGACCATCCAGGGCTGCAGGCCCGGCCTCCTGTCCTCCCACCCCTCTGCCTGCTCTTGGCTCCGCCCGGGCCTATGTCAGAGAGGCCCGGGAGTTCGATCAAGACCAGTAGGAGCAGCACCAAGCTGCTCAGTTCCTTGTGGGACTCCTGAGGGAATGGATGGGGCAGCACCCGCACTCTGAGCGCTGAAGGTGATGGATAACTATTGCTGCTGACATGGAGATAACCATGGCCAGCCTCAACATCAACGGCAGCAGCCACGCAAACCACCGGTTCCAGTTCCTGTCTATACTCTGGGACGGAAAGTACGGGATGTGCTTCCTGCAGGAAACCCAGGCCATCCGGGTGACGAAGCTCAGTGGACCCTGGAGGGGCAAGGAGGAGTCTTCATGAATCACCTGGCCCCACGTTCGGGCAGGGTGGCTATCTTGTTGGCTCCACGGGGGGGGGGGGGGGGTGTCAAGGAGCCGGTGCCAGACCATCTGCTGCACCTAAAGGCCCGTTTCGGGGCAGCGGTGATTCACTTTGTAAATGTATCCGCTCGCGTGGCCGGACCGCAGCAGGCGACTTTCTTCCAAAAGGTGTCCACTCTTCCAGGCACCATCCCGGTGGGCGAGTGCATCGTCCTCGGAGGGGATTTCAACTGCACCCTCCGGGACAAGGACCGCATCGGAGTCCAGCGCGGCCTGGCTGCGGTGGTGGAGTTGATGGACATGGTTAGGTCCTTTGACTTGGTGGATGTCTGGCGGACTCTCCATCCTGAATTGCGGGTGCGCACCTCTGTGTGGCCCCAGTTCAGAGCGTCCAGCATCGACCGTCTTTACATTTCCAAGACATACTTGCCCAGAGCTCCGACGGCCTCCATGGAGCAGATGCCGAGCTCGAATCACCACCTGGTGTGGGCGGGTCTCGCCCCGTCCCGCGCTCAGACACGGTCCGCGTACTGGCACTTTAACAACCTGCTGCTGGAGGGCGAGCGGTTCCTGGACTCGTTCTGCCGTTTCTGGGCCGGCTGGAGAAGGAAGCGGGTGGCTTCCCCTCCTTGAGGCTACGTTGGGATGTGGGCAAGGCCCAGATCCGTGCCTTCTGTCAGTGGTACACGGAGGGGTCTTCGGCGGGGCGGAACTCCACGATCGCCAACCTGGCTGAGGAACTCCTCGATCTGGAGTCACGTCTCGCTCAGCCCGATGAGGCCGGCCCTGGGGCTGGTGTACAGGGAGAAGAGGGGCGCGCTGTGGGGCCTGCAACTGGCCGGGTCCCGCGGCGCGTACGTGAGGTCGCGGATCCGTCTCCTAACGGACATGGACCGCGGCTCCCGCTTCTTCTACTCGCTGGAAAGAGGACGCGGGGCCCGTCGGCAGGTTTCTACGCTGTTGGCCGACGACCGGCCCCTCGTCTCGGATCCGGAGGGGGTCAGGACCCTGATCAGGGATTTTTACTCCGACCTCTTCTCTCCGGGTCCGTCCAACGAGGACGCTTGCAGAGTTCTGTGGGAGGACCTGCCGCAGGTGGGCCCGGAGGGCACCGGGAAGCTCGATAATGCCATCAACCTCCAAGAGCTGACCGGCGCCCTGGACAGCCTCTCACGGGGCAAATCCCCAGGGCTGGACGGGCTGACCGTGGAGTTCTTCAGGGCGTGCTGGGACGGCCTGGGGAGCGAGTATGCGGGGGTCCTGGGGGAATGTATCGCGACCGGAGAGATGCCCCTTTCGGGGCGCAGGGCCGTCATTGCCCTGCTGCCCAAGAAGGGGGATCTCCGCCGACTTAAGAACTGGCGACCGGTCTCCCTCCTCAGCACGGACTATACAATCTTCGCCAAGGTGCTGTGTTTACGCCCTGGCCCCGTGCCTGACCACATGATCCACCCTGACCAGTCCTACACAGTCCCGGACTGCACAATCTATGACAATATCCACCTGGCCCGGGACATTACTCATTTTACCCAGAGGACTGGTATATCGAGCACCTTCCTGTCTCTTGACCAGGAGAAGGCGTTCGACAGGGTGGGGCCCGGGGATTTGCTCGGGACTCTGCGAGCTTTTGGGTTCGGGTGGTATTTTGTCGCCCGGATCCGATTACTGTCCGCCGCCTCGGAGTGTCTGATTAAGGTTAACGGGTCTCTGACGGCGCCCCTTCGCTTTGGGAGAGGAGTGCGTCAGGGCTGCCCCCTGTCCGGTCAACATTATTCCCTCTGGGTGGAGCCTTTCCTGTGCCTCCTGCGGAGGAGGTTCACGGGGCTGGTTCTGCGCGAGCCGGACGGGGGGGTGGTCCTCTCGGCGGACGCTGATGATGTGTTCCTCATGGTCACTGACCCCGGGGACCCCCGGAGGATGCGAGAGAGCCAAGCTGTCTACTCCGCCGCGTCTGCCGCACGGATCAACTGGGCTAAATGTTCCGGACTCCTGGTCGGTCCGTGGCAGGTGGACCCCCTCCCGGAGGAGCTCGGGCCCTTCAGCTGGAGTCGGACCAACAGCCTCGACCTGGGAGTCCATCTTTGCCCGGCAGAGGGAGCCTGGCCGGCGAACGGGCAGGAGCTGGAGACCAAGGTCACCGCTGGCCTGGGACGCTGGACAGGTCGGCTCCGAGAGCTGTCCCACAGGGGCCGAGTTTTCATCATAAACCAGCTGATCGCCTCCATGCTGTGGTCCCGGCTGGTCACTGACTCCTCCCCCTGGCTTTGTCCCACCATCCAGAGAGCCCAGCTTCGGTTCCTCTGGGACAACCGACTGCACTGGGTCGCTGCGGAGGTCTGGAGTCTCCCGATTGCGGAGGGCGGTCAGGCGCTGGTGTGCCTCCGCACCCAGGCTGCCACTTTCCACCCTCAGACTCTGCAGCGTTACCTGTACGCTGAGCCTCCTCCACGGTGGGGCCCTGGCGACGGGTTTCTTCCCCCAGGTGCTCGGCCTGAACTACGACGTGCAGCTCCTGTCTGAGGACCAGCAGGGTCTTCGGAAATCTCTGTTGGCGCTGCCCGTCTTGTACCAGGA
Source organism: Scyliorhinus torazame (assembly GCF_047496885.1). Classification (NCBI taxonomy): domain Eukaryota; kingdom Metazoa; phylum Chordata; class Chondrichthyes; order Carcharhiniformes; family Scyliorhinidae; genus Scyliorhinus; species Scyliorhinus torazame. The sequence continues at coordinate 383,201 of NW_027307808.1, read as the reverse complement.
CCTCCTCAAAGTCTGCAACACGGTCTCCAGGCGCCGCAGCTCTCCCCCGTCAGGAGTGGCGGCTGTCGTAAGGGAGACGCTGCTCAGGAATCCGCACCTCCGCCAATCTCCATTCGGGTGGCTGGCGGAGCGGAGGGCTGTGGGTGCCGTGGGAAGGGCTGGGTGGCGGAGGGCCGGGCTGTGGGTGCCGTGGGAAGGGCTGGGTGGCGGAGGGCTGTGGGTGCCGTGGGAAGGGCTGGGTGGCGGAGGGCTGTGGGTGCCGTGGGAAGGACTGGGTGGCGGAGGGCTGTGGGTGCCGTGGGAAGGGCTGGGTGGCAGAGGGCCGGGCTGTGGGTGCCGTGGGAAGGGCTGGGTGGCGGAGGGCCGGGCTGTGGGTGCCGTGGGAAGGGCTGGGTGGCGGAGGGCTGTGGGTGCCGTGGGAAGGGCTGGGTGGCGGAGGGCCGGGCTGTGGGTGCCGTGGGAAGGGCTGGGTGGCGGAGAGCCGGGCTGTGGGTGCCGTGGGAAGGGCTGGGTGGCGGAGGGCCGGGCTGTGGATGCCGTGGGAAGGGCTGGGTGGCGGAGGGCCGGGCTGTGGGTGCCGTGGGAAGGGCTGGGTGGCGGAGGGCCGGGCTGTGGGTGCCGTGGCAAGGGCTGGGTGGCGGAGGGCCGGGCTGTGGATGCCGTAGGAAGGGCTGGGTGGCGGAGGGCTGTGGGTGCCGTGGGAAGGGCTGGGTGGCGGAGGGCCGGGGCTGTGGGGGCCGTGGGAAGGGCTGGGTGGTGGAGGGCCGGGCTGTGGGTGCCGGGGAAGGGCTGGGTGGCGGGGGGCCGGGCTGTGGGTGCCGTGGGAAGGGCTAGGTGGCGGAGGGCCGGGCTGTGGGTGCCGTGGGAAGGGCTGGGTGGCGGAGGGCCGGCTGTGGGTGCCGGCGAAGGGCTGGGTGGCGGAGGGCCGGGCTGTGGGTGCCGTGGGAAGGGCTGGGTGGCGGAGGGTCGGGCTGTGGGTGCCGTGGGAAGGGCTGGGTGGCGGAGGGCTGTGGACACCGTGGGAAGGGCTGGGTGGCGGAGGGCCGGGCTGTGGGTTCCGTGGGAAGGGCAGGGTGGCGGAGGGCTGTAGGTGCCGTGGGAAGGGCTAGGTGGCGGAGGGCCGGGCTGTGGGTGCCGTGGGAAGGGCTGGGTGGCGCAGGGCCGGGCTGTGGGTGCCGTGGGAAGGGCTGGGTGGCGGAGGGCTGTGGACACCGTGGAGCGTGTCCATGTTGTCTGTCCTCGGCTGCTCTCCCGCTTTGATTTCTTGACCACGTTGTTGTTGAGGTTTTCTTTGCACTTCAGCCCCACGCTCCTGATCTACGGACACCCGGTGCGGGGGGGGGGGGGGGGGGGGAAGGCGGAGGGTCTCCCCGTGAACCTGCTCCTGGTCCGGGCCAAACTTCCCATTTCTAGGTCCAGGCAGCGGGCGACTGAGGGGGCCGTCCGGCCCGGCTGTCTGCCCCTCTCCCGCGGCCTGCTTGGCGGCCGGGGGCCCCTGGAGCGGGAGCAGGCGGTGACCACGGGCACACGCGAGTTGTTCCGTGCGCGGTGGGCACCGCAGGGGGTGGGCTGCCTTATTGGTCCCGATCTTTGCACTTTGATTTGACGGGGAATTTGATAAGGTTTTGTTGCCTTTTCTGCTCTGTTTGGGCCGTGCTCCACCCGTTGTTTTGGGGCACCCCCCACATTTGTTTCTTATCCCTTAGTTATTTCTGTTCTGTTTGCTAAGTTTCACGACATGGTACCAGCGCCACGCCGATTAGTGGCGGGCGCTACTTTAACCCTGCACGCACCAAAAAAGTACGTGCAGGCCACACACAAAAAAACACAAAACACATTGAATAAAAAGGAACAAAAAGTAACATCAAACAGTTCAACCTTATAAAAGGTGGAGTGTGTGTGGGCTGGCCGGGAGTGGTCTGGAGTGTGTGTGTGGGCTGGCCAGGTGTGGCCTGGAGTGTGTGTATGGGCTGGCTGGGAGTGGCCTGGAGTGTGTGTGTGGGCTGGCCGGGGGTGGCCTGGAGTGTGTGTGTGTGGGCTGGCCGGGAGTGGCCTGGAGTGTTTGTGTGTGGGCTGGCCGGGACTGGTCTGGAGTGTGTGTGTGGGCTGGCCGGGAGGGGCCTGGAGTATGTGTGTGGGCTGGCCGGGGGTGGCCTGGAGTGTGTGTGTGGGCTCGCCGGGGGTGGCCTGGAGTGTGTGTGTGTGGGCTGGCCGGGTGTGGCCTGGAGTCTGTGTGTGGGCTGGCCGGGAGTAGCCTGGAGTGTGTGTGTGGGCTGGCCGGGAGTGGCCTGGAGTGTGTGTGTGGGCTGGCCGGAGGTGGCCTGGCCTGGATCATGTGTGTGGGCTGGCCGGGAGTGGCTGGAGTGTGTGTGGGCTGGCCGGGAGTGGCCTGGAGTGTGTGTGTGGGCTGGCCGGGAGTGGCCTGGAGTGTGTGTGTGGGCTGACCGGGAGTGGCCTGGAGTGTGTGTGTGGGCTGGCCGGGAGTGGTCTGGAGTGTGTGTGTAGGCTGTCCAGGAGTGGCCTGGAGTGTGTGTGTGGGCTGGCCGGGAATGGCCTGGAGTGTGTGTGTGGGCTGCCCAGTAGTGGCCTCGAGTGTATGTGTGGGCTGGCCGGGAGTGGCCGGGAGTGTATGCGTGGGCTGGCCGGGAATAGCCTGGAGTGTGTGTTTGGACTGGCCGGGAGTGGCCTGGAGTGTATGTGTGGGCTGGCCGGGAGTAGCCTGGAGTGTATGTGTGGGCTAGCCGGGAGTGTCCTTGAGTGTATGTGGACTGGCCGGGAGTGGCCTAGAGTGTGTGTGGGGTGGGCGGGAGTAGCCTGGTAGTCAGCGCGCAGGGAGAGTTATTCGCGCAGGAGGCCTCCTCCAGTCAGACCTAGTCCACCTCCAGCTTCCTTAGACATCCCTTCACCCTCTCCCCGCTGGCTGCCCAGTGATACAACAGAAGATTCGGCAGGGCCAGGCCTCCCACCTGCCCCCTCATTGTAGAATCGACTTGCGTATTCTAGAAACTCCCCCCATTTCTTACAGTTTTTCCAGGGAATAATTTACAGTGGTCCCTGGGGAGTATATCATTATTTACAGTGGTCTCTGGCTAGTATATCATTATATACAGTGGTCCCTGGAGAGTATATCATTATATACAGTGGGTAGTATATCATTATATACAGTGGTCTCTGGATAGTCTTTCATTAGTTACAGTGGTCCCTGGGCAGTATATCATTATTTACAGTGGTCCCTGGATAGTGTATCATTATTTACAGTAATCCCAGGGTAGATTATTATCATTTGCAGTGGTCCTTTGGTAGTATAGCATTTTCTCCACGGGTCCCTGAGTAGTATCTCATGATTTACAGTGGTCCCTGGGAAGCATATCGTTATTTACAGTGGTCACTGTGTAGTATATCATTATGCACAGTGGTCCCTGGGTGGAATAACATTATATACAGAGGTCCCTGGTTAGCAAATCATTATTTACAGTCGTCCCTGGATAGTATACCATTATTTACAGTGGCCTTGGTAGGTATCATCATTTACAGTGGTCACTGGATAGTAATTCATTATTTACAGTGGTCCCTGGGTAGAATAACATTATATACAGAGGTCCCTGGTTAGTAAATCATTATTTACAGTCGTCCCTGGATAGTATACCATTATTTACAGTGGCCTTGGGTAGGTATCATCATTTACAGTGGTCACTGGATAGTAATTCATTATTTACAGTGGTCCCTGGGTAGAATATCATTATTTGCAGTGGTCCCTGGTTAGAATATCATTATTTACAGTGGTCCCTGGATAGTATATCATTATTTACAGTGCTCCCTGGTTAGAATATCATTATTTACAGTGTTCCCTGGATAGAATATCATTATATTCAGCGGTACCTGGGTGGTAAATCATTATTTATAGTGGTCCCTGCGTAGTTTATCATTATGTACTGTGGTCCCTGTGTAGTATAACATTATTTACACTGGTAACTGGGTTGTATACCATTATATATAGTGGCCTTGTGTAGGTATCATTATTTACAGTGGTGACTGGGTAGTATTTCATTAGTGACAGTGGTCCCTGGGTAATATATCCATATTTACTGTGGTTCCTGGGCAGTATAACATTATTTACAGTGGTTCATGGGCAGTATATCATTATTTACAGTGGTCCCTGGGTAGAATATCATTATTTACTGTGGTTCCTGGGCAGTATATCATTATTTACAGTGGTCCCTGGATAGTATTCATTATCGACAGTGGTCTCTGGGCAACGTATCATTATTTACAGTGGTCCCTGGGTAGTATGTCATTATTTACAGTGGTCTCTGTGCAATGTATTTTATTTACAGTGGTCCCTGGGTAGAATATCATTATTTGCAGTGGTCCCTGGGTAGAATATCGTAATGTACAGTGATTCCAGGGTAGTATAGCATTTTTTACAGTAGTCCCTGGGTAGACTATCATTATTTACAGTGGTTCCTGGGTAGTATCTCATTATTTGCAGTGGTCCCTGGGTAGTATAGCATTTCTAACAGTGGTCCCTGGTAGCATATCATTATTTACAGTGGTCCCAGGGTAGTATAGCATTGTTTACAGTGGTTCCTGGGTGGCATATCATTACCTACAGGCGTCCTTGGGTAGTATTTCGTCACGCACAGTTATCCCTGTGCAGTATATAATTATTTACACTAGTGCCTGGGTAGTATCTCATTATTTACAGTGGTCCCTGGGGAGTATATCATTATTTACAGTGGACCCTGGGTAGGATATCATTATTTGCAGTGGGCCCTGGGTAGTATTTCATTATTAAAGTGGTCCCTGGGGAGTATATCATTATTTACAGTGGTCCCAGTGTAGTATATCATTATTTACAACGGTCCCTGGGCAGGATATCATAATTTACAGTGGTCCCTGGGGAGTATATCATTATATACAGTAACCCTCGGTAGTATATCATTATTTCCAGTGGTCCCTGGGTTGTATATCATTATTTACAGAGGTCCCAGGGCAGTATATCATTAGTGACAGTGGTCCCTGGGCAGTATATAATTAGATACAGTGGTCCCTGGGCAGTATATCATTATTTACAGTTGTCCCTGGGTATTATGTCATTACTTACAGTGGTCACTGGGTTGTATATCATTATTTACAGTGGTCCCTGGATAGTGTATCATTATTTACAGTAATCCCAGGGTAGATTATTATCATTTGCAGTGGTCCTTTGGTAGTATAGCATTTTCTCCACGTGTCCCTGAGTAGTATCTCATTATTTACAGTGGTCCCTGGGAAGCATATCGTTATTTACAGTGGTCCCTGTGTAGTATATCATTATGCACAGTGGTCCCTGGGTAGGATATCATTATTTGCAGTGGGCCCTGGATAGTAATTCATTATTTACAGTGGTCCCTGGATAGTATACCATAATTTACAGTGGCCTTGGGTAGGTATCATCATTTACAGTGAATGCTAGTGACATCGAAACAAACCTGTTGGACTTTAACCTGGTGTTGTAAGACTTCGTACTGCAATCAACAACAATGCAGCGCTCCCACAATGCTGAGCTCCATGTATTAGGCAGGGATACCAATCAACAACAATGCAGCGCTCCCACAATGCTGAGCTCCCTGTATTAGGCAGGGATACCAATCAACAACAATGCAGCGCTCCCGCAGTGCTGAGCTCCGTGTATTTGACTGGGACATCAATCAACAACAATGCAGCGCTCCCGCAGTGCTGAGCTCCGTGTTTTAGACTGTGCCATCAATCCACAACAATACCGCGCTCCGGCAGTGCTGAGCTCCGTGTATTTGACTGGGACATCAATCCACAACAATGCAGCGCTCCCGCAGTGCTGAGCCCCATGTATTAGACTGGGACATCAATCCACAACAATACCGCGCTCTCGCAGTGCTGAGCTCCGTGTATTTGACTGGGACATCAATCCACAACAATGCAGCGCTCCCGCAGTGCTGAGCTCCGTGTTTTAGACTGGGGCATCAATCCAAAACAATACCGCGCTCCGGCAGTGCTGAGCTCCGTGTATTTGACTGGGACATCAATCCACAACAATGCAGCGCTCCCGCAGTGCTGGGCTCCGAGTCCTGGAGGGGGCATCTGGTTAAACAGTGCTGCACTCTGGAAGTGCTGAACGTCATGTACTGGAGTGGAGCATTAACACACATCAGTGCAGCACTCGCGCAGTGCTGAGCTTCATGTACTGGAGTGGACATTAACCCACAACAGTGCAGCGTTCGCCCGATGCTGAGCTCCAAGTATTTGAGTGAAACATCAATATACAACAGTGCGGCATTCCCGCAGTGCTCAGCTACATGTACTGGTGCGGGACATCAAACCACAATAGTGCAGCATCCCCGCAGTGCTGAGCTCCATGTACTGGACTGGGACATCAACCAGAACAGTGGAGCATTCCCGCAGTGCTCAGCTGGGCTGTGACCTCAACCCGCAAACATTTATAAACTCCCAATTTAGACAAAGACTGGCCCCAGTTATTGACAACGAATCATTTCACCCCTTGTCATATTTATATAATCCACCTTCTCACACCCCACATTATTATGAAAGGGGCAGTGTTAATCCAGCTGAATGCATCTGGTTCAATCTATTTTCATCGCTCTACCCGTTGATATTTTTCTTTTTGCTTTATTCTTCCGTGTGATATGGGCATTGTTGGGAGGGCTTCAGGTATTTGGATAATTGGAGCGCATTCTGGGGAAGGTGGGACCTGTACAAGCAGGACGGGTTGCATCTGAACCAGAGGGGCACCAATATCCTGGCAGGGAGGATTTCTAGTACTCTTCGGGAGGGTTTAAACTAATTTGGCTGGGGAATGGGAACCAAATTTGTAGTCCAGCAACTAAGGTAGCCGATATTCAGGACGCCAAAGCGTGTAATGAGGCAGTGGGGAAGGGAACACTGACAAAGGAGCGTACTTGCAGGCAATGAGATGGGTTGAAGTGTGTATACTTCAACGCAAGAAGCATCAGGAATAAGGTGGGTGAACTTAAGGCATGGATCGGTACTTGGGACTACGGTGAGGTGGCCATTACGGAAACTTGGATGGAAGAGGGGCAGAAATAGTTGTTGGAGGTCCCTGGTTATAGATGTTTCAATAAGATTAGGGAGGGTGGTAAAAGAGGCGGGGAGGTGGCATTGTTAATTAGAGATAGTATAACAGCTGCAGAAAGGCAGTTCGAGGAGTATCACCCTAATGAGGTAGTATGGGTTGAAGTCAGAAATAGGAAAGGAGCAGTCACCTTGTTAGGAGTTTTCTATAGGCCCCCCAATAGTAGCAGAGATGTGGAGGAACAGATTGGGAAACAGATTTTGGAAAGGTGCAGAAGTCACAGGGTAGTAGTCATGGGTGACTTTAACTTCCCAAATATTGAGTGGAAACTCTTTAGGTCAAATAGTTTGGATGGGGTGGTGTTTGTGCAGTGTGTCCAGGAAGCTTTTCTAACACAGTATGTAGATTGTCCGACCAGAGGAGGGGCAATATTGGATTTAGTACTTGATAATGAGCCAGGGCATGTGATAGATTTGTTAGTGGGGGAGCATTTTGGAGATAGTGACCACAATTCTGTGACTTTCACTTTAGTAATGGAGAGGGATAGGTGCGTGCAACAGGGCAAGGTTTACAATTGGGGGAAGGGTAAATACGATGTTGTCAGACAAGAATTGAAGTGCATAAGTTGGGAACATAGGCTGTCAGGGAAGGACACAAGTGAAATGTGGAACTTGTTCAAGGAACAGGTACTACGTGTCCTTGATTTGCATGTCCCTGTCAGGCAGGGAAGAGATGGTCGAGTGACGGAACCATGGTTGACAAGAGAGGTTGAATGTCTTGTTACGAGGAAAAAGAAGACTTGTGTAAGGCTGAGGAAACAAGGTTCAGACAGGGCATTGGAGGGATACAAGATAGCCAGGAGGGAACTGAAGAAAGGGATTAGGAGAGCTAAGAGAGGGCATGGACAATCTTTGGCGGGTAGGATCAAGGAAACCCACAAGGCCTTTTACACATATGTGAGAAATATGAGAATGACTAGAGCGAGGGTAGGTCCGATCAAGGACAGTAGCGGGAGATTGTGTATTGAGTCTGAAGAGATTGGAGAGGTCTTGAACGAGTACTTTTCTTCTGTATTTACAAATGAGAGGGGCGATATTGTTGGAGAGGACAGTGTGAAACAGACTGGTAAGCTCGAGGAAATACTTGTTAGGAAGGAAGATGTGTTGGGCATTTTGAAAAACTTGAGGATAGACAAGTCCCCCGGGCCTGACGGGATATATCCAAGGATTCTATGGGAAGCAAGAGATGAAATTGCAGAGTCGTTGGCAATGATCTTTTCGTCCTCACTGTCAACAGGGGTGGTACCAGGGGATTGGAGAGGCAAAGTAATGGAAAGGGTACTGAAGGATAGGATTTCTGAGCATCTGGACAGACACTGCTTGATTAGGGATAGTCAGCACGGATTTGTGAGGGGTAGGTCTTGCCTTACAAATCTTATTGAATTCTTTGATGAGGTGACCAAGCATGTGGATGAGGGTAAAGCAGTGGATGTAGTGTACATGGATTTTAGTAAGGCATTTGATAAGGTTCCCCATGTTAGGCTTCTGCACAAAGTAAGGAGGCATGGGATAGTGGGAAATTTGGCCAGTTGGATAACGAACTGGCTAACCGATAGAAGTCAGAGAGTGGTGGTGGATGGCAAATATTCAGCCTGGATCCCAGTTATCAGTGGCGTACAAACGTGATCAGTTCTGGGTCCTCTGCTGTTTGTGATTTTCATTAATGACTTGGATGAGGGAGTTGAAGGGTGGGTCAGTAAATTTGCAGACGATACGAAGATTGGTGGAGTTGTGGATAGTAAGGAGGGCTGTTGTCGGCTGCAAAGAGTCATAGATAGGATGCAGAGCTGGGCTGAGAAATGGCAGATGGAGTTTAACCCTGAAAAGTGTGAGGTTGTCCATTTTGGAAGGACAAATATGAATGCGGAATACAGGGTTAACGGTAGAGTTCTTGGCAATGTGGAGGAGCAGAGAGATCTTGGGGTCTATGTTCATACGTCTTTGAAAGTTTCCACTTTTCCACTCAAGTGGATAGAGCTGTGAAGAAGGCCTATGGTGTGCTCGCGTTCATTAACAGAGGGATTGAATTTAAGAGCCGTGAGGTGATGATGCAGCTGTACAAAACTTTGGTAAGGCCACATTTGGAGTAGTGTGTACAGTTCTGGTCACCTCATTTTAGGAAGGATGTGGAAGCTTTGGAAAAGGTGCAAAGAAGATTTACCAGGATGTTACCTGGAATGGAGAGTAGATCTTACGAGGAAAGTTTGAGGGTGCTAGGCCTTTTCTCATTAGAACGGAGAAGGATGAGGGGCGACTTGATAGAGGTTTATAAGATGATCAGGTGAATAGATAGAGTAGACAGTCAGAGGATTTTTCCCCGGGTGGAACAAACCATTACAAGGGGACATAAATTCAGGGTGAATGGTGGAAGATATAGGTGGCATTTCAGAGATAGGTTCTTTACCCAGAGAGTAGTGGGGGCATGGAAAGGACTGCCTGTTGAGTTTGTTGAGTCGGAAACATTAGGGACCTCCAAGCGGCTATTGGATAGGTACATGGATTATGCTAGAATGAGGGGGTGTAGATTAATTTGTTCTTAATCTAGGACAAAAGTTCGGCACAACATCGTGGGCCGAAGGGCCTGTTCTGAGCTGTATTTTTCTTCGTTCTATGTTCTATCTCTTTTAGCACTCTGGGATGCATTCCATCAGGGCCGGGAAACTTGTCTACCTTTTGCCCCATTACTACCTCCTTAGTGATAACAATCACCACCTCCCATCACTACCTCCTTAGTGATAACAATCCTCTCAATGTCCTTACTTGTCACAGCCTTATTTCCATCAGCCACAGGCATGTTATTTGTGTCTTCCACTGTGAAGACCGAGCCAAAGAACCTCTTCAGTTCCTCAGCAATTTCCTCATCTCCCATGATTAAATCTCCCTTCTCAGCCTCTCAAGGACCAATATTTCATTTGCCACTCTTTTTTGTTGTATATATTTGTAGAACCTTTTACTGTCTGTTTTTATATTCTGAGCAAGTTTACTCTCAGAATCTATCTTTCTCTTCTTTATAGCTTTTTTAGTAGCTTTCTGTTGCCCCCTAAAGATTTCCCAGTCCTCTATTCTCCCACTGATCTTTGCCACTTTGTATGCTTTTTCTTTCAATTTGATACTCTCCCTTATTTCCTTCGATATCCTCGGTCGATTTTCCCTCTTTCTACCGTTCTTCATTTTTGTTGGTGTAAACCTCTGCTGGGCACTGTGAAAAATCGCTTGGAAGGTTCTCCACTGTTCCTCAACTGTTTCACCATAAAGTCTTTGCTCCCAGTCTACCTTAGCTAGCTGTTCCCTCATCCCATTGTAATCTCCTTTGTTTAAGCACAAAACACTAGTATTTGATTTATTATGGGGACGGACATTCTATTTTCTTTGAAATAGATTTAAAGTACCCAATTATTTTGTTTTCTAAGTAAGAGGTAATTTTTAATGGCCAATCCACATTAAAAAGCAAAGAAAAGTACAACACAGGAACAGGCCCTTCGGCCCTCCAAGCCTGTGCCGGTCATGATGCCCTAACTAAAAAACAAAACCTTCTGCCCTTACTCGGTCCGTATCCCTCTATTTCCCCCCTTTTCATGGATCCATCCAGGTACCTCTTAAATGTTGCTAATGTGCTGCTTCCACCACATCCTCTGGCAGCGCGTTACAGTCACCCACCACTCGCTGTGTGAAAAACTTACCCACACATCTCCCTTAAACTCTCCCCCTCTTACCTTGAACCTGTGCCCTCTTGTAATTGACACTTCCAGACTTGGAAAAGCCTCTGACTGTCCACCCTGTCTGTGCCTCTCAGAATTCTGTCCACCTCTATCAGGTCTCACCTCAGCCTCCGTCTTTCCAGTGAAAACAATCCTAGTTTATTCAACCTCTCCTCATAGCCAACCCGCCAGACCAAGCAACATCCTGGTGAACCTTCTTTGCACTCTCTCCAAATCGTCCACGTCCTTCTGATAATGCAGTGACCAGAACTGCACGCAATACTCAATGCGCCGGCTGATGAAGGCAAGCATGCCATATGTCTTCTTTATCACCTTGCCCACCTGTGTTGGCACTTTTAGGGAACTGTGGACCTGCGTGCCCAGATCCATCTGTGTGTTAATGTTCCTGAGGATTCTGCCATTTACAGTATAATGTGTACCTACATTTGATCCTCCAAAATGCATCACCTCGCATTTGTCTGGTTTCGGGCAGCACGGTAGCATTGTGGATAGCACAATTGCTTCACAGCTGCAGGGTCCCAGGTTCGATTCCAGCGTGGGTCACTGTCTGTGCGGAGTCTGCACATTCTCCCCGTGTGTGCGTGGGTTTCCTCCGGGTGCTCCGGTTTCCTCCCACAGTCCAAAGATGGGCAGGTCAGGTAGATTGGCCATGATAAATTGCCCTTAGTGTCCAAAATTGCCCTTAGTGTTGGGTGGGGTTACTGGGTTATGGGGATAGGGTGGAGGTGTTGGCCTTGGGTAGGGTGCTCTTTCCAAGAGCCGGGGCAGACTCGATGGGCCGAATGGCCTCCTTCTGCACTGTAAATTCTATGATAATCTATGAAATTCTATGATAAATTGCATCTGCCATTTCTGTTCCCAATTCTCCAATCTATCTATATCCTATTGCATCCTCTGACAATCCTCGGCACTATCAGCAACTCCACCAACCTTCGTGTCATCCGCATACTTACTAATCAGACCACCCATATTTTCCTTCAGATCATTTATATATACTACAAACAATAGGTCCCAGTTCTGATCCCTGCGGAACACCACTAGTAACAGATCTCCAGTCTGAAAAACACCCTTCCACCGCTACCCTCTGTCTTCTATAACCAATCAAGTTCTGTACCAGCTAGCCATCCCACCCCCAATCCCATGTGATTTTAGTTTTTGTACCAGTCTGCCATAAGGGACCTTGTTAAATACCTTATTAAAGTCCATATAAGCTACATTCACAGCCCTCATTTAATTTATTTTGTCACCTCTTCAAAAAACTCAGTCAAGTTGATGAGACTTGACCTTCCCGTACAAACCTGCCGGTCACTAACTAGTCCAAATGTGGATATATCCTGTCCTTCAATATCTTTTCCAAAAGCGCCTCACCTCGGATGTCAGGCTCACCGGCAATAATTTGTTGGATTATCCCTGCTTTCTTTCTTAAACAAGTGATCATCATTGGCTATTCTCCACTCCTCTGGAACCTCGCCTGTGGTCAAAGAGGATGTGAAGATATCTGTTAAGTCCACAACTATTTCTTCCCTTGTCCTTTTTTATAATCTGTCATGGGAGGTGGGCATCGCAGGCTGTGCCAGCATTTATTGCCCATCCCTAATTGCCCTTGACGGGGCAGTTAAGAGTCAACTACATTGCTGTTGGTCTGGAGCCACATGTAGGCCAGATCAGATAAGGACGGCAGATTTCCTTCCCTAAAGGATATTAGTGAACCAGCTGGTTTTTCTGACAATCGGCAATGGTTTCATGATCACCTTTAGACTTTTAATTCCAGACATTTTATTTAGTTTAAATTGCGGCTATTTCCAGTTATTGTCAGGCTTGAATATTCTTCTTGAGGAGATAATAACATGTAGTTCTGAATGTCCTGGTAGTGCAGTAACAACTTGGATGCATTTTGAACGGTTATTTCGGACATACTCAAGTTGTTACAATGTGTTGTAATGTGACGGGCAATGTCTAATGAAGGGTTCAAGCAAACTGAGAATTCATCCATTTTTGCAGAAAAGAAATAGAGGGTCAATAGCGAATTTGGTGTACAATTATAAAGATAACTGAGGAAAAGAAATACCGAAGTGCATACGTGGATAATTCATTAAATGGGGGAGTACAGGTTAGTAAAGAATACCACACATTAAGCTTTATTAATAAGAACGTGGAACAAAAGAGCAAGACAATAATGTTTAACTTCTCCAGGACACAGGTTCGCCCTCGCAGGTGTACAGTGGGGGTCGCAGCTGAGAATCATAGAATCATAGAACTTACAGTGCAGAAGGAGGACATTTGATCTATCGAGTCGCCATCTGCCGTTGGAAAGACCACCCGACTTAATCCTACTTAAACCCACAACTCTACACTATCCCATAACCCAGTAACGCCATCTAATCTATTTGGACACTAACGGCAATTTAGCATGGTCAATCCACATCTTTGGACTGTGGATGGAAACCGGAGAACCCGGAAGAAACATACGCAGACACGGGGAGCACATGCAGACTCCGCACAGACAGTGAACGAAGCCGGGAATCGAACCTGGGACCCTGGTGCCATGAAGCCCCAGTGCTAACCGCTGTGCTACCGTACCGCCCCTCCACTGTGCTAAATGTCGTCTCATGAGGCATGATATGAAGGCGGGTGCCGAACATATTGCTCGCCACGGTTCCAGAAATCAGACAGTTCAGTTCAGATGTACGGCTGGAGAAGCTGGAGTGTTTTCCTTTCAGAGAAAGCACGGAGATTTGAACAAAAAAAAGTCTTGAAAGCCATGAGAAGGCTGTATAGAAAAGGTAAGGGGAAAATGTTCCTCTTTGTGGAACGGTCGATAGAGATAACATAACCTGGCAGCAAATTTGAAAAGAAGGAAGCGTTACATCCGCGAAACCTGTTTTTCACACAGTGAAATAACCGTTCCCAATGCAAGAAAGTGAGTGATGAAGCACGGAAGAGCATCGCTTGAGAATGGTCCAAATGAAGATTGATATCAACCATTTTAAAGGGCGTTTGACAGGCATTTATTGAGAGAGAATGAGCAGAAGGCGGGACATTATCAGCAAGTGAATGACTCATTCAGAGAGCTACCGCAGATACGATGGCTAGACCTGCCTCAAGTTGCGTACGAGCACTGCACGTCCATTACTTCTCTTTCCAGGGACACTGTACTCTCACCATCTGAATGTTTCCCATGCATTGCCGCTATAATTGGCAAGACAGAACTAGAGTTCCACAACTATAATTGTATGTCGTTTTCTCAGCGCCCAAGTCCTTCCTCAAACCACCAACAAGTGGCATGACATCATGCCGCTGGGATGTTGTGAATCTACGGATTTTGAACACCAGAGCACATTATGGTTGGTCAATAAATTTTAACTGTCCTCAGCGAACAGCTGAATCGCTTGTGAATCTGTGCGGGGAAAAGGCGTCGATGCTGTTGACAGAATGTTCTACTGTTCCCCAGAGCTTGAAGAGTCATTTTTAGTATTAAGGCATTCTTGGATTGTCGGAGATCTCGGTTTAGATAAAAGAACAATCATTGCAAAACGCCATGGTTGCCTCGATAACATCAGACAATTGAAATGTGTTGGATAAGGTATCAGTCCGAGCTGGGCCTAATGCTGAGACAACAGAGAGGGTTGGCTTGTCTCATTGACTGCGGCCACTAAATATCAACACGTGGGTTTTTCTGGTTGCTTAACGCGTTGCCTTTGATAAAGTGAAGCTGCCTGAACAGAATAATATAGGATCATGTAAATATAAGAATTAAGAGCAGTGTTGCCCATTGAGTCCCGAGAACCAACTCCGCTAATCAGAAATGTAATGGCTGATTGAGTTTAACTCCCACCTACCTGGGAGTTTCACCCCTTTGTTGATTTTGAAGCTATGTACCTCTTACTTTAAAATCTCCAAAGACCCAGTGTCTGCTGAGGGAGAGAGTTCCAATGAATCACTACCCTCTGAGAGAAAAATGAAACTTCCCCATCACTGTCTAAAATGTTATGGAGTTCTATATTCTGCTACAAGCAATAATATGCTCTCCACATCTATCCCATCAAGACGCCTTGGAATATTTACGTTTCCGATCAAATAACCTCTCAGTTTCTTAACTCTGTCCACACTTACCTAAACAGAACATGCTAATCTTTTGTACTCCTCTCGTAAACTTTCGCTAAACTCACATTCAACCAGATCGATCTCAACATCTACGCTCCGAAATTTCTTTCTATTTGTAGGATATGCTTTATTGCAATTCTTCCAGTAAAATTGTCCATAAATAGGACACTTGCTAGATTTTTCTCCACTCACTTAACCGTCCTCACTCCCGTTCTACTCTCTTCACAACTAACTTTCCGAGCGAACATTGTAACGTCACCACATTTCGGAACTAGACCTTCAGTCCCATTGATCCCTATCATCTGATTGGATGGAATGGTTGTCATTCACCAGACAAAGTTCACGGATCGGCTGAAGCGGCTGTCAGCCAACGGGTAGGACGAGCTTGTTGGTGACTGCAGCTTGCAGTCATATCGCAAGATTAATGACTGACTGAGATGTTTGTAGGTTGAAATTTGAAGCTCCTTGCATGCATGGAAATGGCATTGGTCAGTCAGGAGGCAAAGCTCTACGACTGGCGAATGTAACTGACCATTTCCGCGTGAATCCGGGGAGTAGATAAAGCGGCTCTCTGACCAAATGTTAATTTCTCCAATTGGATTCACTGCTGTCGGTCACCGCACTTTAACTGTTATTGGTTGATACTGCTGATTCAGTTAACTGTTTGATACAGCTGTCAGTTTATTCACCAACTGAACAGTTGATATTACCGTGGATTTCAGTGCCTGCTTGAGCTGCTCTCTGAACTTAGACTGAGTCAACACATAAATAAATGTATTTGTGCAGCAATTTAAATTCCGCAGCATCCATCCGACATAATGAACAACAACTTCGAACTCCGTGGAATTAACTATTCGTCTAATCTTAGAATAAAGAAAATTTCCAACATTTACCAACCACAAAAGTATGAAGCTGCCTGATATTGCGAGGAGTAAAATAATAGACTTCCTTCTACTCTCCATTTCCGGGTCACTGCTATTCTGTTCGTTACTCTTGCCCCTCAGACCTTGACGGATTCGGCTTGTCACTAAAATATATCGGACCGTCAGAGCGTTGAGCAGCAGAACTAAAGCGAATGGGAGCAACGGTGTTCGAACCTTTTCAAACCAGCTAAATCCCAGCCATGTGGGATCAGTTAAAGTGTTTACCTTTGTATTACAGAGCCACGGGACATTGTTTATTATTACATAAGGTTCAAATGTGAAGTACCAGGGGATGTTTTTTAAATAGAGAAGGATGCCCGTTGTCGTTAGAACCACAACCGCAGTTTTGCCTGTGCAATATTTTGTTCTCAGTTTCTGGCAGCAGATAGCCACAAATCTATCAAAGGAGAAAGTGACAGTGAACCAGACAGAGCAGTCTCTGGCTGCACACACCAGCACACTCTGAGCACTGCACACAACGGTGAGATGCAAAAAACACAATGGGAAATAATAATAATTGATCTGATTCAGTATGACGTCAGCGATAATGAGCAGAAGATCCGCCGTTGCCATGGCCACCAGATAGCGTGTTGTGCAGGACGAGAGACCACACTTTCCCCGGCACAGGACGATAATTCCCAATAAATTAACTGTAAGAGAAAGAAGGGATATATTTAGAAGAATTAAAATCACATATTCTCATTGACTGAAACGGGCTGCAAGGAGAGGATTTCAGGATCAAAATGGGGAGGTGGAGGGGAGTGTGTGTCGTCAAGGGTCTAAGTGGAAGTGTTAAAGTTTCAAATTACACGATGGGAACTGTCAAACTCAACCCCATATTGAATGATGATTTAGAGAGAAGACTGAGAAATGGAGGTATATTGTTCTGCAGGCAGTCGGAGGGAAATACTTTGTATCTCCTAGAAAACACGTGTTGGTGAAGAAGACGAAAATAATTATATTATTGTATCGAACCATCATGGCTGTATGAAAGGGAAATCATGTTTGAAAAACCTGTTGGAAATTTTTGCGGATGTTATTTTACATACACACTTAGTCACACAGAAAATAGAAACAGGGATTAGTCCATTCGGCCCTTCGAGTCTGCTCCGCAATTCATTATAATTGTGGCTGATCAAGTTCAATACTCTGATCCCGCCTTCCCCCTATCACTTGATCCTTTAGCATCCATTGCTATATATAATCACTTCTTGATATCAGACAGCGTTTTCGCCTAAACTACGTTCTGTGGTTCTAAATTCCACAGAGTCACCACCCAATGTATGAAGAAATGTATCCTCGCCTCAGTCCTAAAAACCCCTATCTTTAAACCATGATCCCTCGTTCTGACCTCCCCCACTATCTGGAACACTGTTTCTGAGTCTACTCTGTCTAACCCAGTTTACATTTTACACCTTTCTATGAGATAACCTCTCACTCTTCTAAACTCCAATTAATATACTCCTAACCGACGCAATCGCTCTCCCGCCATCCCTTACCTCATTTTGGTAAATCCTCGCGACACTCCCTCCAAAGCAAGAATATCCTTCCTCAGACAAGGATAGCAAAACTACAGACAGTTTTCCGGGTGTGGCCTCCTTGGGTCCCTGAATAACTGCAGTAAAACATCTACATTTCTCTACTCAAATAGCCCAGATAAAAGCAGAAATTGAGGAAGTGGCGCTTTTGGATTTAAAAAAAACTTTTAAATAATGTCTCACACCTGCTGTTGGGAAATAGCTTCAGAACACACGAATAGGGCATAATATGCTGGAATTTATTGAGAAGTGGTTAACAGGCATATCCAGAGTCATGAACGGAGTCACAGCCATTTCTTCCTTTAGCATATCCTTCAGCCACAGCTCCTCACAAGCTACATAGATAAGTTGGATGTGGGAATTGAATGTGGGAACGTCAGTTTTGGTAACGGCACAGTATTGGTAGGTGAGGAGGTTTCAATGAGGCTTGACGCTAATTGGACCAGGCGAAAAAAACTTTTATGAACAGGTCTTTCATAAGTTGAATTGTGGATTGGTGAGGACGCAACTGAAGATATCTGTACAGTTAGGCTTCCTTACCTCAAGACGCCTCTATTTAACACTGATGGGAATGCACCGTGGATTCACTGGCGAGGATGGCCGCTTTGTATTACAGCAGGTTTTGAGGAAACTGAGAGTGTATTAGATGCGTCTAAGAATGAGTGTATTATCTCATCGAGCCTTCAAAATTCCTTCACGGCTTCGCGAAGTAGATGTTAATGAGGTGCCTCATCGGACAGTTAACATAAGGCAAAATGTGAAAAGCATCAGAATAAAGTTTTAGGAGATTTCTAACATGGATCAGGAGAACTTCGTCTCACAAAGGTGTTGGATTGTTAGAGCTTTCTACTGGTAAGCTTGCGCAAGATCAATGCCTGAGCATTTCCATTCAGAAACCGATAGATTTATGTTTATTCATGAGAGAAATATTCATGCAGAGAACTGGTCATGCTGGTCAAAATTGTGTTAGAGTTAAATGATCAAGAACGAAAGGTTTGAAAGGTGGACTAATTTCGACTACGCCTGTTCGTAATTCCGATGATCCTAAATAACTCCACCCGGACCCGAACCAAAGCCCTACCAGGTACAGATTACCACCCTGCCACCCGCCACATCTAGGATCAGACACCCCAGAGGAAATAACACACATTGCCAGGGTCAACCTTTCGGTCATGTGATCACAGACTTTCAAAATTCAAACTGGAACTCCGGCTTGGAAGACAGATCTTGCAGACTGATTACCTCCAGGAGTACCTCCCTATTCCGTATTGGGTCATATTCACGATCAAGCATCGCGTGGTTGGGTTCCCACAGCATCGCCCCATCCCCACCCCCAGGATTAGAACACAGCCTCAGAATTACATCACCACTCCGAATCAATGCTCGATCGAGGTCTGACCGCCATTATAACATGATTGGCCTGAGGATTGTTCCCCCTTCCCACACATCCAATGTCAGAATCCCCTGGGCGTTAGTTGCACATCAAAATACCGCTCCTCCACCCACAGATTCCGGCTCCCTTCAGCATTAACTCACCAGAACCAAATAGCTTCAGTTTACGAGCTCCTTCACGGTTAGCATCCATATTGCATTAGTGTCCATTTGCATCACCGCACTTTGATCCCCATAAGGATCCGTCACAAATTCCCATGTAAAAACCTCCGTCGCTAGGTTCAGTGCCCTCCCCGGCATCATACGTATCAGCAGATTTCAACTTGAACCTTCGAGCATGTATCCCCGAGGACTGTCCGTCTCTTCCCTGCTGTTGAAAAAGGAGAAGGACCCGGCGGAGTGTGTTACGCATCGGTGCAGATCCCTATTAAAGGTGGATACCAGGTTATTGGCGAAGTTGCTGGCGGCAAGGTTGGAGCAGTGCCTGCAGAAGGTGATATGAGAGGACCAGACGGGGTTCGTGAAGGGGAGGCGGCTGTTCTGGAATGTTAGAAGGTTGTGAAACGTCATCATGACGCCGACTGATGGGAAGGACGTGGAGGTGGAGGTGGCGCTAAATGCGGAGAAGGCTTTTGATCGGGAAGCGTGGGGATACTTGATGGCGTTCCTGGAAAGATTAGTTATTGGTCCCATCTTTAAGGCGTGGCTGCGGATGCTCTCTAGTGCGCCGAAGGCGTGTGTTCGGGATACGTTGCTCTGCACTGAGGCACTAGGCAGGTGTGTTCCATGTACCCCACACCCTTGCTCTTTGCAGTAGCGATAGCGCCATTGTCCAAGGGTTTCCGGCGTTCGTGGTTGTAGAAGGAGATAGTGGGAGGGAAGTTGGAACACTGATATCCATGTATATGAACGATGTACTGCGCTACGCTTCAGAGCCGAGTACGTCAGTGGGGAATATAATGGGGCTGCGTCAAAGATCCGGGCCGTTTCTGGTGGTATAAATAGAGCCGAGGTAAGAGTGAGTATTTTATGATGTGCCATTTCGTAGGGCAGCACACCACTTCAGGTTATTGGGGTAGCAGGTTCCGCGGGATTGGGGTGGGCTCCGAAGGTATAATTGTACTAGTTTGGTCGGGAGGGTGAATGCCCATTTGGGAAGGTGTGACAACTTCCCTCTGCTGTCAGAAGGCCGGGCGCAGGTACTTAAAATCAAGGTGTTACCGCAACGCCTGTTCCTATTTCAGTGCATTTCGGTCATCTCGTTTATTTGCGGGAGGATGGGGGTAGCCAGTCCTTTAGAGAGGGCGACAGGCTGGCAGCTGGCTCTCCCAAATATAGTATATTATTACTGTGCGGCGAATGCGGAGAAGGTGCGGGGTTGGCTCTTCGTGGTGCGGAGTGGGGGGGGGGGGGGGGGGTCCCGGTGGGTTAAAATGAAGGCATCCATTCAAACTCCAATGGGTAAAGACTCAGAGTCCTCAACACTCATTATCTGACAAAGCCTTCATTCGCGGTTTTATTCTTGTGAACCTCCTCTGGACACTCATGAAATCCATCTCATTCTTCGTTAGATATGGGGTCCAAAAGTGCTGACAATATTATAATTATCCTGAGCAGAGCCACAGTACTGCATTCCTGCTCTTCTGTTCCATCCCGCTTGAACTGAATGCTAACTTTGCGTCTGCCTTCCTGATTGCCAACTGAACCTGTACGTTAATGTTAAGTGAATCTTGAACTGGGACTCCAAAGTCCCTTTATGCTTTTGATTTCCGATGTCATTTGCCGCCTCAAAGAATTCTAAGAGCGTTATCAGGCATGAGCTCTCCTTGACGAATCTGTGCTGAGTGATTTCTGTTTTACCATTCCTTTCCAAATCCTCCGCAATTTCATCCTTAATAATAAACCCTAAAATCTTACCAAAGAAACATTCGGGCGAACTGCTCCATAATTTCCGTGTTCTGGCTCCCTTCCTTTTTTAAACAGATGGGTTCCATTCGCCTTTATTTTTCAATCCTCTGCGACCCTTCCTGTCTCCAGTGATTTCATAGATTATCATAGAATTTACAGTGCAGAAGGAGGCCATTCAGCCCATCGAGTCTGCACCGGCTCTTGGAAAGAGCACCCTACCCAAGGTCAACACCGCCACCCTATCCTCATAACCCAGTAACCCCACCCAACACTAAGGGCAATTTTGGTCATGGCCAATCCACCTAACCTGCACATCTTTGGACTGTGGGAGGAAACCGGAGCACCCGCACGAAACCCACGCACACACGGGGAGGATGTGCAGACTCCGCACAGGCAGTGACCCAAGCTGGAATCGAACCTGGGACCCTGGAGCTGTGAAGCAATTGTGCTATCCACAAGGCTACCGTGCTGCCCCACGAGCCTCTGAGAGGTCACCCAAATACCTCCACATCCTCCTCAGATGTCTCCGTCGGAAACCTGGGATCTGGTCCATTTGGTCGGTGTGATTTATCCACATGAAGACTTTCAGCGTCGTCAATATCTTCTGCCCCTGAACTCGCCTCTGCCTCCTGACTGTGGTGACGTTCTGGTATGTCACTGGTGTCTTGCAGTGCGAATCTTCATACAAAGCACCTATTCAGGTTTTGTTCTCCATTACTACTTCTCCATCTCATTTTCGATTCTTACGTCTCTCTTACGTCTTATGCATCGAACAAAACTTTCGCAATCTTCATTCAGATTAATATCTACGTTGTGCTCATATTTAATCGTTTCACCTCCTCCCCATTATATTTTTTATTGTTGTCCTCTGCTTGATTTTAAAGGCTTTACAATCCTCTGTAATCTGCCACTCAAAAGCTCCTCAGCACTTTTTATGTATTTAGAATTTGACTTTCATGCTGTACCTGACTTCTCCCATCAGCCATGGTTGCATCCGCCATCCCTGGGCATATTTCTTAGTCCTATTTGGGCTGAATTTCTGTTTTGAATAACCCCGGAAACCTCTTGCATTGCTGTTAGACCGTCTCCCCTGCTACGCCCCCCTTCCAATCAAATCTGGCCTTCTCCTCCCGCATGTATTTGCAGTTAGCTGTACTCAGTTGTGATAGCATTGCATTTTCTTTCAGTTTATCCCTCTCAAACTGCAGGGTGAAATCTATTATATTATGGTAACTACCGCCTCAGAGTGCCTTCACGTTAAGTTGCCTAGTTACGCCTGTCTCGTTCCACATCACAGAATGTCCTGTTCCCTGGTGGGCGCGTCCACAAGCTGCTACAAATAATCATCTCGTGGACATTTCGCGAATTCATTTTCCTGGGACCCGCGATCATCCTGATTTCCCCAGTCTATCTGCATATTGATGTGCACCATAATTATGGTAGTACTGCCTTCCCGACTTGCCTTTTCTGCCTCTTTATTTTTTTTCTCCACATCTTGCTTACCGGTAGGGTACCTATACATAACTCCCATTGGAGTATTTTGTCTGTAGCGATTCCTCAACTGTACCTGCACAGACAGTCCGCCTTCTGACCCTACATCGCATCATGAACGATTAAATGTAATTCGCTAAAAATCCAACACCGCCCATTCTCCAATTATCTGTCCTTTCGATATGCCACGTATCCATGGGTTTTAGATCCCAGTGCTGATCACGTTGCAGCCATATCTCTGTGAGGTCCAGAACATCGGCACCGCCAATTTCACTAGACGCTACACACACACTTCCTTGTTTCATATACTGCGCGCATCCTTCCGCTCTGTGTTGACCACAGTCCCCTTATCATAGTTGTCCCCTTATCTGTTGTGACTGACTTTAGATTCCTGTTGCTTTCTATACTCGCTGTTCTAGTTCTTATTTTGGAAAAATTACTAACTTCTCCTGAGCCGTTCCCCTCCCCTCCCCCTGAGGAGCTTCCAGTGCTCATCATTAATCTGCCCTCATTACTTCGCCTTTAACTTTGTTTTTCATATTTTCCGTACAATTGCACTCTCCCACGCATGATTTAGCTTAAATCCGTGTCTGCGGCCCTAGTGATGCGATTCGCAAAGACTCTGGTGCCAGCATGATTCAGTTGAAGTTTGTCCTGTCGGAAAAGCTCCTTCCTTCACCAGCAAAGGGGCCAATATCCCATGAACACATTTCTCCCACACCAATCTTTGAGTCACCCATTTACCTCTAAGAGTTGACAACAACATTCTTTCAGTAGGGTCGCATTTACCAGCGACATTTAATTGTTTGAATAACTATCTACCGTATCAAACGTACAATATATGCCAGGCATTTTGATGCAATAAGCATTGGTTGCGAACTACAATTTCAAATATTGACTTATAATGTTAGAGCAAATGGAGTAGGAAATTCCTGGGAATGGGTAGCAAGCTGGTTACAAAAGTGAAAGCGAGTAGAGATAAATGGATTTATTCAGATTGGTGAAAGCTGCTGTGTTGCGTTGCACAAACATCAACTCAGTGATCAATGCTCGTCATCAGTTTTACAGGGAATGGACTTGGAAGAGGAAAGACTGTGTTCGAAATTGGAAGGACACCAAGGAAACACGCAACAAAACACCTAACATTGTGTTACCAATTAATACAAATCTACATTGCACCTTTTGCTGTTAACTTAAAATCATTAAAGCGAAGCGTCAGGTACGAGGTTATCTTTCGATCTGGTCCTTCTGTTGAATAAGAAACAGAGAAATATCGAACATTTCCAACTTATTCAAACGTCCTGAAACATCGTCGGCAAAAGCAATACTTTTCCACTCTATTGCTTTTGTAAAACGCAAAGACATTCAACCGAACGAAATAAAATCCCCAAATATATTATTATTAATGATGACATTAAACACGACTAAAACTGCAACCGATATCAATTCTTCTAGATAGTGTCCATACTAAGGACGAAGGACAGGCATGGACGCCCAATGGAATATGATTACTGTGGTCATGAGTCAATTCTCTCCAGTTAACCATATACAGCACAATTCAACACGGACAGACATTCCCGGTAACATACAGTCGCTGGGTTCAGCTACTCCAGTTTGTTTAGTGACATTCACATCTTAAAATTCTGCACTGACAGATACTCCCAGTAATATGTCCTTACTCGCTGTTAGGTATAGAACTTTGTTTAGTGAGTTATACCCGATACGAGGGGTCAGGAGTTCCAGTATATTAGATGATCCAGATTGAGGGAGATTTTAGCAAGTCTCCCAATAATAACTGCCTTGTATAAATTTACCTTCACTCCGTTCTGATATGACATTGCACGATATCCCACGAAGTGCAAAAACTTGATAATCCAGAGAGCCAATGCTACAGAACCAGGTTCATTATAAATTGAGGAAGTGTAAAATAAAACCCTTCATAGAACAAGAAATATAATCTAAGCAAAGGCTGTCACTGTTGCAGTGTCTGTGTAATGAATATCCAATAAATCAGCGTGTGATACTATCAGTAACAGAGGAAAGGCAGAAAGAAGCTCAGATAGATGTTTACATAATTTCAATCGCCGCTTACCAGGAACACCAATTATGGCAAGAATCACATAGAATATTTTAGCGATCATATGATACGTTTCCAGCATTTTCTGTGCACGGCTATCAGTCCCGTGGAGCTCCGATCAATCTCCCTGAATTGAACCCTGAGGTGATACAATTTCAGAAACCTTTATTTATATCTCGTAGGATCATCCCCAGAGTATTTACGATGAGATATTGTTGAGGTGGTTTGTTTCTCAGTTGAACAGATTGTGACACCGATTTGAAAGACAGACAATGAATATTTTTGAGATCTATTAACATATTTAAAAAATGGTCAATTCTAATCACAATGATTAGAAAAATAAATGACAAGCTGTAATCTCCAACAAATGGAGTTGCCCACTGGAGCTGAGCAGTCGCGCCTGCAGAGTTCCTGTTGGTTTTGCCTCGTCCTTCTCAAGAACCATTACAAATTAAATTACAAATGTTACTCTGGGATATTCTACTGCACTCAGAAATACAGCTGCGGTTTCTCGATTGTACAATAAGGAAAGTGATTAAATCTGTCCTTGGATTGCCACCTTATCCTTGTGGAGAGGTGTATTTGATCCGTTGTTCGCAAGAGCAATGCCACCTGGAGTGTTAAACTCCTGGCTGGGTTATGATGACGTTACGGTCGCGGCAGAGGAACCAGACAAAGCGGAACAGAAAAGAACACCTTAACGGAAGATCAAGCGTAGAACAGTCGCATGTCATCAATGGCTGCGATGGCGGATGAAGGCTGCAGCAGCAGGGCCAGCCCCAGTGATGGATGTTCCTTTGCCAATGGAAGTGTACCCACCCGCTCTGCCTGCTGATGTGCAAACCAACGTTAGAAGTTGGACCACGCCAGGCGTCTACCCGTGGGAAACCGGCACAACCCCCACACTGGCGAGCCCTGAAGCCATCTCTGAGAGGTAACGGGGACAGGACTGCCATATCTGAAAGACACTAGCTTCGGACCAGAACGTAGGAGTTGCAGCTTTATTCTGTCGTCTCG
Organism: Scyliorhinus torazame; assembly: GCF_047496885.1. NCBI lineage: Eukaryota > Metazoa > Chordata > Chondrichthyes > Carcharhiniformes > Scyliorhinidae > Scyliorhinus > Scyliorhinus torazame. The sequence goes on along the minus strand of NW_027307808.1, from coordinate 357,904 downwards.
ATCTTGGAATCGGAGCAGAAGAGTGTTTGGGCTGTTATCGTGCCGACTAAGCAACCCTCTTCAGCATACACTCTGCGGCCGACGCAAGGGGAAAGGGCTAGAAATTATCCGCTTACCAGAAACACCAATTATGGCAAGAATCACATAGAATATGCCCTAAAATTATACAGTTCCGTCCCTAACATGGCTGAAAAACAGACTTCAGCAGTTGCATTTACCTGAGGTCAGAACATCTAAGTTCAACTGAATTTCGGTACCTGGAATGTTCACCCCCACCGGGATAATGAGCAATGGGCCGGAACGGAAAACTGGTTTCCGTGAACCCAGGCACTTCAACATTGACGTCGCTGCTCTGCACCAATCCGATGTGCAGACGAAGGGTAGCCGAGGAAAGATGGTGGTGGTTACACATTCCTCTGGCGAGGAAAAGCCAAGGATCAGTCTAGGACACATAGAATGGTATTAGCATCAAGAACGGAATAATCAACTGACTCTCAGGGCTCCCAATCGGCATTAATGAGCGCCTCATAATCGTCTGTCCCAAACATTCCAAGAAGCAGCAGACAAGAATCATGAGGTCCTGTGCCCTAATCCTCGATACCAATGATGACCGAAAAGGCGGCTTCTACTCCACTATGGCCAAGAGATTGCCCAACATTACCAAGGAAAAGAAGACCATATTCCTTCGGCATTTCAACGCCAGGGCTTGATAGGATTCCGATATCTGGAAAGGAACAGTGGGAAAAGAAGCGGTTGAGAATTGCAACTTCAACGTGGTTCGCCTGCTCTCCAAATACACAGGACATCAGCTTGTCATCACTAGCGCTTTCTTCCGCCAAAATCACAAGTGTAACACTTCCTGGAGACATCCATGATGGGAACATGGGGAAATGATCGTCTTTGTCATCGTCCGGTCCTGAGATCGAAAGGATGTCCTCACGATCAAGCGATGACAAGTGCAACTGACAGCAGGCAAAACCACGGGTCCATCCAGTACCCTCTGTCCATCAAATTCTACCAGAAGCAGCTGAGGGTGAAGAAACAGCTGGGAAACAAGAGAAAAGTTGAGTACTTTCAAGAACAAAGCATGCACGCAAACTTCCACCAGCGTCTTCTCCAAAATCTCCACAGGTTTCTTACTGGGGGGGGGGGCGGGGGGGCTGCAACTCCTCAGTGACAAGCATGACAACCAGGGCTTGTTCAGTGCAACAAGACAATACATTGAGCCAATACCCAAGGATTTAAACGGAGGACTTCGCCACCAAATATGATTTTTGACTCCCACCAAGAGTGGACGCAGTCAAAGCCGCCATTTCCGTCATGAATAGAACAGCCACAGGAGTGGGCGGGATCCCAAAGAGCATTTTCATGCTTGGAGGACGTGAGATCACCCAGAATGTCCATCAGCTGTTGCTGAAAATCTGGGACGGAGAGGAAATTCCTGCCCATTTCCGGGAACCCATCACCGTCAGCATCTTCAAGAAAGGAGACAAAGCGGAATCTCCAATCAGTGGGAAGTTCATCGTCTGAATGATCGATAGCTGCCTTCTCAAAGTCTCTGAAGATTCTGTCCAGAAAGTCAGGGCTGCTTCCAACCAAACTATTGAATAGAGGACCCGAGTTTCACTGCTCGGCCGCTTCAAGATACACTTCAGGATTCTTTATCGATGCCAGGAGGAGAGATGATGGGAAATGAGGAGAGAGAGAATTAGAGAGCGGAGAGAGAGACAATGTGAAAGGAGCAGAGAGAGAATGGGTAAGGGGGAGAGGGAGAATGGGAAAGGTGAAGACGGAGAACAGGAACGAGGAGAGAGACAAAGGAGCAGGGAGACAATGGGAAAGGAGGCGACAGAGAGAATGTAAAGGGGGAGAGAGAAATGGTAAGGGGAGAGAGAGAGATAGCGAGAGAGAGAGATGCAGAGTGTGTGTGTGAGAGAGAGATACAGAGAGAGATAGAGTGAGAGAGATGGGAGAGAGAGACAATTCCACTATCAGAAACTGTGAACTCAATTTTAAAAGCGTAACCATTGTTCGGATGTCCCGATGCAAAAACTGCCTGCAGAATTCCCCAAATTAACAACAGTGGGGTCACTTAAAAATCAGTCCATTGACTGTAAAATGATATTGATGGCCGGGAATTGATGCCTATTTACTTAAAGCGGATATAATGCTGGAATAGAGCCTGTGTTTTACACCGAGACTTCAATATCAGGGTGAAATGAAGTTCATCGGGGGCCATTTGAATTCAGATTGCTGGGATTATGATTGTTCCCTTTCCCATCTCCGGGAATGCCAGAAAGAGGGAGAGGACAAAAAGAGTGCGTTTGGGAGAATGGAAAGAGAAGAGAAAGGAAGGGAGAGAAACATAGAGAGACGGTGGAGAAAGAGAGAGATAGTGAAAAAGAGAATGGGAGACAGAAAGGCGAGGGGCTGGGGAAAGCGGGGAAGATAAAGCCAAGTAGAACAGGTGTGGGCAAAGGGTCTGGGGGTGGGGGTCTGTGGGCCGGGGCCAAGGGTGCAGTCACTGCCCAGATACATTTTTTTAGAATGTGCGAGTTGGACCAAACTACAATCCTGAGACAGTCGATTTGAAGCTGTCTCCCGAGGGAATGACCGCTCCCCAGAGAGAAAGAGACAGATCTGAGGGGGTGAGGGAGAATTTGAAATGAAAAAAAAACACCAGTATGATTTGTCGTTGTACGAATTTGGAAGATGGAGGAGGGGGAGTTGAGCGGGATTTGTGTGTGCTGGAGTGGGTTTGGGGAGTTTGTTAAGACAGACACAAGATCGAGGCTGCTCTCCCGTGGCCATATCGCTCATGAGGTTGTTTCTGGGATCCTGCTGTGCACTGCAACATGTAAACATGACCGGATCGACATTCATAACGTTGCCGAGGTCCTGAAAATGAATTTCTAAATGCGAGACTCTGTAAAGGATTGTTTATAATTCCAGAATATCTCCTGCGCTGAAGACTGGGTGATTAACAGGACTGGTCAGTGGTATTGGTGATGGGAAGGAGTAGCCTATAGGGTGAGGGGGAGGGGGGGCGGTGGTAATTCAGCCTCATTGATTTCTCTAAAGTCTTCAAGCTTTCCCCCAGCACCCACACCCCAAAGTGAGTTTTAAAGAGCGACTTTCATTCAATTTAGTTTAGACATTTTTCCAATTTTATAGTGGCCGTGTTTTACTGTCATTCATGTCACGGTTCCATGTAAAAGCCCAGGGGACCGTTTGAAGTGACTTTTACTGAGTTTCTGCTTGCAACATTCTCAGTCTCTGTCTTTTTCACCATCGTACCAGGTGGAGTTTAGTTGGTGTGTCAAATGCGTGTGGGGAGGGCACAGTATCTGGGGGTATTCAGTGACAAGTCAGTACCCAGTTTCCAGTCTCAGTGGGGGGCGTGGGCGCCTCTGTCACACTTTTCTCGGGATTTACTGAAATGGGAAATAATTAGGAATATATGCAAGGAGGGCGATCTTAAAAAGTCTGCTTATAGAATGGGCAGCTGGTTTCCAAGTCTAAATTGGGGATTTTATCTATTTCTGGGGGCAATCCAGGAGGAGAGGGTGTAGATGAGGGTAGGGAACTGGTAATTAGTATGACACCAGGCAGGGGAAGGAATGTGCATCTCCCACCACCGCACCCGGATTGGATCACATTGCTGTCAGTGGGATCCTGCTGTGTACCAATGACCTTCAACCTTCCCTGAACTGTCAGCTTAATGACCACATTTAATGTTATCTAGGTCATTAGCTGTAAAGCATTTGTGTGGAGGGGTTGGGGCTTTGTTAGGGGTTTGAGGGAGTGAATTGGTCCCGGCCTGGGGCCTGGGTTACCAGGGTGATGGGTTCATTTTTCGATCCGGGCGGTGAGATTTGGATGCTTTATGAAAGGGGTGGGAGGGTGTGCGGAAGTGGTAGTTCTCATTCCCCTCTGACTTATTTCAAGACCTGTGTTTGTCTCTTGGTATAGAGGGGTCGTTGAGGGTCAGTTCTGGACGAAACGTATTGTTCAATTTAACTGGGGAGGTATGTGTAGCGGGGCCTGTTCTCTGTCCCCTGGTGTTCAATACAGCCTATCTTTCCAAATGCCCGTTCATTATTACTATTCACAGATTAACAATTAAAAATCTGGAAAACTCCTCCTTTAATTTAGTAACTTGTCTATCTGTGTTCAAGCTATGTCAGATATTTGGGCCAGTTCTGTCTCCTTTCTCACGTGTATATTTACGGGTAATTTCTTGACTCGATGGTGAAATCATCATTTGCTTTGTCTTGGGAAATGTCATCATAATTGTTCCATTCAACCGCCGTCCTCACCACAAGCTCTCTCTCTGACAGAAAATTCCCTTCCCTCGTTTCATACTAATTTATGCTATTGTCTCCCGGACTTTCTCACCTGCCTTGAATATAGTATTAGCCTCCACTACTTACACAAAAGACTCATTTGCAATATGTACGACTTGCTCCACATCGTACCAAACGATGATGCTTCCCTGCAATATGCTCCTGAAATGTATTCATTATCCAGTAACCCAGGTTCCCCTCCACAGTGTTTGAAGGGACACTCTGCCAGGTTCAGTCAATCGGCCGTGTTCCTGGTTCCGTTCCTTCCCCACATGGCTGAAATAATGCGAAATCCCCCTTGGCTTCACCTTGATGCAGCAAAATTGCAAATACAAGGTGTCAATTTCTTCCATTTCAAACTGAACCACTTCAGTACCTCCATTGCAGTTCTGTGGATGATCCCTCTGGGACAGCGTAAAGCTTTAAAGGGACATTGAATTATAATATGGATTCCATGCATTGAGATGTCCACTTATTCAAATATATTATTCTCCCCTTATTTCTTCAATCTCAACAATTCGAACAAGATCTTCAGCCATTTTTACCACTGAAATAATCCTGCATTATCTTACGACTACATATTTGAGTTTGAACTAAAAATAAATCTTCTCCCATCGTCTGTTTACTCATTTAGGAATGACAAGGACTTTCATACTTAATTACATGTTGTATGGTCCACCTGTCCCAGATCGGTTTTCTTCTGCCCAGTGTCAGATTTAATATCGTTAAATACTTTCTCAGTTACGAGAGAAAACACAATACAAAACGTGATGAATGTAGGAAATGTATATATATATTGTATTATGCGTATGTGTATTTTGCAGTAATGCTATTTCAAAAATTAGGTGAATCTATTCAGATGATAAGTCGTCTTAATCTGTGACAAATTAGTTAACAGCTCGGCAGTCTGTCATGTCAACTACGGGATGGCTGGGTCTGCTTTTGTAGTTCAGTTGCCAGCCCTGCCCTGTGCCTGTTGTCTTTAGTTTCGTGTCACAGTTCTGCTTTGGGTTCAGAAGAAAGTAGTTGTGTTTCCCAGACAGACTTCTGATAGCGTCTCTCCCAAGGACTTGCTGCACTCAAATTTTATAGGTAGATAGGGAAGAGCTCACAGACCGCTCTTTATTATTATAAAAACTGCTTAACGGTTCACCAAATCTGATCTTTTTTATTTTGTTTGAATGCTAACAGAGTTAATCGTGTGTTCAAAATAAAGATTTTTTAAGTAACCATAAAACCCTACTTGTCAGAAGAATCCTTTCTGGGAGTGAAGCATCATTTCCTCACAGTTTACAAATTGAACCGATTGTTGGGATTTCTTACCCGATTTCCTAATATAAACTGGGGGCCTGGTCTGGTCTGGTGCTGTAACAAACAAGTCCCGAAAATGTACAACGTTCAGCTCCACTACATGTATTACATGCTACTAAATGGAATAAACATTTTACATTGTATTGTGAACACTCCTCAATCATACCCAACATCCGCTTGTCTTCATGTTACTGTGCAATACATGCAACACCTGTCCCTGCAGGTAGCCACGCTTCACTTTCCACCCACTTCCAAACATCTATATTATTGCTCACCATTACACAGACTCACACCCATACATTCCATCGCTCACAGACTTACAGACTCACAGCGTCCGCGGTCATGTAAACTAGTTCACTCAAACACACACCTGTGCTCATTTGAATTTAGAATAATCAGCGGCGTCCTTATTGAGACATATGGGATGGACGGGAGGCTCTACATGGTGGATACTGAGAGTCTGTTTACAATTGTGCGAGAGTCTAGGTCCTCGGGTCATATTCTCAGTATATGTGGTCACGCATTTCGGACAGAGATGAGGAGGAATTTCTCCTCACAGAGGTTAGTATTTACTGGAAAGAATTGTATGGGTTATGTCGCTAAGTATGTTCAAGGTTAACAATACATTATTTTACTCAGTAAGGGTTCAAGGCTTTTGGCGATAAGGTGGGAGAGTAAAGTTGAGGATTATCAGAGACGCCGCATCTCACTGGATGGCGGAGCAGTATCGATGGGCCGAATGACGGTCTTTTGCTCCTGTGGCGTATGGCTTAATGGTCCAGTCTCTGCCTCACAAGCTTGAAGCAGTAACAAAGTTTCACAGCCCCACAATCTCAGTGATAAACGTAGGAAGTTGTTACACTTTATATGTAATATTTGTTGCCGTAACGGTCTTAAAAACTCCGGTTTAACACAGACATAATGTCTGCTAATGCTCTGATTAACGGCTGGATACCGCGTGTCATTATTGCTTTCAACCATTTACTTGTTTGCTGATAGGTCGTTATCATAGAATTTACAATGCAGACGGAGGCCATTCGGCCCATCGAGTCTGCACCGGCTCTTGGAAAGAGCACCCTACCCAAGGTCCACACCTCCACCCTATCCCAGTAACCCCACCCTACACTAAGGGCAATTTTGGACACTATGGGCAATTTAGCATGGCCTAATCCACACATCTTTGGACTGTGGGAGGAAACCGGAGCACCCGGAGGAAACCCACGCACACACGGGGAGGATGTGCAGACTCTGCACAGACAGTGACCCAAGCCGGAATTGAACCTGGGACCCTGGAGCTGTGAAGCATTTGTGCTATCCGTTAATGAAACGGTTTTTATTTTGAAGGATCCCTGCTGTGGAGGTAGTGTTGTGACGGATGGTCTTTAATCCTGAATACACAAGGCATGGGACGTGTCAGAGAGAAGAGACAGAAGAATGTTTTCTGACGTAATTAAGGGGTGGAGCCAGGTCTGTCTGTAGTTTTGCAGCTTTCAATAGGTCCGCCTCTTGAGCCGAATCCTGGAATGTTCTCACCATGGTTTCTGCATACTTTCTGTGGAGCTGAGTAACTGCCTTGTACCCCAACTTCATTTTTCCTCTTGACTTTTCTGATACTTGTCGTCTAAACTCACACGTGCTGAAATGAGCCATGAATGTGTTTTATTTTGAATACCGAAGGTGTTTTTTGAAATTAAAATGCTGTGCTCTATCTTACAAATCTAATATATAATTCCTCATAGTTATTCGAATATTTCAGTTTCTTATGGTTGTTGTTGGACTTTGCATTGACTACTGTTTATAATTAGTGGGAGCCATTGGCATAGTGGTATTGTCACTGGACAAGTAAACCAGATATTCAGAAAAATGCTCTGGGTACCAGGATGAAATTCCACTGCTGCACATGAAATTTGAATTTAATACAAATCTAGATTTAAAAGTCTAACGATGACCATGGAACCATTGTCAATGGTCGGAATGATCCATGTGCTTCCCTGTAGGGAAGGGAATCTGCCGTCCTTACCTGGTCTCACAAAATGTGCCTCCACACCCACAGCAATGTGGTTAACTCCTCACTGCTCCCTCGCGGGCAATTAGGGATGGCCAATAAATGCGGGCACAGCCTGCGATGCTCCACAGCCCCTGAATGAATGTAAAAAAATACTATTCTGCATTTCCAATTGATTTATTTGCTATTATGTTTTGCTTCAATTGTTCGTTTAAAAACTGACATTGCTTAAAGTGGTCTATAATTAGTGTTCTACATTCTGTTTGAAGTAAATGTATAAGATTCGCTTCCGAGTAGGATGAGTGCCACCATTCCTTGTTGGATTCTGTGACATATTATCGGTAGGCAGTGGAAGGCAGACATGTTAGCATTATTTTTTATTTGATTTGCATTTGATTTGATTTATTATTATCACATGTATTAGTATACAGTGAACAGTATTGTTTCCTGTATGCTATGCAGACAACACATACCGTACACAGGGAATAAAAGGGAGACTACAGAATCTGTATGGACTAAACGGGAAGAGGAACCTCGACAACACGTTCATTTTCATCGGCCGCACTCTTCGCGCCAGGGAGGATCGGAGTGCGTCCCACCTCTGTAGGTGTTTTTACATTTCCTCCTGCACCAGGCTGGTAAGGTTCCATTCGTGGATCTGTGTCCAACCTCTGGTCATCTGAATCCCCAGTTATCGGGATCTGTTCTGGGCTATTTTGAACAGGTCCCTCTAGCCCTGTCCCTCCCCAATTTGAGTTCACTGGGAATGCCGCGCCTTTGCTCAGGTTGAGTTTGTAACCCGAGAAGGTTCCGAACTCTTTTAGGATCTGCAACTGTTTTGTCCCCGCGTCTCCGTCGGGAGGGGTTCGGAGGTGTGCAGTGCTCAGTAGAAGATCTCAAATGCTTGGTTGACCTCTTTTTGTTCCGCTCCTTGTCTGCCTCTTTTATCCTTTACATGCGCTCTTTCCCTCGTGCCTGCCTGCTTTCTCAGCTGGTGAGCCAATAGGCGGCCAGCCTTTTCTCTGTGTTCGTAAAAGAACATGTGTGTCCATTTAAAGAGAACTCCTGTGTCTTGTCGAATTGGCACACTGCTTTCCTGGTGGATAGCAGGTTAATGTCCATTTGCAGCTTTTTCTTCTCCGCCAGCAGCTCTACGGATTAGGCCTCGGAGTATTGTCTGTCTACCTGCAAGATGGCATCGACCAGCTGTTGCCTTGCCGCCCTCTCTTGCAGCAACCCAGGGAGAGAGGGGGGGTCTCTTTCGGGGGGGTGGTATATGGGTGGGCGGGGAAGGGGTTTTTCCTAGGGGCACTTGAAAAAGGAAAAACATAAACATGTGGGAAAGTCAATATGTGCGGGAGGAACCCATTGTACAAATTCTGTATTATGTTGGATGTATATGTTTATGTCTTGTTCTGTTACTTTTCTTTTCTTTTTTTTGTTACGGGGGGGGGGGCTTGAATGGTTGAAAATCTTTGTTGAAAAATTCTGAATAAACATATATTTTTTTAAAAAGGTTAGGTGGATTGGCCATGCTAAATTGTCTCAAAAGGTTAGGAGGGGTTATTGAGTTACGGGGATAGGGTGGAAGTGAGGGCTTAAGTGGTTTGGTGCAGACTCGATGGGCTGAATGGTCTCCTTCTGCACTGTATATTCTATGTTCTAACGTTGAAATAAAAATTGATAATGCTGGGTAAACAGCAGGCCTGGTACCAGCTGTGGAGGGAAGAAATAGAGCTCATTTGACCCTTCCACAGAGCTGAAGATGAATAGAAATGTAATAATTACAGAGGTGGGTGGGGCAGAATGGAAGGCCAGAGCTGAGGAGAGATTGACAAAGATGTCATGGTCATGAGACAATTGGGGTGTTAATGGTGCCATCGAGGACGGGACGGGACGGGGGGGGGGAGAAGTGTTAATAGCGGCATAAAGTTGAGAGATATCAGAATGCGTTAATAGGAGAACAGAGGTCAGTGCTCAGTGGGAGCACTGTGGGGAGGGGTGGGGTTGTACTGGGACAAGCGAGGGGAACCGAGTAAACAAAAAAAGGTATTTTGAAAAGTTGGAAGAGATATCTGTGAATGCCAGACACGCATCATCATCATGAGGGAAAAGGCATGCACAGTAATGGAGTAAAGAAATCAGTCAGAAGAAGGACATGAAATAAACATCCCAGAATGGAGGTGCAGGAAACAGGCAAAGTAGAAATAAAGAGAAAATAACTTGGTTGAATTCTGAATTATAAGAGAAAATGCTGGAAACACACAGCAGACACAAAGGGAACAAAACAACCCACACTCCGCAGTGTCCCTATACCTCAATTCCTCCTCCCTGAAGCTGACAGGACTGCCAAATGCATCCCGAACACGCCTATTTTTAATAGCACAGCACGAGTGGTTAGAATCTGCAATGCACTGCCTGAGAGTTTCAACAATAAGAAGTCTGACAACACCAGGTCAAAGTCCAACAGGTTTGTTTCAAATCAGTAGCTTTCAGAACACTGCTCCTTCCAAACCTGTTGGACTTTAACCTGGTGTTGTAAGATTTCTTACTGTGCCCACCCCAGTCCAACGCCGGCATCTCCACATCATGAGAGTTCCAAGCCTGCCTTTCAAAAGGGTAATTATCTAAAGGGGAAATATTTGCAGGGCTATGGAAAAAGGCAGGGCGAGTGGCACCCTGCGAGTTCGTTCCCTCTGCTGCTGCTCATTCAAGTGTTTTCAAAAGCTTGCTCTGCAGCAGCTGCCTGTGACAGTGACGTGCTTGTGGATAGGCACCGCCCTCTCCCATCTGATTGGTGGCGTACTCCTCATCTACATAGATGTCATGCGGTCTGGCTGAAAAAGGGGGAAAGAGGCAAGCTCTGTAAATATGAATCTACTGTTCCAATGAGAAAGGCCAGGAGCAATAAGCCAAGAGTGAAAGTCTCAGTGTTTACATCGGAAAGTCTTTGAATGCTGTCAGTCTGCTGTAAAAGAGGGAAGGCACCTGGCACTTGGGCAGCTCAAGATAATTGGGTATCGCTTCTCGGCCTTTTCTTGGACACGAGGGGGAAATTTAGCAGAACCATTCCACCTAGCCTGCACATCTTTGGATTGTGGAAGGAAACCGGAGCACCCGGAGTAAACCCACGCACACACAGGGAGAAACTGCCAACTCTACATAATCAGACACACAATGCCAGAATTTAACACTGGTCACTGGCACTGTGAGGCAGCAGTGCTAACCACTGTGCCACAGTCAAACCAATCTCTCCTTGGAGGACAGTCCGGCAACCTCCCTATCAGCCGATTGACCCTCTGCTGCACTCCCTCTCTGGCAACTATATCCTTTCTATGTTAGGGAGAGCGAAACTGTACACAATACTCCAGGTGTGGTCTCACCAAGGCCTTGTGTAACTGCAGTAAGACATCTCCACTTCTGAACTCAAACCCCGCTTGCAATAAAGGCCAACATATCATTGGCTTTCGTAACTGCTTGCTACACCCCTCTCTCCACTTTCAGTGACTGGTGTACAAGGACAGCCAGCTCCCTTTCTACATCCACATTCCCCAACAAATCACTGTTTAAATCAGACATTTTCCATCAGGATTTTGATATACCAACGTGTACAAATGTCAGAAATGAATGTGCTGTGCTCACCTAAAATGGCCACCATTAAGTAACTTAAAATGGCTGACTGCTGATCGTGGATTTTCTTTTGACATTATTCCCAGACAGACAGAGAAGCACAAACAGACAGATGGAGAAACTAATAGAAGACATTTATTTGGGATTTTGAAACTCCGTCAAAAGCTACCAGAAAAGGTATATTATCATGGGATTAGACACAAATTCCTCTACACTGTCCCTGGCAAACACTCCCAGGACAGGTACATCACGGGGTTAGATATAGAGTAAAGCCCCCTCGACACTGTCCCCATCAAACACTTCCAGGACAGTTACAGTACGAGGTTAGATATAGAGTAAAGCCCCCTCGACACTGTCCCCGTCAAACATTCCCAGTACAGGTACAGCACGTGGTTAGATATAGAGTAAAGCTCCCTCTACACTGTCCCCATCAAACACTCCCAGGACAGGTACAGCACGGGGTTTGATGTAGAGTAAAGCTCCCTCTACACTGTCCCCATCAAATAATCCTAGGACTAGTACAGTACGAGGTTAAATATAGAGTAAAGCCCCCTCGACACTGTCCTCATCAAACACTCCCAGGACAGGTACAGCACGGGGTTAGATTACTCTGTAGTAAAGCTCCATCTACACTGTCCCCATTAAACACACCCAGGACAGGTACAGCACGGGGTTAGTTACAGAGTAAAGCTCCTTCTACACTGTCCCATTAAACACTCTCAGGACAGGTACAGCACGGGGTCAGATATCGATCAGGGCAGTCTCTACACAGTCCCCATTAAACACATCAGGACAGGTACAGCACGAGGTTAGATAAAGAGTAAAGCTCCCTCTACACTGTCCCCATTAAACATTCCCAGGGCAGATACAGCACGGGGTTATATACAGAGTAAAGCTGCCTCTACACTGTTCCCATCTAACATTCCCAGAACAGATACAGCACGGTGTTACATCCAGAATAAAGCTCCCTCTACATTGTGCCCATCAAACACTCCCAGGACAAATACAGCACGGGGTTAGATATAGAGTGAAGCTCCCTCTACACTATCCCCATCAAACACTCCCAGGACAGGTACAGCACGGGGTTAGATACAGAGTAAAGCTCCCTCTACAATGTCCCCATCAAACAGTCCCAGGACAGGAACAGCACGGGGTTAGATACGGAGTAAAGCTCCCTCTACACTGTTCCCATCAAACACACTCAGGACAAGTACAGCACGGGGTGTGATACCGAGCAGGGTTCTCTCTACACTGTCCCTCTGAAACACTCCCAAGACAGGTACAACAGGGGGTCATATATCGAGAAGGGCTCTCTCTACACTGTTCCCATCAAACACTCCCACGACAGGTACAGCACGGGGTGTGATACCGAGCAGGTCTCTCTCTACACTATCCCCATCAAACACTCCCAGGACAGGTACAGCACGGGGTGTGATACCGAGCAGGGCTCTCTCTACACTATACTGTTTCCATTTTCTCACATATATTTGCTTATTTTCCAATTCACTTTCACTCTGTGCCATCTCGTTCTTGAGCTTCTTAATAGTGGGAACAGTTTCTCCCTATCTACTCTGTCCGGCACCCCCAAGAATTTGATCACCTCTATCTAATCTCCTCTTGGCCATTTCTCTCCATGGAGAACAGACCCAACCTCTCCAATCTATCCTCATCACTGAAGTTTCTCATCCCTGACCCATTCTTGTGAACCTCCTCTGCACTCGCTCCAGTGTGTTCACACCCTTCCTATTGTGTGACGCCCAGAACTGTCCACAATATTCCAGCTGAGGTCTAACTAGTGTCTTGTATAAGTTCAGCCTTACCTCCTCGCTCTTGTACCAATGCGGGAAATACTGAGCAGGTCAGGCAGCATCTGTGGAGAGAGAAACAGAATCTTGGACCAGGGCGACTGGCAGATAGACAGATAGAGAAACGTCCACACACACAGTAACACACTTACCCTCACACAGACACCCTGCTCTAAACAGATAGAAAATGCGGCAGATCACTTGTCCATCAGTAAATGGAAGCGGAATGGGTACAGGTGGTGCAATACCGAGTAAGGGGGCTAGTTTGCAGACTTCCGCTACGGCCCCACTCCCATTTCCCCCGGGGAGGTTTACACAAAGCCCGGTGCTGGCATCTTCCTTCAACATCTGGAGAAAGCGAAGACGCCATTTTGCTTTGGTTAACTTGACGGTGCGAGCCCCTATTTACGGAAACCACCGATTCACCCCGGCGGCAAGACTGGATACAATATTTAAACAGTGGCATAAAGCTAGGCTGAGGCAGGTTACAGACTTGTTGTTGGAAAGTAGATTTGAAGAATTGAGGGAGAAACATAAAATGCAGAGGGAGGTGAAGTTTAATTATCTTCAAAGATGGAACTTGGTGAACAAGGAGTTGTCCTCTTTCGTTGCCTACCAGAGAACAAGCTGCTGGGTAAATTGCTCCTCCCAGCTGAGTTGGTGATGGGAGAATTACTAACATTTACAGGTGGCTGATGGACAGAAAGAAAGCAGCGATTGAAGAGATGAAAGAAAAGTGGAAGGGAGAGTTGGACGTGGCGTTGGAATGAGGACTGTGGAGTGAGGTTGTACACAGGGTCAATGCGACATCTTCATGCGCCCGGATGGGCTTGATACAATTCAAGGATGTACACAGGGGCTATATGACACAGGGACGAACGAGCAGATCCTTCACAGAGGAACAAGATAAATGTGAGAGTGTAAAGGAGGACCAGTGAACCACGTCCACAGCTTCTGGTCACGTCCACGATTATTGGGCTTCCGGCTCTCGCTATTTAAAACACGAACACAAGTTGTGGAGGTGGAAATATTACTGGGACCACATGAGGCAATTTCTGGGGTGTCGGAAGTACCGGGACTAATAGATGAGGACAGGGCCGATGTGGTGGCCTTTGCCACATTGATCGCCCAGAGGCTAATTTTATTGGAAGGGAAGTCAGAAGATCCGCCAAAAATATCGACATGGTTGAGGGATATTGCGGAATTCCTTAATCTTGAGAAACTAAAGTTAGCCCTTTGTGGCTCAGATGGGGATTTCTGGACGAGATGGAAGCTGTTCTTGTCTGTTTTTACAGATCTGTTTGTTGCCAGTGGGTAAGGGGAGGGAAGAGGGGAAGGGTTTAATGGAAATTAAGGAATAAATGTCAAATGAGGAGAATAGTATTTTGTTTGTGTTGTGACTGACTGATTGTTTGTATGTTGTTATGTTGTTCTGTCGTCCTCATCGGAATGAAAATATTTTCAAAAAACACAGCAACAGCAACAATCGAGGTTTTATGTGTTGGGCTGAGAATAAAAAGGGACAGAAATACTACTGGGAATATACTACGGACCCCCCAAATAGTGAAATGTAGATACAAGAGTAAATATGTAGGCAGTTCTCTGCCTATAAGAACACGAAGGCAATAATTAGAGGAAACCTTGACTCTCCTAATGTCAACTGGGATTCCAACAATATAAGGGGCACTGAGGGAGAAAGATTAATGTAGTATGTCCAGGGATTTTTTTCAACCTATTCGTGACAAACCAAAGACAGATGCAATAGTAGACCTAGTCTCGGGAAAAAAGAAGGTCAAGTGTGTGAAATGACAATTGACGACCATATCTGGCATACTGATCACAATTCAAATAGGTTTCGTACTACGATGGAAAACAACAGATATAAAGCAGGAGTAAAAATGTTGAACTTGCGGAAGGCAGCTGTTGCAGAAATGAGAAGGGACTTGGCAGAGGTGGATTAGACAGCACTGCCAGAGGATAAATAAGTGGAAAAGCAGTGGGAAGCATTAGAACAGGGTGATCCTAAATGTAGAAAGTATAAATGTCCCCTCCAAAGATTGGTTTTTAAAACATATTTTTATTAAGGTATGTGAATTTGCTGATAAACATAACATAGACAATGACATCAACATGGTATGGTAAACATCCCCCCCCCCCCCCCCATCTCAACCTTCACACACCCTAACCATACAAGAACAATCCGGCCCTTCCAGCCCGCCCCACCCCTTCCCCCCCCATCACTTTGGAATACTGCACCTGCTGTCATTTTAATTTTCCCTCCAAAGATTGTTTCTGCCAAATCTAGAACTTCTGGATGCAGAAACTGTGGGGACGGGTTTAAATTACATGCTGTCTCCATATTTACAATAGAAATGTGTGATGCAAATATATCAGTACAGGAGAAGCACTGTGACATATTGGATGTGATAATCATAAAGAGAGATTAAGTACTATTAGATGCTCTGAGGATGATTTTGCAATCTTCACCAGACGAAGGGAGGTACAGGAGGACTGGAGAAATTAAAATGTATTTCAATTGTTATAAAGGGATCAAAGGAAATGCCAAACTATTCCAGACCACTTAGTATTGCGTCGGCGGTGGGCAAATTAGTAGAATCAATCCTGAGAGCGAGGAGTAACTTTCACATAGAAAGGCCTGGACTAGTCAAGAAAGATAAGCATGGATTTTGGAAAGGAAATCGGTGCCTGAAAAATTTGATAGAAATCTTCGAGGCAGTTGCAAGAGGAATTGTCGAATCTGGTGTGGTGCATTTGGTACCCATGAATTTTAGCAAGGCGTTTGGCAAGGCCTCGTATGGCAGATAGGGCAACAAAGAAGCCCATAGGATACAGAGTAATGTGGAAAACGGAATAAAATGTTGGCTTAGTGACAGAAAATATGGCCGAGCGTTGCCCTTTCGAATGGAAAGCTGTTTCAAGTGATAATCCAAGGGCACGGTTCCGGGGCGCTTACTGTTTGTGTTATATTCTAACGATTTGGACGTGAACGTGATTGGGACATTTTCGGACGACACAAAGATTTGCCGAATAGGGGATAGTGTAAACGATAGAGATGGATGGTGGGGTGAGCTGTAACGTGACAGATGGATTTTCGCACAGAAGTGTGAGATCATGCATTAAGGTAGGCCAAACAGTTATAGAGAGTACATAATAAATGGAAATATATTGAGAATTGTTGATAAAGTGAGAAATCTTTGTGTACAAGTGCACAGGTCCCTAAAGGTAGCAGTCCAAGTAGGCAATGTTCCAAAGAAGGCATATAGATACATACATAGATACATAGAAGATAGGAGCGGGAGGATGCCTTTTGGCCCTTCGAGCCTGCTCCGCCATTCATCACGATCATGGCTGATCATCCAACTCAATAGCCTCATCCTGCTTTCTCCCCATAGCCTTTGATCCTATTCTCCCCAAGTGCTATATCCAGCTGCCTCTTCAATATATTCACAGCTTTAGCATCAACTACTTCCTGTGGTAATGATTTCCACAGGCTCACCACTCTTTGTGTGAAGAAGTGACTCCTTATCTCTGTCCGAACTGGTTTACCCTGAATCCTCAGACTGTGACCCCGGTTCTGGACAAACCTATCATTGCTAACATATTCCCTGCATCTACCCTGTCTAGTCCTGTTCGAATTTTATAAGTCTATATGAGATTCTCCCCCCCCCCCTCATTCTTATGAACTCCAACAAGAACAATCCCAACACAGTCAATCTCTCCTCATATGGCAGTCCCGCCATCCCTGGAATCAGTCTGGTAAACCTTCGCTGCACTCCCCCGAGAGCAAGAACATCCTTCCTCAGAGAAGGTGACCAAAACTGCACACAACACTCCAAGTGTGGCCTCACCAAGGCCCTGTACAATTACAGCAACACATCCTGCTTCTATACTCGAAACCTCCTGCAATGAAGGTCAATATACGTCTTCTTTATCGCCTGCTGCACCTGCATGTTTACCTTCAACGAATGGTGCGCAAGGACACCCAAGTCCCACTACGCACTCCCCTCTCCCAAATTACAACCATTCAGGTAGTAATCTGCCTTCCTGTTTTTGTTTCCAAAATGAATAACCTCACACTTAGCCAAATTATATTTAATCTGCCATTGGTTTGCCCACTCGCCCAACCTGTCCAGATCGTGCTGTAGGATCCCTGCATCCTCGTCACAATTCATCCTCCCACCTAATTTGGTATCATCTGCAAACTTTGAGATGAGGCATTTTGTTCCCTCATCCAAATTATTAATATTTCTTGTGAATAGCTGGGGTCCCAGCACCGATCCATGTAGTACCCGACTGGTTACTAACTACCAATACAGAAGGTTCCATTAATCCCTTCTCTTTATTTCGTCTCTGCCAACCAGTATTCTATCCACCTCAATACATTTCCCCCAGTCCCATGCTATTTAAATAGATAGATATGGAATACTTTCCTTCATTGGCAAGGATATAGAATTAATAAAAAATAAGGATATAATTGTAAACGACACTGGTGAGAATACAATTGCAGCATTGTGTACAGTTCTGGGCACCACGTTATAGGAAGGGTGTAATTGTACTGGAGAGAGCGCAGAGGACATTTATAAAAATGTTGCCAGGGCTAGATCAATGCAGTTACGTGGAGAGATTGGATAGGTTAGGGTTCCTTTCCCTGGAACAAAGAAGGTTGAGCGTTGACTTTATTGAAGTGTGCACAATTATGAGGAGAAGAGATAGTGTAGCTAGAATAACATTGTTTCCCTTGATGGAGAATTCTGTACCAATGGGCATAGATTCAGGACAAGTGGCAGAATGTGCAGAGGGGGCATGAGGCAGATTTGCTTTAAGCAGAGGATAGTAGGTGTCAGGAATTACCTGCCCGCGTAGGTAGTGGAGGAAGAGGCGTTCAAACTCTTCTTCAATGTACCGCTTTCTGCACCTTAATTGCTTTACGCTGTAGGGCTATGGGCCAGATGTAGGAAGGTGGGATTAGAACATAGAGCATAGACCATATAACATTACAGCACAGTACAGGCCCATCGGCCCTCGATGTTGCGCCGATCTGTGAAACCACTCTAAAGCCCATCTATTCCCTTATCGTCCATATTAGATAGGAAACCTGGGTCTCATCGGGCCGGCATGAGCAAGACGGGTCAAATGGCCTCCTTCTGTGCTGTACCTTTTCTGTGGTTCTATCCCCTACACCCTGTCTGCCCGAGGAAATTCCCGCAAGAGAATAATTAGATTAACCGTCATGTTTCTCCCAACTGCGGAACGCACTGCATTGAGTATTCCAGACATCAATGCGAGCCTTCAAATGTAGTCACATGTTTTGAAAGATATTCCATATCATTCTGTACAAGGTTTTGAATCAAATCAGGGGAATAATTCATGCATTTGCTTCGAATGTATGTTTGTTCATGGAACTAAGTATGTTAAGAACACATATATTTGTAATTTCAGAGACACATTGGTCGCCTTATGTCCAAACAGGGCAACATTGGATTGGTTAACCCACTGCACCCCTATAAAGCTCTCTCCACATTTGATTTTATTAAATGCGTTGACGTGTGGTGTATAGTGTTTGCTGTCAATTACAAACTGCAAGCGTTGTAAGCACATATTATTAAAATGTTAATTATACTGGCCGCTCTTACCTGATCAATTGCAACCTGAAATGCCTTGTGTTATTCTTACCTCTCTGCGTCCTATTGGTTTAAATGTTTCTCAAAATGGATTCCATATGCACACTCAGGACGGTATTTACATTGTCATGTTCTTTGTCTAGAATTCACGCGCCTGATTGTGATATAATTCGGTATATAGAACATAGAACATAGAAAATACAGCACAGAACAGACCCTTCGGCCAACGACGTTGTGCCGAACCTTTGTCCTAGATTAATATGCTGCCGAATTCCAAATCTGGACCATTAGTGAAAACACCACGACAACAGAGACTGTCACAGTGAGTTTGTAGAGGTGTAGTTTAAAGAGTTCACTCCCTTTTCAATGAAGGCAATGAGATACGGAGAAACATAGAAGTTAGGAGCACGGATAGGCTATTCGGCCCTTTGAGCCCGCTACTCCATTCAGTATGATCAGGCCTGATCCTCGATGTCAATATCATATTCCTGCGTTCCCCCATAACCCTCGATTCCAGTAAAATGTAAAATAAATACCAACTGCTTTTGTACATTCCGTTTCCTTTGCCCCCACAGCTTTTTGTGGCAGCTAATTCAATGGGTTCAATACCGTTTGAGTAAAGAAATCTTTCCTCATCTCAGTCCTAAATTGTCAATCCCGTATCCAGAGAATGATTCGCCAACCAGGGAAAACATCCTCCTTGCATCCAGTCTGCCCAGCCCTGTTAGAATTGTATACCTTGCAACCCGATCTCATTTCATCCTTCCAAACTGAAGTGAGTACAAGCCCAGTCGAACCGATCTCTCCTCAGAAAAGAGTCCCGCCAACCGTATTATCAGCCCAGTGAACCTCCGCTGCACTCCCGCTACGGAAAGTATATACTTCCTGCAAATTTCCACCTCATACCCCAGCTCTGGTCTCACCAAGGCCTTGTATTACTGAAGTACACATTCCTACTTCTGAACGCAAATCCTTTTGCAATGAAGGCCAACATATCATTTGTTTTCCTAGTTCATGCTCCATCTCCCTCTCTAACAGAGGACAGTTCCATAGCAACCTGAATGCCAACGGAGCACAACCTCATTCCACTTGTTCATCGGAGACTTAACGTTCTGTTCGTATTTGATTATTTTTGTGGTGATACGAATGTAGGAGAGTACGGCGAATTAATTTTGCTAACGTTTTGGTGTTCAATTTAGTTATTGCTGTTAGATTGGGAGGGACAGTTAATTGATACAGCGATCTCCCAAAACGAAAATTTCCGAGATCATCTGTGATGACCCAAGATTTCCACACAGAAAGGCGAGCGAATGTTCTCGGTAACTGAGGACAGAACGTATTGATCCGGAGGATCTGTCATTGTGATGGAAGGGAATATATCTGGTGTAACAATGCTTACAGAATATGTGCCTCAGCGAGGGGTAGAGCTGGGAGCATGGGGACAAATATCGAGGCGGAGGGAAATGCCAGTTAATATCCCTGTCAACAACTCTGTACTTTTAGTAAACTGATCACAGTTACTTTGAATAATTCTGCTCCTGGGAGCATGCTTTTCCTAACTACCAAATTATTAGTTTCTCTCACTTCCTTACTGACAATCACACCGTCCACAACGGTACTTCTGCTGTGAATTCCATTTTTCTCCATTGTGTATTCTCTTCCACCAGGAGTGTCGCACATCCAATGCTTAATTTCCACAGCATAGAGCTGTAATCTCTCTCATTCGCATCCCTGTCTTCACCGTGGTAATATTTTCATTCTCCGTAAAATACAAATCAAAAGCCTCCATTTTCAGGCCTCATTATTTGCATCTGCCGCTATATTCTATGCTGTGGAGATGCCGGCGTTGGACTGGGGTGAGCACAGTAAGAAGTCTTACAACACCAGGTTAAAGTCCAACAGGTTTGTTTCGATGTCACTAGCTTTCGGAGCGCTGCTCCTTCCTCAGGTGAATGAAGAGGTATGTTCCAGAAACACATATATAGACAAATTCAAAGATGCCAAACAATGCTTGGAATGCGACCATGAGCAGGTGATTAAATCTTTCCAGAGATGGGGTAACCCCAGGTTAAAGAGGTGTGAATTGCATCAAGCCAGGACAGTTAGTAGGATTTCGCAGGCCAGATGGTGGGGGATGAATGTAATGCGACATGAATCCCACGTCCCGGTTCAGGCCGCACTCATGTGTGCGGAACTTGGCTATAAGTTTCTGCTCGGCGATTCTGCGTTGTCGCGCATCCTGAAGGCCGCCTTGGAGAACGCTTACCAGAGGCTGAATGCACTTGACTGCTGAAGTGTTCCCCGACTGGAAGGGAACATTCCTGCCTGGTGATTGTTGCGCGATGTCCGTTCATTCGTTGTCGCAGCGTCTGCATGGTCTCGCCAATGTACCATGCTTCGGGACATCCTTTCCTGCAGCGTATGAGGTAGACAACGTTGGTATCGTGGTCACTGTTCTGAAGACTGGGTAGTTTGCTGCAAACAATGGTTCGTTTGAGGTTGCGCGGTTGTTTGAAGGCAAGTAGTGGGGGTGTGGAGATGACCTTGGCAAGATGTTCATCGTCATCAATGACGTGTTGAAGGCTGTGAAGAAGATGACGTAGTTTCTCCGCTCCGGGAAGTACTGGACGGCGAAGGGTATTCTGTCGGTTGTGTCCCATGTTTGTCTTCTGAGGAGGTCGGTCCGGTTTTTCGCTGTGGCGCGTTGGAACTGTCGATCGATGAGTCGAGTGCCATATCCCGTTCCCACGAGGGCATCTTTCAATGTCTGTAGTTGGCTGTTACGCTCCTCCTCGTCTGAGCAGATCCTGTGTATACGGAGCGCTTGTCCATAGGGGATGGCTTCTTTAATGTGTTTAGGGTGGAAGCTGGAGAAGTGGAGCATCATGAGGTTATCCGTGGGTTTGCGGTAAAGCAAAGTGCTGAGGTGACCGTCCTTGATGGAGACGAGTGTGTCCAAGAATGCAACTGATTTTGGAGAGTAGTCCATGGTGAGTCTGATGGTTGGATGGAACTTATTAATGTCATTGTGTAGTCGTTTCAGTGATTCTTCGCCGTGGGTCCAAAGGAAAAAAATGTCATCGATGTATCTGGTGTATAACATCGGTTGAAGGTCCTGTGCGGTGAGTAGGTCCTGTTCAAACTTGTGCATGAAGATATTGGCGTATTGGGGTGCGAATTTGGCTGTTCCGCGCGTCTGGATGAAGAACTTGTTGTCGAAGGTGAAGACGTTGTGATCCAGAATGAAGCGGATGAGTTGCAGAATTGCGTCTGGAGATTGGCAGTTATCGGTGTTGAGTACTGAGGCTGTTGCAGCAATGCCGTCGTCATGGGAGATGCTGGTGTAGAGTGCCGAGACGTCCATCGTGACGAGGAATGTTCCTGGTTCAACTGGTCCATGGGTGCTGAGTTTCTGTAGGAAGTCCGTCGTGTCGCGACAGAAGCTGGGCGTACCTTGTACGATGGCTTTCAAGATGCCCTCGATGTCGCCAGGGAGGTTCTCACACAAGGTCCCATTGCCTGAAACGATAGCGCGGCCTGGTGCGTTGGCCTTATGTATTTTCGGGAGGCAGTAGAGATCTCCAATGCGGGGAGTACGTGGAATGAGAGCACGTAGGGTGCTCTGAAGATCTGGATCCAAGGTCTTGATCAGTCTGTTAAGTTGGCGGATGTGTTCCTTGGTCGGATCTGCGGGTAACTGTCTGTAGTGTTCTTGGTTGTTCAGTTGTCGGTATACTTCTTTGCAGTTGTCCGTTCTGTTCAGTACGACAGTGGCCCCTCCTTTGTCTGCTGGTTTGATGACGATGCTGCGGTTGGTCTTGAGAGTGCGGATGGCATTGCGTTGTGCTTGGGTGACGGGCGGGGCTGTCTTGTGAATGCGACTGGTGAATCTGGCATTGACGCGACTCCTGACGGCTTGAGCATCCATGTCGAGTCTAAGGCAGCGGCCTTCCGGAGGGGCCCAATTCGACTCTTTCCTCTTCGGCTGCCGCATCGGTCTGCTGTTCCGGTTCATTGGTAGTCTGCTTGGGTTTGCTGTTGGCCTCTTGGGGTCTGTGGAAGATATATTCTATGCTATATTCTGTGGCTATATTCTATGCAATGCTACCAGACATATACTCACCGCTTCCCTACTTTTAGAATTTGGCGCACAACCTTCCCTCCTCGAGATCTGCGCCATTATTGCCGCATGAAGAACACGCTCTTATCATTCAAGGACACATTTGTTTGAAGTGGCGGATGTGCAGCAGCTGCGCTTTCACGTTCTCTCTCTGACCTGTCAGTTCCGTAAACCCGCCATCCAAAATAAAATCGTCCACTATTTGTAACTGCTAATTTATTTATATGCACGATGCGGAATGTTAAACAAATCATCACATTGTTTGCTGAGACGCTCTGTTATCTCCGGGTGTGAGACTGAGCTCCCAGTCAGTTCACAATCCAACTTTCTGTCCTGCACCACCACTGATCTTTCTCTCTCCTCCGCCTGGGACTCCATGAAGTGCAACGAAATCCGGAATTTAATGACCTCATTTTTGATCAGATAAGTTAAAACTGCTCTTTATTTAGTCACTGCTGCTGATCACCTTAAGGCGGCTCGGTGGCAGAGTGGTAAGCACTGCGGCCCGAGTGGTAAGCACTGCGGCCCCAGAGCTCGAGGGACACTTCCAGCCTTGTCTGTGTGGAGTTTTCACGTTCTCCCCATGATATTATAAGGAAACATGATCAGACAGGGAGGCTCTCAGCGAGATCAGAACATGCTGATACATTGAATCGTAATAACGAAATATGGAATTGTTGAACTGCAGCGGGAGGGAGTGCAATGTGTTCACTGTTAACAAGAAGGACTTTCCTCTTGGGTTTCCTCCGGGTTTCCTGGTTTCCTCCACAATGCAAAGATGTGCAGGTGAGGTGGATCGACCATTCTAAATTGTCCATTAGTGTCCATATACCGGTTATGGGGTCAGGGATTTAGCTCGCAGTGGATCTAGGTGGAGAGCTCTTTCGGAGGCTCACAGGAGCTTCGATGGGCCAAATAGCCTCATTTTGTACTGTCCGGATTCTAAGAGTTTCTCTTCAGTCCTTTTAACCTATTGCGTCAATTCCCCTTTCAATGTCTCTGTGAGAATGCAAATTGCGAGAACATCAATTTTCATGTTCTAATAAAAAGTCACGTGGCTGATCATATAATCCGTTTGCCTTTCTGTGAATGGCGTTTGGCCTTACCCGTATTTGCAGCATTGTCAGTTCATATTTCAAATTTGCAGCATTCACAACATGAATTTTCCTTTTAGCTAAGTAAATACCATTGGCAAAAAGAAAGCGGTCAGGATGTGACTGACGTTATTTAAAAGAAACTAGAACATATCAGTTACAATTGTGGAGAAACTGGAGAATGGGTTTTCCCGAGAGTAGCAAAGGGGCCTCCTTGTTTTAAGTCTTTACCAAATGCGGCACTGAAGTCTGAGCTCTCACTGTCAATTTCGTTCTGTATGTAAACAGCAATGAAGGGATCTTTTTATTTTACAAACACAGATTTATGAGCTGATTACTGAGCTGAAGACTTTATGATCTCCAGCTGCGAGCAGTGTTGCAGAACGACATACCATATATAGGTGATATGGCTTGCAAAATATTATAAGGAAATATGATCAGGTAGTGACTCCCAGCAAGATCAGAACATATGGCTACATTGAATGTTAATAACGAAATATGGAATTTTACACTTGTTGAACTTTAGCGGGCGGGAGGCAATGCGTTCACTGCTAACAAGAAGGAATTTGCTTTCTGGCAAGGCATTGCTTGCAATCAAGAAAGACGCCCACACGCCCAGTATGAGAAAAACAGCTCGCAGTGTGCAGAGGCTCAGAACTGTCACTGTATGTTTTGCTGTTGTCTGAAGGAACAGGAAACACCTGGCTGTGTGGGCATTTCCATGCTCATGTTCGGTTTGTTGCTCCCTTGCAACGTGGCTATCTGAATATTTCACTGCGAATTTTATTTTCACTGCATTAATCAACCCATAAACCATCACATTGCAATATTCCTGGGAAGTTCATTAGTTCAATCGCAATGCAACATAGCTGCGTATATATACATGGATGTCTCCTCACCACAAATACCGAATCACAGTACACAATTCTCATAATCTCATAGTCCGTGTACATTTCCCAATACGGCAAACACAAAATATCAACAAATCTGGTTAAATTGTATGTAGTCAACCCAATCAGGAAAGTCAGATGCCCCAGGAGCACAAATTATCCGGATTAAATTGAATGGCAATGTCAGCATCCGTCAGATGCACGGCGTTTCCTGTCTGTATAAAAGTAAATCTAACATTCAGGCTGTTAGTGATCATAAACAATCAGCAGTAATGTTGTGTGAATGTGAAATGTCGGCTTACTCTTTTGCAGTTAGGGGAATGCATCCTAAGAAAATATGTCAATGATTAACAAACTGCCCTTCGATCGGAACAAATCATTTTAATATCAGCCGATCTCGTTGACAATTAAGATATGCAGAATAAGGGGAGACTGAGGATTCCTCTCAGATAAATACATCAAGTTATCCGTGGTCGATATATAAGTTCATCAGATATATTGGAGCAGAATTCGGCCATTCAGCCCGTCGAGTCTGCTCCGCCATCATATCATGGCTGATATGTTCCTCATGTTCTACCTCCAGTGCTCCAGGCCAAGAGCTGGATGGCGAAATCAGCCAGAGCATCTCCTCCCTAGAACACATGACCTAGAAGCGGGAGTAGGCAATTTAACCCCCCGAGCCTAACACCCTTAATGTGATCATGGCTGATCCCATCCTGACCTCAACTCCACCGTCCCGCCCGTTCTCTATAACCCTTCAATCCTTTACCAATTAAAAATCTGTCTAACTCCTTTTTAAAGTAACTCACTGTCCCAGCATCCACCTCACTCTGGGGTAAAAAACTCCACAGTTTAACAACCCTTTGGGAGTAGTTTTTCCTCAACTCCCTTTCAAATTTACTGCCGGGCACTGTTTTTATAGACTGTTTATAGTGGTGTAAGGTTTAATACTGTTTACTCTAGAGAACTGTTTACAAAGACCCTGTTTACAGCAATGTCCAGTTGATATAGACTGTTTTCTGTACGACACTGTTTATATAGACTCTTTTTACAATCGTGTATTGTTTTGGTAAACACTGTTTATTGTCGGGCTCTGTTTGCATCGACTCTGTTTACAATAGTGTACTGTTTAGATAAACACTGTTTACTGTCGGGCTCTGTTTACATAGACTCTTTTTACAATCGTGTACTGTTTAGGTAAACACAGTTTACTGTCAGGCTCTGTTTAAATAGACTATGTTTACAATAGTGTACTCTTTAGATAAACACTGTTTACTGTTGGGCTCTGTTTACATAGACTCTGTTTACAATAGTGTACGGTTTAGATAAACACTGTTTACTGTCGGGCACTTTCAACATAGACTGTGCAGAAATATACTTTTCATTGCACCTCAGTACACGTGACAATACACACTGTTTTACATAGCCTCTGTTTATTGTAGTGCACTGTTTACAAAAACTATTTACAGTAGGACACGATTTACATCGCTTGTTTACTGTTTTGACACTGTTTACATCGACTCTAATTGCTGTTGGGAACTGTTTACATTGACTGTTTACTGTAGTGCACAGTTTACATCGACTCTTTAATGTAGGACAGTGTTAACATCGACTGTTTTAATGCGGTGCACGATTTACATATAAACACTGGTTGCTCTACAGCTCTTTTTGAATACAGTCTGATTCCTATAGTGCACTGCTTAATTAGGCTGTTTATTTTAGGCATCCGTTTATGTCGACGTTGTTTACTGCAGAGCACTGTAAAGTTTAGTTTATTGTTTAAATACACGACTGTCGGGAGTGGTGTTTATGATCTGTTTCCTGCAGGGAGGCTGTTTAAATAGACTCGGTTTTCTTTATCGAGCTGTGCAATTGGACCCAATTTACTGCAGGGCTTTGTTTAAATAGATTCAATTTGCGACAGTTGACTTTTTAAACAGACTGTGTGCTGCAGGGCACTGTTTACACAGACTGATTACTTTAGGGCATGATTACCTCGATTCAATTTTCTGTAGGTGACTGTTTAAATAGACTTTGTTAACTTTTTCGCAACGTTTAAATACATTAACTAGGATCACGGTTTTTCGGGAACACTCGACGGCAAGAGGAGGTCCGGAAAAAGGAAATCCACAAAGCAATTCCCGCGACCAGTATTCAAGGGCCAATCCCAACTTTTAAAAACAGCTGCCAAGTGAGTGATTTAAGTTGATGATCTAGGATCGGGCGCATCAATGACACAAGAACCCAGAGAACCCGGGGCCAGCGAACCCGTATATCTTAGTCGGACAATCTCCCGGAGAGTGAGTGTGCACCACATTCTATCCATTATCCTTCCTACAATGGAATTAACAGCCTCATGTTAAGCCATTGCTAAAGTAATCTCCTCTGACTTCAAACTCACTTTATGTAGTAAGTCTTAAAACACCAGATTAAAGTCCAACAAGTTTGTTTCAAACACTAGCTATCGGAGCACTGCTCTTCCCTCAGGTGAATGAAGAGGTGGATTGGAGAATCATATATATATATAGACCAAGTCAAAGATGCAAGACGATACTTTGAATGCGAGCATTTGCAGGTAATTAAGTCTTTACAGAGCCATAGTGAGGGGTAGTCCCAGGTCAAAGAGGTGCGAATTGTCTCAAGCCAGGACAGTTGGTAGGATTTGGTAAGCCCAGGCCAGATGGTGGGAGGGTGAATGTAATGCGACATGAATCCAAGGTCCCAGTTGAGGCCGTACTTATATGTGCGGAACTGGACTATAAGTTGTGCTCGGCGATTCTGCGTTGTCTCGCGTCCTGAAGGTCGACTTGGAGAACGCTTACCCGAAGATCAGAGGCTGAATGCCCTTGACTGCTGACATGTTCCCCAACTGGAAGGGAACATTCCTGCCTGGCGAGAGTCGCGCGATGTCCGTTCATCCATATCGCAGCCGTCTGCAATATATATAAATCTTTTAAATATAAATCAGTTTCGTTTTATTTTATTTTCCTTTATATATATTGATAAATGTAAACAATAATAATATAAATCATTAACCGACGGCTTCTTCAAGTCGATAATCAGTTCCTTGGTCTTTCCAGCATTTAGAGAGAGATTGTGTTCAGTACACCATGTAACCAAGTGATCTATCTCCTTTCTGTATTCTGATTCATAGTTGTTTGAGATAAGACCAACCACAGTCGCACCATCAGCCAAGTTATAGATTGAATTGGAATTGAATCTCGCAACAAGTCGTGTGTGTACAGGGAGTACAGTGGAGGACTGAGCACACATGCTTGTGTGGCCCCGATGTTGAGGACTATTGTGGAGAAGGTGTTGTTACTTAAACTGACATATTGCGGTCAGTTGGTGAGGAAGTCAAGGATCCAGCTGCACAGGGAGGGGTCAAGTCCAAGGTTGCAGAGTTTGGTTATTCGTCTTTTGGGATAATGGTGTTGAAGACAGAGCTGTAGTCTATGAACAGCAGTGCGACGTAGGTGTCCTTGTTGTCGAGATGTTCAAGAGTTGATTGTAGGGCCAGAGAGATAGCATTTGCTATGGATCGGTTGCCACGGTAGGCAACCTGCAATAGACCGAGACCGTCTGGGATGTTGCCGTTGATCCATCTCATGACTTTCCGCTCGAAGCATTTCATGATAATAGACGTTAGGGCCACCGGTCAGTATTCATTGACGCACGCTACCATGTTCTTCTGATCAATCTATTTAAATGGTGTCCTGCTGTAAATGAAATCTCTTTGAACAGGGCCCTGGAGTATACAGATTGTTTTTAAACAGTGACTTACGGGCATAAGAGTGTATTGAAACATTGCCCTAAAGTAAACAGTGTAATTAAACAATGACCTGCAGTAAATTTACTTGAAGGAGGGCCCAATGGAAAACGATTGTATGTAAACATAGCACGACAATAAACAGTGTTTATGTATACCATAACTACTGTAAACAACATCTATGGAAACAGTAACATACAGTAAACTCTAACTACAGAAACGATACCCTACAGTATTACTTTACTCATAGCAATCATTTTTTAAAAACAGAACCCTCAAACAGATTTCTTAGCAGCGCCCGACGGTGAATAGAATGTATTTAAACAGTGCTCTACAGGACAAATACAGTAGAATGAAGCCGTATCCTACAGTCGACAGTTCCTCTTTAAACATTATCCCACAGTAAAAGAAGTATTTTTAAATAATGTCCTTTGTTAACATAGTCGACATCAACAGTGCCCCAGATTAAACGGTCTAAAGAATGGCCTATAGAATTCAGAGTATATTTTAACAGTCCTCTACTGTCAACGGACTCCGTTTAAAACGTGGCCGACATGAAAAAATCCGACTGTAATTAACCAGAGTCTTCTGGTAAACACAATCCTGTAAATAAGTTAATTACAGTAAGCAGCGTCTATTTCGATGATCTGAATTGATTTTTTACCGTGCCCTAAAGAAAACAGAATATATTTAAACAGTATTGTACAGTAAATAGAGTCTATTTGAACCGGGTCCAACTGTTAACGGCCTTAAGTAGCTCTCTAACGTTTACACAGTCTAAAAAAGCCCTCTTCTTGGATAGAAGAGGGGCAGAAATGGTTGTTGGAGGTCCCTGGTTATAGATGTTTCAATAAGATTAGGGAGGGTGGTAAAAGAGGTGGGGGGTGGCATTATTAATTAGAGATAGTATAACAGCTGCAGAAAGGCAGTTCGAGGAATATCACCCTATTGAGGTAGTATGGGTTGAAGTCAGAAATAGGAAAGGAGCAGTCACTTTGTTAGGAGTTTTCTATAGGCCCCCCAATAGTAACAGAGATGTGGAGGAACAGATTGGGAAACAGATTTTGGAAAGGTGCAGAAGTCATAGGGTAGTAGTCATGGGCGACTTTAACGTCCCAAATATTGAGTGGAAACTCTTTAGATCAAATAGTTTGGATGGGATGGTGTTTGTGCAGTGTGTCCAGGAAGCTTTTCGAACACAGTATGTAGATTGTCCGACCAGAGGAGGGGCAATATTAGATTTAGTACTGGGTAATGAACCAGGGCAAGTGATAGATTTGTTAGTGGGGGAGCATTTTGGAGATAGTGACCACAATTCTGTGACTTTCACTTTAGTAATGGAGAGGGATAGGTACGTGCAACAGGGCAAGGTTTACAATTGGGGGAAGGGTAAATACCATGTTGTCAGACAAGAATTGAAGTGCATAAGTTGGGAACATAGGCTGGCAGGGAAGGACACAAGTGAAATGTGGAACTTGTTCAAGGAGCAGGTGCTACGTGTCCTTGATATGTATGTCCCTGTCAGGCAGGGAAGAGATGGTCGAGTGAGGGAACCATGGTTGACAAGAGAGGTTGAATGTCTTGTTAAGAGGAAAAAGGTGACTGATGTAAGGCTGAGGAAACAAGGTTCAGACAGGGCATTGGAGGGATACAAGATAGCCAGGAGGGAACTGAAGAAAGGGATTAGGAGAGCTAAGAGAGGGCATGAACAATCTTTGGCGGGTAGGATCAAGGAAAACCCCAAGGCCTTTTACACATATGTGAGAAATATGAGAATGACTAGAGCGAGGGTAGGTCCGATCAAGGACAGTAGCGGGAGATTGTGTATTGAGTCTGAAGAGATAGGAGAGGTCTTGAACGAGTACTTTTCTTCTATATTTACAAATGAGAGGGGCGATATTGTTGGAGAGGACAGTGTGAAACAGATTGGTAAGCTCGAGGAAATACTTGTCAGGAAGGAAGATGTGTTGGGCATTTTGAAAAACTTGAGGATAGACAAGTCCCCCGGGCCTGACGGGATATAGCCAAGGATTCTATGGGACGCAAGAGATGAAATTGCAGAGCCGTTGGCAATGATCTTTTCGTCCTCACTGTCAACAGGGGTGGTACCAGGGGATTGGAGAGTGGCGAATGTCGTGCCCCTGTTCAAAAAAGGAACCAGGGATAACCCTGGGAATTACAGGCCAGTTAGTCTTACTTCGGTGGTAGGCAAAGTAATGGAAAGGGTACTGAAGGATAGGATTCCTGAGCATCTGGAAAGACACTGCTTGATTAGGGATAGTCAGCACGGATTTGTGAGGGGTAGGTCTTGCCTTACAAATCTTATTGAATTCTTTGAGGAGGTGACCAAGCATGTGGATGAAGGTAAAGCAGTGGGTGTAGTGTACATGGATTTTAGTAAGGCATTTGATAAAGTTCCCCATGGTAGGCTTATGCAGAAAGTAAGGAGGCATGGGATAGTGGGAAATTTGGCCAATTGGATAATGAACTGGCTAACCGAGAGAAGTCAGAGAGTGGTGGTGGATGGCAAATATTCAGCCTGGATCCCAGTTACCAGTGGCGTACCGCAGGGATCAGTTCTGGGTCCACTGCTGTTTGTGATTTTCATTAATGACTTGGATGAGGGAGTTGAAGGGTGGGTCAGTAAATTTGCAGACGAAGCAATGCGAAGATTGGTGGAGTTGTGGATAGTAAGGAGGGCTGTTGTCGGCTGCAAAGAGACATAGATAGGATGCAGAGCTGGGCTGAGAAGTGGCAGATGGAGTTTAACCCTGAAAAGTGTGAGGTTGTCCATTTTGGAAGGACACATATGAATGCGGAATATAGGGTTAACGGTAGAGTTCTTGGCAATGTGGAGGAGCAGAGAGATCTTGGGGTCTATGTTCATACATCTTTGAAAGTTGCCACTCAAGTGGAAAGAGCTGTGAAGAAGGCCTATGGTGTGCTCGCGTTCATTAACAGAGGGATTGAATTCAAGAGCCGTGAGGTGATGATGCAGCTGTACAAAACTTTGGTAAGGCCACATTTGGAGTACTGTGTACAGTTCTGGTCGCCTCATTTTAGGAAGGATGTGGAAGCTCTGGAAAAGGTGCAAAGAAGATTTACCAGGATGTTGCCTGGAATGGAGAGTAGGTCTTACGAGGAAAGGTTGAGGGTGCTAGGCCTTTTCTCATTAGAGCGGAGAAGGATGAGGGGCGACTTGATAGAGGTTTATAAGATGATCAGGGGAATAGATAGAGTAGACAGTCAGAGACTTTTTCCCCGGGTGGAACACACCATTACAAGGGGACATAAATTTAAGGTGAAAGGTGGAAGATATAGGAGGGATATCAGAGGTAGTTTCTTTACCCAGAGAGTAGTGGGGGCATGGAATGCACTGCCTGTGGAGGTAGTTGAGTCGCAAACATTAGGGACCTTCAAGCAGCTATTGGATAGGTACATGGATTACGGTAAAATAATATAGTGTAGATTTATTTGTTCTTAAGGGCAGCACGGTAGCATTGTGGATAGCACAATTGCTTCACAGCTCCATGGTCCCAGGTTCGATTCCGGCATGGGTCATTGTCTGTGCGGAATCTGCACGTCCTCCCCGTGTCTGCGTGGGTTTCCTCCGGGTGCTCCGGTTTCCTCCCACAGTCCAAAGATGTGCGGGTTAGGTGAATTAGCCAATGATAAATTGCCCTTAATGTCCAAATTGCCCTTGGTGTTGGGTGGAGTTGTTGAGTTTGGGTGTGCTGCTCTTTCCAAGAGCCGGTGCAGACTCGGGGGGCCGAATGGCCTCCTTCTGCACTGTAAATTCAATGATAATCTATGATTAATCTAGGACAAAGGTTCGGCACAACATCGTGGGCCGAAGGGCCTGTTCTGTGCTGTATTTTCTATGTTCTATGTTCTATGTTCCACTCAAGTATTTAAATCGTGTCATTCTGTAAACAATGTCTATTTAAACAGCTCCCTATAATTAACAGTGTGTATTTAAACAGGGCCCTATAGTAAACGGGATGACTTCAACAGATTCCTTCAGGAAAAATGATCTGGAACTTTCTCTCCAGCCAGCGACTTAAGTGACTGGTGTGCCGCACATACACAGCGTGACCTCCCGTAAGTGCGGGCGTACTGGCATGGGCATTCAAATACCCGGACGCAGCAATAGACGCAGGAGGAGCAATCAAGCGAGGCTGCTTTGTCCTGGATGGTGTCGAGTTTATTGAGTGTTGTTGGAGCTGCACTCATCCCGGCAAGTGGAGAGTATTCCATTACAATCCTGACTTGTGACTTGTCGGTGATAGACTGGCTTTGGGGGGAGGGGGAGGGTTGGGGGCAGGAGGTGAGTTACGCGCCGTAGGATTCCTGGCTTTTGACCTGCCCTTGAAGCCACAATATTCATGTGGCTAGTCCAATTCAATTTCTGATCAATGGTAACCCCCAGAATGTTGACAATGGTTGATTCAGCGATGGTAATGCAATTTAATATCAAAGGGATATGATACCAACCATTCTTGTAGGAGATCGTCATTGCCTGACACTTGTGTGGTGTGAATAACTCAGCCCAAGCCTGGATATTTTCCAGGTCTTGCTGCATTTGGACACGGACTGCTTCATTATCTGAGGAGTTGTGAATGGTGCTGATCATTATACAGTCATTCGCAAATATCTCCTGATCTCATGATGGAAGGCAGGTCATTAATGAAGCAGCTGAAGATGGTTAGGCCGGGGAGACTACCCGGAGGAACTCCTCCAGTGATGTCCTTGTGCTGAGATGATTGACCTCCAATCACCACAACCACCTTCCTTTGTGCCAGGTATGACTCTAACCAGGGGAGAGTCGTCCACTGATTCCCATTGTCTCCAGTTTAGCTAGGGCTCTTTGATGCCTTACTCGGTCAAATGCTGCGTTGATGTCAAGGGCAGTCACTCACGCCTCACCTCTGCAATTCAGAACTTTTATCCAGGTTTGAACCAAGGCTGTAATGAGGTCAGCAGCTGAGTGAACCTGTCGGAACGCCAACTGAGCGTCCGTGAGCAGGTTATTGCTGAGTGACTGGCGCTTGATAGCACCGTGCTATAACTTTGCTGACGATGGAGAATAGACTGATAGGACGGGAATTGGCTGCTTTGTTTCTTTATCTCACGACGCACCTGGGCAATTTTCCACATTGCCGGGTAGATGCCAGTGTTATAGCCGTCCTGGAACAGCTTGTCTCGGGATCGAGCAAGTTCTGGAGCACAAGTCTTCAGTGCTATAACTCATGAAGACCCACGGTATCCAACATGGTTGGACAGCTCTCTACCACCCTGCTTCCAATCGACCTGCTGTTAGAGACGTTCAAGGCGATCATGAAAATGCAGGCCTATGCCACTTTGAGACTCAGACCATTGGAAAGATGGGCCACTACGCTGCCTACTGTCGAGCGGTTCAACCGATGGATCCTACACATCGCCGACAACCTCGCAGACACGTCAGGACCGTCCAGCCAAATGACACAGATGACCAAGATGCCTTCCGGGTTTCAGTCATTGATGTGAACAGGGTCAACACCATCAATCCGGCCGATGAATGGAGTGCCACACTGACGGTCAACCCGAATTCGTCGCACACCTACTAGATTGGACTTATGAGGCTGTTCACACGTTAAAGTTGAAACACTAATGTATTGTAACATATTACTGTTTTATCATTCCAGATATCATTTGACCGGACCACACTTCAATGTTTTTCGTCTTCCTGTTTTGTTATGGTACAACCTCGTTAGCATGACACACCCGACATAGCCCCATGTATATAGTTATGCCACATGCACCTGCTGTAAATATCACGCACACATACTTTTAAATGCACTCACGACACATTCGTATTTATAACCACGTAGGCACATAATTTTGTAAAAAAGGGAAGATGTCATGATATTCAAACACACACATCATGATAGACACACCAACAGACAAATCAGCACACACAACACGACAACCAACCATAGACAAGGACAGAGACAGTATAAGAGAAGAAACACGACACCTGGTGGCCAGTAGATCTGAAGACCAGGACAAGGACAGGACCTGATTAACATCACACACAGGGAGTCACCACGTGCAGAGTATCAAGACAGAACTGTAAATACCAAGTTGAAATAAAACAGCGTTGTACCAAATACAACCGTGTTGGTTCATCTGTACATCAGAACACCCAACACTACAGATACTGTCGGTGAACTCTGCCCCCCCCCCCAGTTCATCCGGGACACTGTCGGTGGACTTTGTCCCTCAGTTCTCCCCTACTTCCCATTTGATACGAACACTGTCGGTGAACACTAACCGTCATTCCCCCCAGCCACCGCCTGTTTATCAAGTGCAAGGTGAATGACGAATAGCATGTGTCATATAACCCACAGAACATTCTCCAAATACGTAAGACACAAGGAGAGACTCTGTAGATACAAACAAAATAAGCACCATTATAGGAAGTAAAGTGAGCAACAGCTTCTGCATGCCATCGGTCTGTGGAATTCCCAACAGCAGTAAATTGTACAGACCTGTCGGTGGGGAGGAAACAAGAGAATCCTCTATTAGCACTAAAGTGTATTTGTAAGCCCTACTTACATGAAAATAATGTGTCCCATTTCCTGTCCCTCGGGTGATGACTTGTCAAACATGTTGGTCAGTTTTCAGAAAAGGTGGTGGTAGATTTATAGGGAGAGGATTCAGGTGCCGATGGTAAATTGGTTGGTACCACCCTGAAAAGTTAGTCAATGGGTAACCTGCAGACCTCCACCACTGAGCCTTCCTTATCACTTAGGCAAGGATTTTTGTTCCCCTATGTGTATTGGCTACCTATCGAACTTGAGAAAAACGGGCGATGCTTTGGAAAATGGGCCATTCTGCTGATTCAGAAATACAAAAAGTAACTGAATAAAAATATTGATCAAATAATACAGAAACTGGTCAGAACAAAGCGAAAAGCACAAACATTAATTCATAACAAAGTATAAATAAATCACTTTTAAACAAAAAGAAATCCATAGATGTTTCAAGAATTCGGAATAAACCATCGCCCACGAGGTCTTATTTTTGAGGGAATCCATATCTAAGCTCTAATCCCTCTCATTGGCTTCGAATAGCCAGTTGAAACCTCCTGCTTCGTTCAAATGGATATCTTTACCTAGAGGATGATTTATTGATGAAACATAGGCCGATGCTTATGATTGACAGATGACCATCAAGGTTAGTTCAGCGTAATCTCAGCAGAATTCACACCATTTCTCACGCGGCGCCTGAACACAGACCGTGATGTAACAAATTAAATTGACACATTTTATTACTAAGTTCCCCAAATACAAGTCTTTCAATTTTTGAAAAACGTTCATTGTCATATTATGCTCTAGTCAATTAATTACGTGAAACATTCTGTGAAAAAATGTCTGCACAGCCATGACACCAAAGTTGAATAGTTGAAACAATTACTGTGTTGCCACAGTCATTGTCTTCTTAAATCATTTCAGCTTTTCACCCATGCATTCAATTAGTACTCAAACCCATGAATAAATACATAAATAAATCAAGAACATATCACAGGGACACTGTCGGTGAATTCTGTTCGTAATCCATAGCCCTCCCCCCCACACACACATTTTATCTGGGACATTGTCGGTGAACGCTGTGCTTTTATCTCCAACCCCCGTCGATCAGGGACACTATCGCTGAACTCTGTCCCTCATTCACCCAACCTCCCGTTTCTCAGGGACACTGTCGCTGAACTCTGTCTCTCATCCCACCAACACTCATTTATCAAGCGCACTGTTGGTGAACTGTATCCATCACCCCTCAGCCATCCACCCACCGTTTATCAGGGAAACTCCTCGAGTGCAGGGCATGTTCTCAGGCTGCAATTAGTAAATGTGGGGGTAGTTATCAGAAGTTAATCCTATTCAGAATGCGCGTTCGTGGAATCTTTGCTGAAACTCTTTCATTCCCTGACACATTCTAAATGTTGTTGCTGTTTTTCATTAAATGGCTGAGAAGGGAAATATCTTCATTTCACAAACTTGGCTCTGTGAATATGTTTGGAAACATCAACAGAATATTTCTGTTAGTGGATAAATTTATTTTGAGATGTCTTCCAGTCTTTTCCCCATTGTGGCTGTCGTTGTTCCTCCTCTTCCTTCTCCTCTCGTGCCGCCAGGGGCCGCTACAGTTCTCGCTGCGTCGGCTGCTACTCCTCTCGGAGTCACCCCTTGGCAACGCACACCTGACAGCGCCTCCCACACGCACAGAGAGCGCAAGACACGACGACCAACTCTCCGGCAACGCAAGATGACTTCCTACTGTATCTCCAGCAATGCAAGATGGCCGCCGACTATCTCCCCCCACAATGCAAGATGGACCCCGACCGACTCCTCGGCAACCAACATGATCATGCCCTTCTTGCAACGCAAAATGGCCGCCCACTGATTCCCCTGGCCACGCAGGGTGGCAAATCAGGGTGAGGATGGCTGTCGATGGGCAGTTTCACCGGCAGTGAGGTGTGGGAGTGGGTGAGAGAGTGTGTGTGTCTTTTCTTCTCAGGATTTAATGAATTGAAGAATTGTATTAAAGGGTAATTTCAGCACATTCTTCAACTGCTGTCTGAACTGAGTCTGTGACACGGCGTAAATCGCAGTGTTTGTACAGCAGCTCAGGAGCTCCAACATGAATCCTAATTCCATAACATAATAATCTAACTTTATAGTTTTATACCCCAGATAATCCATCCGGCACCATATAGAATAAAACATTAACAATGACCATAACAGGATGAAATTGGCCGATATAACAAACAGTAAAATTATGGATTTCCTACGACTCTCCATCTCTGGGTCTCTGGGACTCTCCCCACTGCCGTGGTCCCGGAGTCTCCTGCGGGCCCTGCTGCTCACGGCAATGTGCCTGACGGTGAAAACATTGAACAGCAAAATCAGGACAAATGGAACACACGGGGTTAGAATGTTGTGAATGAATTCGATCGCTCCCCAGACCGGAGAGTACTGAACATCCATTGTAACTTCACAAAACCAGGGATTGTTCCCCAACCTATAGTCATCTGTAAACATAAAATACCAAAGAATGTTCTTCAAACAGCTCAGCACAGTCACTGTTCCCAGAACCACAGCCGCCGTTTTCTCGCTGCAATATTTACTTTTCAGCTTCGGGCAACAAATGGCCACAAATCGATCAAAGGTGAAAGTGACGGTGAACCAGACAGAACAGTCAGTGGCTGCATAAAGCAGGACGGCGTGGATATTACACACGGGGAAGTCCCACAGGAACTGAAAACTTCCAGCAAAAACAAGGGGAATGTGTCTCAATATCAGGTCGAGAATCACGACTAGTAGATCCCCTACTGCCATGGCCACGAGGTAACAAGTGACACATTCGGACAGTCCGCAGTTCTTTCTCTTCAGGATCACAATTGTGATGAGGTTCGCTGAAAGGAAGGGAAATAAACAATGAAATTATACATCAGGCTGGGGAAAAAGTTACCAGGTTGATTGAGGTGGGGCTGTCAAAGACAAAAATATACAGACAAATTAAGACACAAATAGATTCACACACATACACACACTCACAGACACGTAGTAACACAAATATGCACACTGACGGACACAGAGTCACAAATACACGCACTCACAGAAACACAGGGACACAATTCAGAAACTCACAGATATACAGAGGCACAAATATATTTTTATTGACACACAGAGACACAAGTATCAGAAGCAGAGAGGCACAAATACGCACGCACTCTCAAGGACACAGAATACACACACTCACAGGGACAGAAAAACGCACACTGACAGAGACAGTGAAACTAATACACACACTCGCAGACACAGCCACAAATGCACACACTCACAGGCACAGCAACACAAATGCACACTCACAGTCACACAATGCACCCACTTAGAAAGACGGAGACACATCCCAGCACATTCACAGCAACAGCGACACAAATGCACAGTCACAGATACACAGGGACACTAATACATACACTCACAGACATAGAGGGACACAAATACCAAACTAACAGACGGACAGAGAAAGAAATACACAAACTCCCAGGCAGAAATACACACACACACAGAAACAGAGATGCAAATGCACGCGTTCACATATATTGAGACACAAATACACACATTCACAGACGCAAAGTGACACAAAAGTCACACTCGCAGGCACAGGAAAATAAATACACAAACTCACAGACACTCAGAGACAGAAATACACAGACTCACAAATACACACACTCACAGAGACACAAAGGGATAGCAGAGACACATAACACACACTCACAAGAACAGAGACACAAATAAAAACACTCACAGATACAAGTACACACTCAGAGACACACAATGCAGACACTTGCAAAGACAAAGACACA
The DNA here is from genome assembly GCF_047496885.1 of Scyliorhinus torazame. Taxonomy (NCBI): domain Eukaryota; kingdom Metazoa; phylum Chordata; class Chondrichthyes; order Carcharhiniformes; family Scyliorhinidae; genus Scyliorhinus; species Scyliorhinus torazame. The sequence continues at coordinate 318,881 of NW_027307808.1, read as the reverse complement.
AATAAACACATTCACAATTACACAGAGACTGATACATATAATCACATACACAGAGACACTATGACACACTCAGACTCAGAGACAAAAATACAGAAACTCGCAGACACAGAGAGACAGAAAGACACATACTCAGAGATACATAATGAGACAAATATGCCCTCTTACAGACACAGGGACACAAATACACAGACTCCCAGACACAAATACACAACACTCAAAACAGATGGCAACACAGACACAGATACTCACAGTCTCAGACAAACAGACACAGGAAAATTAATACACACGCACAGAGAGACACAAGCACACACACATGGAAACAGAAAGGCGCTCACTCAAAGCGAAACAGAAATACACTCACGCATCCAAAAGCTCATATACACAGATACGCACACATACTGACAAATCCAAACATACACACGCCCACACCTAGGCAAGCAGCCGCACACACATCTAGACATGAGCACTCACTCACACACACACCGCCATAAAGACTCACAAACACTCTGTCTCAAACATATGCGCAACCACACACACAAGCAGTCAGACAGCCACACACTCAGACACACACAAAAGCACACATACTCACACGCACACAGGCATCCACACAAATACATCCACACACTCACCTAAACACACAGCTACAATGCACATCTAACTGTACGTGCAGACACACAAACATTCACTCACACAAACACACACACACAACACATACGCAAGCCCAGATATGCACACGCACATGCCTGCACAAACCCCCACCAACACAAACCCATTCAAATACACCCGCACACATACCTAGCATACACACACGAATACGCTCACACACAGAAACATACATACTCACCCACACGCATATGCTCATAGGCCCTCTCACACTTCGCCACGCAGACTTACACGTACATAATCAGATGCACACACATGCACCCACATTCACTCACACTCATCCACACTCACACACACGCAAACAGCCCCACACACACCCTTACGCACACACACGCATCCACACACACCAGCCGCCACAATGCAGGATACCCACACGCACTCCGACACACACACAAAATCCCACACGCACAAACTTCCACACTCCCAGAGTCAGAAAATTACAAAGAAAATTGGCATACACATCCATAAACAATCTCTCACACACATGTAAATACACACACATAGGCACACACACTCACATATTCACTCTCACATGCGCACACACACCACACACACATACTCACACACACTTAGATAATCACTCTCAAACGCACACACGCACTCATACACATAGAATTGCTCCAAAATATTCTCCCACAAAACCACACGCTTACACACAGACACACACTCACATGGACACTCACAGACATCCACTTACTGACACACAGCCAGGCACACACACTTGTACACACTCACGCATACAGGCACACACCCATAAGCACACACGCATACTGACTCACCAACAAACACACCCACATAGACGCACGCACACTCATAACCACAAACACACGGAATCGACCCACACACATATTCACACAGACAAACACACCCACATGCACATGCAAAGCTAATGAACACACACACAAACATATGCACACCCACATTAGCACCCACGCACCCAGAGCCACACACACCCAGACACTGACACAAACACATGCCCAGAGACACGCACCTCTACACAAACTAACAAACACACGGAGACTCACAGGAACTCACATCCACCCATACGCAGGTGACACACACATACGCAGAGGCACAAAAGCTCATAGACTCACATACGCACAGATACTGATAGACAAACACACATACAGGAGGAAGCAGTCAGTACAGGGATCTCCTGTGGTCGTTCCCCTGAGTAACAAGTGAACCGCTTTGGATACTGGTAGGAACGACACCAGATTGTTGCCTGGTATGGAGGGCATTAGTTATGAGGAGCGGTTGAATAAACTCGGTTTGTTCTCACTGGAAAGAAGGAGGTTGAGGGGCGACCTGATAGAAGTCTACAAAATTATGAGGGGCATAGACAGAGTGGATAGTCAGAGGCTTTTCCCCGGGGTAGAGGGGTCAATTACTAAGGGGCATAGGTTTAAGGTGAGAGGGGCAAGGTTTAGAGTAGATGTACGAGGCAAGTTTTTTACGCAGAGGGTAGTGGGTGCCTGGAACTCGCTACCGGAGGAGGTGGTGGAAGCAGGGATGATAGGGACATTTAAGGGGCATCTGGACAAATATATGAATAGGATGGGAATAGAGGGATACGGACCCAGGAAGTGTAGAAGATTGTAGTTTAGTCGGGCAGCATGGTCGGCACGGGCTTGGAGGGCCGAAGGGCCTGTTCCTGTGCTGTACATTTCTTTGTTCTTTGTTCTTTGTTCAATTTGCCTAACGACCTTCTCTCGTATCACACAACCCCCACCGCGCTCCTACCAAATCTTATACCATCTGGAATCAACTAGCAGAGCGAAGGAACATAATTTTCCCAATATGGCGGGGAGACTGGAGGTGCAGCAGGTCTTTCAAAAGACGCAGCAGGACTTGTTTAAAGGAGACGTCATTTAAAGTGGGTGGCCAAGTCTTTGTTATACATTTTGTTTCAGGCGCACTTTGGTTTTAGAATTGTGGTGATCTGGCCCACCCTCATATATGGTGGGCCTGCAAGACAGCCGGTGGCCATGTAAGGAGCTCTGAGGCCACACACCAATGGCTGAACAGTTGGAACCATCTGGCATCACATTGCCCTCGCATCAGATGCGGAAAGGAGCAATTGGAGGGTTCAAAAGCGGACTCACCGTTGACCCCTGAGGGAGTTGTCGAGGGGGGCAACCAAATGTAGTGGTCGGACCCTCCAGGTAAATTCCTGCTGCTGGCAATGCCACTCTTCATTGCTGGAGAAGCCGGGTAGCGGACTGAGGCGAGCAACCGAGGCTTAGAAAATCCTGACAGATTAACCCTCTGAAAGAATGTTCTGGACTGCCTGATTTTCATGTCTCAACCTTTCCTTGTACACTGTAAATGACCCACGTTGTTTGCATGTGACAGAGGAACGTTAGGCGATAACGTGATAGCGCTGCTACTTTAACGGGTGACCTCTTTCTGCTCACGTAACCAGCTCAGGCCATATCATGTGTGAATATACTAACCCCGACGAATAGAACATAGAACATAGAAAATACAGCACAGAACTGGCCCTTCGGCCCACGATGTTGTGCCGAACATTTGCCTAGATTATCATTGAATTTAAAGTGCAGAAGGAGGCCATTCGGCCCCCTGAGTCTGCACCGGCTCTTGGAAAGAGCACCCCACCGAAACTCAACACCTCCACCCAACACCAAGGGCAATTTTGGACACTAAGGGCAATTTATCATGGCCAATCCACCTATCCTGCACATCTTTGGACTGTGGGAGGAAACCGGAGCACCCGGAGGAAACCCACGCAGACACGGGGAGGATGTGCAGACTCCGCACAGACAGTGACCCAAGCCGGAATCGAACCTGGGACCCTGGAGCTGTGAAGCAATTGAGCTATCCACAATGCTACCGTGCTGCCCTTCAGAACAAATAAATCTACACTATATCATTTTACCATAATCCATGTACCTATCCAATAGCTGCTTGAAGGTCCCTAATGTTTCCGACTCAACTACTTCCACAGGCAGTGCATTCCATGCCCCCACTACTCTCTTGGTAAAGAACCTACCTTTGATATCCCTCCTATATCTTCCACCTTTCACCTTAAATTTATGTCCCATTGTAATGGTTTGTTCCATCCGGGGAAAAAGTCTCTGACTGTCTACTCTATCTATTCCCCTGATCATCTTATAAACCTCTATCAAGTCGCCCCTCGTCCTTCTCCGTTCTAATGAGAAAAGGCCTAGCACCCTCAACCTTTCCTCGTAAGACCTACTCTCCATTCCAGGTAACATCCTGGTAAATCTTCTTTTCACCTTTTCCAAAGCTTCCACATCCTTCCTAAAATGAGGTGACCAGAACTGTACACAGTACTCCAAATGTGGCCTTACCAAAGTTTTGTACAGCTGCATCATCACCTCACGGCTCTTAAATTCAATCCCTCTGTTAATGAACGCGAGCACACCATAGGCCTTCTTCACAGCTCTACCCACTTGAGTGGCAACTTTCAAAGATGTATGAACGTAGACCCCAAGATCTCTCTGCTCCTCCACATTGCCAAGAACTCTACCGTTAACCCTGTCTTCCACATTCATATTTGTCCTTCCAAAATGGACAACCTCACACTTTTCAGGGTTAAACTCCATCTGCCACTTCTCAGCCCAGCTCTGCATCCTATCTATGTCTCTTTGCAGCCGACAACAGCCGTCCTTACTATCCACAACTCCACCAATCTTCGTATTGCTTCGTCTGCAAATTTACTGACCCACCCTTCAACTCCCTCATCCAAGTCATTAATGAAAATCACAAACAGCAGTGGACCCAGAACTGATCCCTGCGGTACGCCACTGGTAACTGGGATCCAGGCTGAATATTTGCCATCCACCACCACTCTCTGAATTCTATCGGTTAGCCAGTTCGTTATCCAACTGGCCAAATTTCCCACTATCCCATGCCTCCTTACTTTCTGCAGAAGCCTACCATGGGGAATCTTATCAAATGCCTTACTAAAATCCATGTACACTACACCCACTGCTTTACCTTCATCCACATGCTTGGTCACCTCCTCAAAGAATTCAATAAGATTTGTAAGGCAAGACCTACCCTTTACAAATCCGTGCTGACTATCCCTAATCAAGCAGTGTCTTTCCAGATGCTCAGAAACCTTATCCTTCAGTACCCTTTCCATTACTTTGCCTGCCACCGAAGTAAGACTAACTGGCCTGTAATTCCCAGGGTTATCCCTAGTCCATTTTTTGAACAGGGGCACGACATTCGCCACTCTCCCATCCCCTGGTACCACCCCTGTTGACAGTGAGGACGAAAAGATCATTGCCAACGGCTCTGCAATTTCATCTCTTGCTTCCCATAGAATCCTTGGATATATCCGGTCAGACCCGGGGGACTTGTCTATCCTCAAGTTTTTCAAAATGCCCAACACATCTTCCTTCCTAACAAGTATTTCCTCGAGCTTACCAGTCTGTTTCACACTGTCCTCTCCAACAATATTGCCCCTCTCATTTGTAAATACAGAAGAAATGTACTCGTTCAAGACCTCTCCTATCTCTTCAGACTCAATACACAATCTCCCGCTACTGTCCTTGATCGGACCTACCCTCGCTCTAGTCATTCTCATATTTCTCATATATGTGTAAAAGGCCTTGGGGTTTTCCATTATCCTACCCGCCAAAGATTGTTCATGCCCTCTCTTAGCTCTCCAAATCCCTTTCTTCAGTTCCCTCCTGGCTACCTTGTATCCCTCCAATGCCCTGTCGGAACCTTGTTTCATCAGCCTTACATAAGTCTCCTTTTTCCTCTTAACAAGACATTCAACCTCTCTTGTCAACCATGGTTCCCTCACTCGACCATCTCTTCCCTGCCTGACAGGGACAGACATATCAAGGACACGTAGTACCTGTTCCTTGAACAAGTTCCACATTTCACTTGTGTCCTTCCCTGACAGCCTATGTTCCCAACTTATGCACTTCAATTCTTGTCTGACAACATCGTATTTACCCTTCCCCCAATTGTAAACCTTGCCCTGTTGCACGCACCTCTCCCTCTCCATTACTAAAGTGAAAGTCACAGAATTGTGGTCACTATCTCCAAAATGCTCCCCCACTAACAAATCTATCACTTGCCCTGGTTCATTACCAAGTACTAAATCCAATATTGCCCCTCCTCTGGTTGGACAATCTACATACTGTGTTAGAAAAGCTTCCTGGACACACTGCACACACACCACCCCATCCAAACTATTTGATCTAAAGAGTTTCCTCTCAATATTTGGCAAGTTAAAGTCACCCATGACTACTACCCTGTGACTTCTGCACCTTTCCAAAATCTGTTTCCCAATCTGTTCCTCCACATCTCTGCTACTATTGGGGGGCCTATAGAAAACTCCTAACAAGGTGACTGCTCCTTTCCTATTTCTGACTTCAACCAATACTACCTCATTAGGGTGAATGGTGAACAAGTGTGTGTGTGTGTGGGAGGGGGGGGGGCGGGGGAGAACGGGAGGGGCAACGTGGTCTCGGCAGCTGTGGAGTGAACACCTGTTTCTGAGCCCCCCTTGCTTGTATATTGTTCACCCTTTCCTTGTTCTCAATAAACCAGTTTTGTTATACAATAATCCTCCATAATGCTACCGTAGTTCCATCGTCACCATGGCAGAGACGAGCTTCTACATTGTGGAAAAAGAGAAGGTCAATGCAGCAGTCACATACACGAACACTGGCAACACCATCCTCACCCTGAGTGAGACTCCAGCTCGTACTGAAGGCGGTGACACAGCGCTGTGACAATCTCCTGGTTGAATCAGGGTCGCCACATACTCTGCACCTGGTCTACGTGTGGGCTAAAGTGTAAAAGTGTTCTTGTGAAAACCGGGTTGTTAGGACAGAGCCCCCTCCACGTCTCTCTACACAGAGCTCCCCCTCTTTGAAGCCTTTGCTCCATGTGTTAGTCATGTTCCAGATCCAGATACAAGGTAACTACAGTCCCCATACCTCTTCCAAAGCTGTGTCATCAAATCCTCTGACCTCCCTGAATATAAGCAGCAGCACGCAATAAAACCTCCAGAAACTCCACTAACGTTCCAGTTACACAACTGGACAAGTAATGAACATTAACTCATTTCACATTCATTGGAAATTGACATGGGAATGGTATAAATTGGTGGGAGAGAATTTCAATCACCGAATGACATTATTTATATTGGAACATTGCTAGACTGGGAACCAATGTAAATGAGTGAGCACAGGGATTATAGGTAGCAGGGTGGGAAGTAGGATATGGACAGCTGAGTGGAGTATTAGCTGGGCTTCATGAAGTTTTGAAACATTAATTGTGTGCGTAGAATATCATTGGAATAGTCGAATCCGGATTTAAGCCGTGTAAAGAATGAGGTGGCGATAGCAAGTTGTAGGGTTGGAATGTAGAGACGGTTTGGATATAAATCATTTCAGTGTCAATGAGAGGGTGAAGGTTAGAACCAGCCTCCAACATCAATCCGAGAGCGGAATGAAAAGACAGCACAGGAAATTACATTAGTGACTGGAACTGAAGAACACGGATTCAATCTTTCCAAGAAGTAAATGACGACAGCAATAATCCACTTAATGTGGTTCATACAATGAATAACTGTGCAAGGAGACTTACCAGGGACGCCAACAATAGCCAGGAGGGGATAATAACCCTTTTGAATTCTAATAAGAATGTCCATGATCCTCCATGCTAAAGGGATATAACCTTGAGTGTAAAAGAGGAAACCCAGGGCTAAACTTCCGTCTATTGTTGGAAGGTTCCATTCGAGTGTTCTCAGCTTTTGATCCATTGTTGCAACGCTCCCATCGATTCTTGACAGGTTTTGATCCATTGCTGCAACGTTCCGATCGATTATTCTCAGATTCTGCTCCCTCCTCTCGGTCTCTCTGGAGCGGCTGATCTCTGTCAGTGTTGGGGTTGATGCTCCTGCTGACAGTTTGCAATAACACATTGAAAGGAATCCCTTATTAATGGAAGAGGGAAACCCTCCAGTGACACGGTTAGGATCCATAGAGACTGACATTAATTACAGTCACTGAACAAACAGGGCAGGTTAACCCCTTTCAATCCAACACATTTACATCGTTTTGGGTGCTGTTAGGGGGAGGGGGGACCTACAAGGGCAACGTCTTTGCGGCCAGGTGTCTGTCACTGAGACTGGCTCTGTGACTCAGAAGGGAAGGGGAGAGAATAGAAAACCGATAGTGATAGGAGACTCAATGGTTCGGAGAACGATAGTAGATTCTGTGGTCGGGAAACGAGACTCCCGGGTGCGAGGGTCAGGGATGTCTTGGATCGAGTATACTGGATGCTTAACGCGGGGGCAGGAGGGGGTGCGGGGGGGGGGGGGGGGGAGCAACATGAAGTCGTGGTGCACATTGGCACCAAAGACATAGCTAAGAATGGGGTTGCGGATCTAAAAAGTGATTTTAGGGAGTTAGGTTGGAAGCTAAAGAGCAGGACCAGCAGAGTAGTAATCTCAGGATTGCTGCCGGTGCCCCGTGCTAGTGTGGCAAGGAACAGAGAGCGAGTGCAGCTGAAAGCGTGGCTACAGAGCTGGTGCAGGAGGGAAGGCTTCAGATATGTCGATCATTGGGATACATTCTGGGGAAGGTGAGACTTGTTAATGAAGGACGGGTTGCACCTAAACTGAAGGTGCACCAATACCCTCTCCGGGAGATTTGCTGCAGATCTTCGGGAGGGTTTGAACTAGTTTGGCAGCGGTATGGGAACCAGAGATACGGATCCGATGATAGGGTAGCTATTGAACGGGCAGCAGTAATAATCAGCGAGTCTGTGAGAAACGATGGATAGTTGATAGGGCAAAGTTGCACTCAGTGGGATGGGTTAAAGTGTGTCTGTTTCAATTCAAGGAGTGTCAAGAATAAGGAGATTAACATAGAGCATGGATCAGTACTTGGAACCACCATGCTGTGGTAATTACGGAGTCATGGGTTTCACAGGGGCAGGAATGGTTGTTAGATGTTCCGGGGTTTAGATGTTTTAAGAAGAACCGTGAGGGAGGTTAAAGAGGAGGGGGAGTGGCACTGTTAATTAGGGAGTGCATCACAGTTGCAGAAAAGGAGGTAGTCTAAGAGGTTTTGTTTACTGAGTCAGTATGGGTGGAAGTCAGAAACACGAAAGGAGTAGTCACTTTTTTTGGATATTTCCATAGACCCCCAATTGCAGCAGAGACATGGAGGAACCTCCTTCGTGCAAATGGTTTGGATGGAGCAGATTTTGTGAGCTGCGAACAGGAAGGATTCCTGACTCAATATGTAGATAGGCCACCATGGCGGAAGGGCATATTGGATTTGGTACATGGCAACGAACCAGGCCAGGTGTCAGATGTCTCGGCGGGATAGCATTTCAGTGACAGTGACCACATCTCCTTCACCATTACCATAGTCATGGAGAGGGATAGGAACTGACAGTATGGGAATGTATTTAATTGGGGGGGGGGGGGGGGGCGGGTAAATTATATTACTACTAGAATGGAGCTGAGTAGCATACATTGGGAACAAATGTTCTCAGGGAAATGCACAACAGCGATGTGGGGGTGTTTAAGGAGCGCTTGCTGCGGCTGCTGGATAGTTGTGTCCCACTCAGACATGGAAGCAATGGTAAGGTGAAGGAACCTCAGGCAACAAGAGAAGTGGAGCTTATAGTCAAGGGGAAGAAATAAGCTTACGTAAGGTTGAGGAAGAAATTATCTGGAACGGCTCGAGAAAGTTACAAGGGAGACAGGAAGGAACTCAAAAATGGACTTAGGAGAGCTAGAAGAGGGCATGAAAAAGCCTTAGTGGGAAGGATTAGGGAAAAACCCAAGGCATTCTACAATTATGTGAGAAATATGAGGGCGATCAGAATGAGAGTAGGGCAGGAATGGTTGTTAGATGTTCAAGGATGCTCAGGGATAGTGGAGGGAGCTTGTGTCTAGTGTCTGAGTAGGTTCGGGATCCCAAAATGAATATTTTGATTCAGTGGTCACGAAATAGAAGAACAAAGAATAAAGAACAAAGAAAATTACAGCACAGGAACAGGCCATTCGACCCTCCCAGCCTGCGCCGATCCAGATCCTTTATCTAAACCTGTCACCTATTTTCCAAGGATCTTCTTCCCTCTGTTCCCCGCCCGTTCGCATATCTTAAATGATGCTATCGGGCACGCCTCTACCATCTCCGCTGGCAAATCGTTCCAGGCACCCACCACCCTCTGCATAAAACATCTTTCCACGCAAATCTCCCTTATACTTGCCCCCTCTCACCTTGAAATCGTGACCCCTTGTAATTTACACCCCGACTCTTGGAAAAAGCTTGTTGCTATCCATTCTGTCCATACCTCTCATAATTTTGTAGACCTCAATCAGGTGCCCCCCTCAACCTCCGTCTTTCCAACGAAGACAATCCTAATCTACTCAACCTTTCTTCATAGCAAGCACCCTCCATACCAGGCAACATCCTGGTGAATCTCCTCTGCACCCTCTCTAAAGCATCCACATACTTCTGATAATGTGGCGACCAGAACTGCATGCCGTATTCCAAATGTGGCCTAACCTAAGTCCTATACAACTGCAACATGACCTGTCGACTCCTGTACTCAATACCCCGTCCGATGAAGGCAAGCATACTGTATGCCTTCTTGACCACTCTATCGACCTGCGTTGCCACCTTCAGGGTACAATGGACCTGAACTTCCAGATCTCTCTGTACATCAATTTTCCCCAGGATTCTTCCATTGACCGTATAGTCCGCTCTTGAACTACATCTTCCAAAATGCATCACCTCGCATTTGCCTGGATTGAACTCCATCTGCCATTTCTCTGCCCAACTCTCCAATCTATCTATTTTTACTGTATTCTCTGACAGTCCTCCTCGCTATCTGCAACTCCACCAATCTTAGTATCATCTGCAAACTTTCTAATCGGACCACCTATACATTCGTCCAGATCATTTATGTATATCACAATCAACAGTGGTCCGAGCGCGGATCCCGGTGGAACACCACTGGTCACCTTTCTCCATTTTGAGACACTCCCTTCCACCACTCCTCTCTGTCTCCTGTTCCCCAGCCAGTTCTTTATCCATCTAGATAGTACACGCTGAACCCCATACGACTTCACTTTTTCCATCAACCTGCCATGAGAAACTTTATCAAACGCCTTACTGAAGTCCATGTATATGACATCTACAACCCTTCCCTCATTAATTAACTTTGTCAATTCCTCAAAGAATTCTATTAGGTTTGGAAGACATGACCTTCCCTGCACAAAACCATGCTGCCTATCACTGATAAGTCTATTTTCTTCCAAATGTGAATAGATCCTATCCCTCAGTATCTTCTCCAAAAGTTTGCCTACCATTGACATCAAGCTCACAGGTCTATAATTCCCTGGATCATCCCTGCTACCCTTCTTAAACAGAGGGACAACATTAGCAATTCTCCAGTCCTCCGAGACCTCACCCGTGCTCAAGGATGCTGTAAAGATATTTGTTAAGGCCCCAGCTATTTCGTCCCTCGCTTCCCTCCGTAACCTGGGATAGATCCCATCCGACCCTGGAGACTTGTCCACCTTAATACCTTTTAGAAGGACCTTGTTGCTAGTGAGAACAGTGTGAATCAGGTCAGTAGGTTCGAACAGTTTGATATTGAGAAGGAAGATGTACGTGGAATTTTGAAAAGCATCAAGATAGATATGTCCCCTGGGCCAGGTGGGATTTACCCAAGTTTACTACGGGAAGCGAGGGAGGAGATTGCTGCGCCGTTGGCGATGATCTTTGCGTCTTCACTCTCCACTGGAGTAGTACCGGAGAATTGGAGGGATGCGAATGTTGTTCCCCTGTTCAAGAAATGGAATAGGAAAATCCCTGTGAATTACAGACCATTCAGTCTTACGTCCATGGCGGGCAAAATACTGGAAAGTATTCAGAGAGGCAGGCTTTATCATTATTTAGAAATAAAACATAGTTTGATTAGAGATAGCCAGCATAGCTTTGTGAGGGGAAGGACATGCCTCACAAGCCTCGTTGAATTATTTTAGGCTGTGACCAGATACATTGATGAAGTTCGGGCATTGGATGTGGCATATATGGATTTCAGTAAGGCATTTGTTAAGGTTCCCCATGGGAGGCTCAGTCAGAAAGTCAGGGGGCATGGGATACACGGAAATTTGACTGTCTGAATACAGAATTGTCTGGCCGTAAGTGAACAGCGAGTGGAAGTGGGTGGAAAGTATTCCGCCTGGAGGTCGTTGACCAGTGGTGTCCCTCAGGGATCTGTTCTAGAACCTCTGCTCCTTGTAAATGACTTGGATGAGGATGTTGAAGAGTGGATTAGTATGTTTGCCGATAACACTGAGGTTGATGGAGTTGTAGATAGCGTCGAGGGCTGTTACAGGTTACAACAGGACAATGACAGGATGCAGAGTAGGGCTCATAAGTGAAAGATGGAGTTCAACAGAGATAAACGTTAAGTGATCCATTTTGGAAGATCTAATTTCATAATTTACAGTGGTCCCTGGGTAGTATAACATTATTTCAGGAGGACCAGAAGGGGTCACGGTAAACTCATTGGCAAATAGGTTTAAGGAAAATCCCAAAGCTTTTTATACGTACATAAAAAGCAAGAGGGCAGCCAGGGAAAGGTTTGGCCCACGAAGGATAGGCAAGGGAGTCTATGTGTGGAGCGAGAGGAAATGGGCGAGGTACTAAATGAATACTTCGCATCAGTATTCACCAAAGAGAAGGAATTGGTGGACGTTGAGTCCGGAGAAGGGTGTGTAGATAGCCTGGGTCACATCGAGATACAAAAAGACGAGGTGTTGGGCGTCTTGAAAAATATTAAGGTAGCTAAGTCCCCAGGTCCTGATGGGATCTACCCCAGAATACTGAAGGAGGCTATAGAGGAAATTGCTGAGGCCTTGACAGAATTCTTTGCATCCTCACTGTCTTCAGGTGATGTCCCGGAGGACTGGAGAATTGCCAATGCTGTTCCTTTGTTTCAGAAGGGTAGCAAGGTTAATCCAGAGAACTACAGGCCGCTGAGCCTTACTTCAGTGGTAGGGAAATTACTGAAGAGAATTGGCTAGGTGATAGAAGGCAGAGAGTAGCAATTGAAGGATGCTTTTCTAATTGGAGGGCTGTGACCAGTGGTGTTCCAGAGGGATCAGTGCTGGGACCTTTGCTGTTTGTAGTATATATAAAGGATTTGGAGGAAAATGTAACTGGTCTGATTAGTAAGTTTGCAGACGACACAAAGGTTGCTGGAATTCCGGATAGCGATGAGGACTGTCAGAGGATACAGCGGGATTTAGATTGTTTGGAGACTTGGGCGGAGAGATGGCAGATGGAGTTTAATCCGGACAAATGTGAGGTAATGCATTTTGGAAGGTCTAATGCAGGTAGGGAATAGACAGTGAATTGTAGAACCCTCAAGAGTATTGAAAGTTAGAGAGATCTAGGAGTACAAGTCCACAGGTCACTGAAAGGGGCAACACAGGTGAAGAAGGTAGTGAAGAAGGCATACGGCATGCTTGCCTTCATTGGCCAGGGCATTGAGTATAAGAATTGGCAAGTCATGTTGCAGCTGTGTAGAACCTTAGTTAGGCCTCACTTGGAGTATAGTGTTCAATTCTGGTCGCCACGCTACCAGAAAGATGTGGAGGCTTTAGAGAGGGTGCAGAAGAGATTTACCAGAATGCTACCTGGTATGGAGGGCATTAGCTATGAGGAGCGGTTGAATACATTCGTTTTTTTTCTCACTGGAACGACGGAGGTTGAGGGGTGTCCTGATAGAGGTCTACAAAATTATGAGGGGCATAGACAGTGGATAGTCAGAGGCTTTTCCCCGGGGTAGAGTGGTCAATTACTAGGGGGCATAGGTTTAAGGTGAGAGGGGCAAGGTTTAGAGTAGATGTACGAGACATGTTTTTTTTACAGAGAGGGTAGTGGGTGCTGGAACTCGCTGCCGGAGGAGTTGGTGGAAGCAGGGACGATAGTGACATTTAAGGGGCATCTTGACAAATACATGACAAGGATGGGAATAGAGGGATACGGACCCAGGAAGTGTAGAAGATTGTAGTTTAGACGGGCAGCATGGTCGGCACGGCCTTGGAGGGCCGAATGGCCTGTTCCTGTGCTGTACATTTTTTTGTTCTTTGTTGTTCTAAAGCGGGGACATTTGGAATGACTTTCGTAGATCTAATCCCCCCACGATCTTAATGTTAAATAAAGGACATTTGGCCAAAACTCGAAGGGCTGACTATTGGCGTAGTCGTTGCAGTTTCCCTAATTTAACGGGAAGTCAACCCCGAAACGAATCTCTAAACAGGACTCTCTCAGCTGGAGGGGAGGGAGCCATAGCGCGACCCCAGCTGAAAGGGGGGTCTGCGGCTCGGCAGCTTTAATTACTGGCCAGGTGTCTCATGCTAGGAGAGCTATCTTAAATAATAAATTAATGATAGCTGAATGAGAAGAACAAAGGTGCCTTAGAGACTAAAAATAAACCTGAACAATCAGCAGGCTTCAAGATTCGCAAAAGGACTAACACGGGTGAGCGCTCCTTGTAGTTTTTGTTAATAATTTACCGCGGCCCTTGCTGTTATATGTGTATGCTTTAAAATATTTTTCAGAAGTCACGATGAGCCAAAAACTCGGATGCCCCCTGACAGGTCACCCCGAAGTCACGGTACAGACGTTCGGGGCAATAAAGATGCCGGACGCTGCAAAGGAGACGGATAAGTGAGTGAAAATGAGTAAGATACCAGGACAGCGGATAACAACAATCGTGAGGCAACGGAGAAATATAGGACATCCCCTCATCCCGTCGGGATCACCAACTGACACTGTGATAAGAGAAACCGGAGACCTTCGATACGCGGTAACATTCAGTAGCGATTTGTATGAGTGGTCCCACGGCGCATGGCCGTAGGGGGTTTTAAATTACCGCTGATTGAAACATGGGAAGAGATGGGAGTGGAGACCCTAATTGGGATTCTAATTATATGCTGTGGTGCTTTCAGACATGGAAGGAAGTGGCTAGGAGGCACCAGCCCCCAAAGATCAAATGTACGAATAGCGAAGTGAGTAAAGATACAGTGAAGGATGAGAACCCAAAGATCAAATGTAAGAATGGTGGAGAGAGTAAAGATACAGTAAAGAATGAGAATGACAATAAACAGACAGAGACGGCACAGCAGCAGGGCTATATCCTAAAGATTTAAGTGAGGCATCTGCACCGTCAGAAGAATGCAACACACTTTTACTGATGGCAGCTGCAATGAGAGCACAGCAGCCAGTGGGGGGGGGGGGGGGGGGGGGGGAGGGGGGCAGGCCTGGCAGCCGGTGATAAGGAGTAATGCACAGAGCAGTTTGCCACATGATCAGCTTGATGTAGCCGCCGCCCCTGCAGGGGAGGTAGAATCGGCGGCCTCCGGACAGTTCTCCCATAGGGGTATGACTTTGCCCAACAGTACAGTGCCCGACAGACAGCTTCGGTCAGCAGGACCTGTTAGTCAGCACCCCAAGATAATAATAGGAGATGTACCTGTCCTAAAACCTTGGACCCCTGCTGAAGTAAGGGCTATGGATCATGAGACTCCGCACCCAATAAAGAAACCTCTCGCATTCCACAACTGGTTACAGCGAATGTGTGCTATTTATAGACCCTCCCAGGGGTTGTTTTGCTGCTTTTAAAATACCCTTTTGGTGCATGTTGGCCAGCTTTAAAAAACAGGATCGCGGTCCCATCTGGTATAAACGGAGGATGGGCTCACAATGATGACCATTTAAATGAAGGTAATGAGTCCCTTGAACACTGGTTAGCAAATAGGGAGAAAGAGGCTATCATGCAAAGGGCCAAGAAGCATAGTGACATAGGCGAGGTGACATGGTGTTTGCAGAAGAAGGGTGAGAGGCTGCCCCAATTTGAGGTCAGATTTAAGAATTGTTGGGAGGAACATGCCTGTGTTGCATTAGAAGACAATTGCCCTTTAGCAGTGCAGACATTGTTGAATTGCATGCGACCAGAGGATGCACAAAGTTACAAATTGATTAATCTCACCTGGCAAAGACAGCCATGGAAGGCAGTGGGAACCTCCTTGGTAAACATGGACATAGAGGGACTGTTCATATCCCCAAAAGATCAAAAGCATAGAATCACAGGGCAATTCTACCAAGGAAAGACAGGGCAGGGCCGGGGTCGGCAGGCCAGCAGAGGGAAGAGAGGTAGGGGTAGAGGCAGTGGACATTAGCAAAGGAGGGATAAATCCCACGCTCAATGTAGAAGATGCGGGGCAAAGTGACATTGGGCTCATGAATATAACTTTAACCCACAGGAAGGAGACGTCCCACTTGGACACATGCCCCCTCCCCCGCCTCCCTTTACGTAATCTGACCCGGACCCTGATCAAAACCAATAAGGGTGCCACGGAGAAAAGGTGGTACAAGCGGCCACGATCAGACTGTCCAACTCAGTAAGAGACGAACCTATGACAACGGCTAAAATAGGAGTTCATTAGGTGGACCTTCTGGTCGATACCGGCGCTACTATGTCGTCCGTGGAACTAACTCCCAGCGAGTCCTCTGTTGTCACTGTGGGGAGTAGCCGGCATTCCCATGACGGAGCCTGTATCACGCCGACTAACCTGGAAATTGATTATATCCCCCTGGTCGATACTATGATTATTTCAAAAACTACATAGTGCCATATCATATTATTATATTATTAGCATTGTGCAGGTCAAGGATCGGAGGTGGAGGAGCAGTCTTTGTCAGCGAGAGAACCTGAGAACATCTCAGACACTCAGAAGGTAAGTAAGTGATTTTTACTTTTATACCTTTTTTCAAATTGTGTGTGTCAGGGGGGAAACTGAAGTGACATCACAGAAAAGCTGTGACCTGAGTGGCTGGTTGGGATTCGAACCTCAATGAAAAAAAAAAAAAATTGAGTATTTGGGAACTAATTAAACATCATAACTTAATTATAATTTAGAGGATATCTAAGCCAGAGATCGGAGAGTATTATAGTTAGCTATCGCATTTCTATTAGAAATCTAGTGCTAGGAAACAGATAGTTGACAGTATCTTTGCAATTTAAAAAAAAAAGTATTAAAAAAAAAGACACATTTTAATTTTAATGAATTGACGCAATGTCAGTTAGAGGGGTGCTGTGCTCTGACTGTGAGATGTGGCAGGTCCGGGAGGCTTCCAGCTTCCCGGATGGCTTCATCTGCAGAAAGTGTACCCAACTGCAGCTCCTCACAGACCGCATGGTTCGGTTGGAGCAGCAATTGGATGCACTTAGGAGCATGCAGGTGGCGGAAAGCGTCATAGATCGCAGTTATGTAAATGTGGTCACACCCAAGGTGCAGGCAGAGAAATGGGTGACCACCAGAAAGGGCAGGCAGTCAGTGCAGGAATCCCCTGTGGTTGTCCCCCTCTCGAACAGGTATACCCCTTTGGATACTGTCGGGGGGGATAGCCTATCAGGGGAAAACAGCAGCAGCCAGAGCAGTGGCACCACGGCTGGCTCTGATGTTCAGAAGGGAGGGTCAAAGCGCAGAAGAGTAATAGTAATAGGGGACTCTATAGTCAGGGGCACAGATAGGCGCTTCTGTGGACGTGAAAGAGACTCCAAGATGGTATGTTGCCTCCCTGGTGCCAGGGTCCAGGATGTCTCCGAACGGGTAGAGGGAATCCTGAAGGGGGAGGGCAAACAGGCAGAGGTCGTTGTACATATTGGTACTAACGACATAGGCAGGAAGGGGCATGAGGTCCTGCAGCAGGAGTTCAGGGAGCTAGGCAGAAAGTTAAAAGACAGGACCTCGAGGGTTGTAATCTCGGGATTACTCCCTGTGCCACGTGCCAGTGAGGTTAGAAATAGGAAGATAGAGCAGACAAACACGTGGCTAAACAGCTGGTGTAGGAGGGAGGGTTTCCGTTATCTGGACCACTGGGAGCTCTTCCGGGGCAGGTGTGACCTGTATAAGATGGACGGGTTGCATCTAAACCGGAGAGGCATAAATATCCTGGCCGCGAGGTTTGCTAGTGTCACACGGGAGGGTTTAAACTAGTATGGCAGGGGGGTGGGCACGGGAGCAATAGGTCAGAAGGTGAGAGCATTGAGGGAGAACTAGGGAATAGGGACAGTGTGGCTCTGAGGCAGAGCAGACGGGGAGAAGTTGCTGAACACAGCGGGTCTGGTGGCCTGAAGTGCATATGTTTTAATGCAAGGAGCATTACGGGTAAGGCAGATGAACTTAGAGCTTGGATTACTACTTGGAACTATGATGTTGTTGCCATTACAGAGACCTGGTTGAGGGAAGGGCAGGATTGGCAGCTAAACGTTCCAGGATTTAGATGTTTCAGGCGGGATAGAGGGGGATGTAAAAGGGGAGGCGGAGTTGCGCTACTTGTTCGGGAGAATATCACAGCTATACTGCGAGAGGACACCTCAGAGGGCAGTGAGGCTATATGGGTAGAGATCAGGAATAAGAAGGGTGCAGTCACAATGTTGGGGGTATACTACAGGCCTCCCAACAGCCAGCGGGAGATAGAGGAGCAGATAGGTAGACAGATTTTGGAAAAGAGTAAAAACAACAGGGTTGTGGTGATGGGAGACTTCAACTTCCCCAATATTGACTGGGACTCACTTCGTGCCAGGGGCTTAGACGGGGCGGAGTTTGTAAGGAGCATCCAGGAGGGCTTCTTAAAACAATATGTAAACAGTCCAACTAGGGAAGGGGCGGTACTGGACCTGGTATTGGGGAATGAGCCCGGCCAGGTGGTAGATGTTTCAGTAGGGGAGCATTTCGGTAAGAGTGACCACAATTCAGTAAGTTTTAAAGTACTGGTGGACAAGGTTAAGAGTGGTCCGAGGATGAATGTGCTAAATTGGGGGAAGGCTAATTATAACAATATTAGGAGGGAACTGAAGAACATAGATTGGGGGCGGATGTTTGAGGGCAAATCAACATCTGACATGTGGGAGGCTTTCAAGTGTCAGTTGAAAGGACAGGCATGTTCCTGTGAGGAAGAAAGATAAATACGGCAATTTTCGGGAACCTTGGATGACGAGTGATATTGTAGGCCTCGTCAAAAAGAAAAAGGAGGCATTTGTCAGGGCTAAAAGGCTGGGAACAGACGAAGCCTGTGTGGCATATAAGGAAAGTAGGAAGGAACTTAAGCAAGGAGTCAGGAGGGCTAGAAGGGGTCATGAAAAGTCATTGGCAA